>NC_066835.1:14993639-15314899 GCF_001640805.2 Lates calcarifer | reverse complement strand
TTATGCCTGTCTGAGCCATCAATCTCTGTAATTTAATCAGAAAAAAACGGTAATAGCTTCAGAATCCAAACGGCAAGTCCCTCCTTAAGTTCATAGGGTCTAATGAAACTATCATTTGGGGTTTTGGTTTATGTTTGGTGGTCAAAGTTTTCAGTGGCAAGATGCATTTCACTGCACTGCACAACACAAATCCTCCTACTGCAGCATGCCTCCTCTGGGGCTGAGAGGGGCATGCAGGCAACTGCAGATGGAGAATCACAATTTCCACAAGTCCCACAGCCTGTTTTATATAGCCTCTCAAGCTGTGAAAGAGCCGAGTAGTTTGCTGCCACACTGAATTGAATTACTCACAGTACACATATGTAGCAGGGTATAGAGTTGACGTTCATGTGTGAGTGTGTGCACGTGTGGAGGCCCCTGCATGCAGAGAGTAACAATAAATATTGCAACAAGACTTTTGACTCTAAACCCGTTTGAGTTTCCTTGTTTTTCCATCTTGCCTTATCATCCAAATCAGACCACAGTGCACACTCAGACCTCTTTTTGCACATCCTGTCTCTGGTAGATAAATGAGTGTGATTTCTTTTGACAGTACGGGTATGGAAATGGAGCCACAGGGTAAGAGAGGTGACATGATATAGACAACAAAGTCAAGCGACGAGTGGGAGAGAAACAAGGAGCCCCTAAAGTGAGATCCAAAAACAGGACTCTTGTTGATGTGTTAATCTGTCAAAGTACCAAAAGAAACTGATGTGACACAAAGAGGCAGCAAAAAAACACGACCCAGACGTAAAAAGATATAGATATGTTATACGGATACACATCAAGCATGAACGTTCACAAAAAAACACACTAAACATAAAACAAGAAACGCAGGGACATCACACTCTTTGGTATTTTGCTGATCCTCCACAGTGATAGTATGGGTGAGCAGACTAAATTCTGATGTCGGGAATGACTGCTTGACAGGTCAGAAGTAGCTATTTGACAAGAGAGTTCAGAGAGAGTGAGAAACTGCATCCAAAAAATACACTGTGTGCTTTCAGAATTTGACCCTGTGTGGCCAAATCACTTCACAAAGCAAGGCCAGAGAGTGCATTAACTTGCAACATGGAAGCACCACTATGGTTTTTACTAAATATGTCATCTGGCAGTTGTCAGAGCCGCAGAACCTAACAAGTCGACAACATGAGCCAGCCTTCACAGGAGGAGCTCCCCACTGAAGGGCAAAGGTCAGAGAGACAGGGCAAGGCTATGACAGCGTGAGGCACTCAGGTAAAGGCTAAGGTCACAACTTGAGGAAACCCAAGACATCCATCTAATCTTCCCTGCATAAATGTAGGAATCCATGACCTCTGCTAAACCACATAAGAAAGCACTTGAGCAACAGAGAGAGCAGCATAAACATCATGAATCATTAAAGATGCTAATAGTGGATGGGTTGGGTCAGGGAAGAGGACAAGGAACAGGGCAGCAGTTTATTTTTATCACAGAAATTGGAGAGAAATCAGTAATCAAGAGCACATTCAAAAACACAGATGATGAGGGATGGTAACTTCCAACATCCTCTGTATTTTATAAGCTTTCACAGCAGCAAGGGCACATTATACTTCCACAGAACCAGTAGGTATCCAGCAGACAGGAGTAGAGTTGAGGAGTAGAGGACAGCTGTACAGGATACAGCTATGATAAATGTCCTACAGGTTGAGGGAGGTGACTAAGGATGACAGGGATGCCTAATGTGACTTTCATTAACGACCTGGTACAGGCCAGAGGCTGCAGCAGGCCAAGTCCAAATTGAAAAGTGCTGAAGCATAACTGTGTCGGATGCCCAGTTTCCCAGCCCCATAGACTGATTGAATTCCTGCCTCGCCCTGTGAAAGAATTCCCAGGCTTTCCTTATTACTGTATCAAGCAGGTAGGTTTGGCTGGTTGGGTTTCTAACTAACCTGCTACGAACACCAACAGTCATGTAAGTAAATTTTACTGACAAAATGGCATATAATTAATGGAGGTTCTTATGAATATAACAAAATGTTACTGTGATTCCAAATTTCAAAGTCAGTATGTGACAGTAAAAACAACTCTGACACTATTTTAATCATCATAAAACAGAAATGTTTATGACTAAATAAATAAATAAATAATTTCACTCAGATTTAAAATCTGGCATATTTCAACCACATCACCCACATCATCAACTTTTCATTCTTAATTATTGCTAATGCACCTTAATTTCACATATTGGTAAATGTGTTCACACATTTCCTCACACATCAGCTTTTCAGAGGAATTAAAGGTCAGGAAGTTGAGGTTTGAGGATGTAGCATGGTGCACACTGAAAGAGCAGAAAAAACTGTTTGCATGGGATGATGATGATATGATGGGATGATATGAGGCGTCAGGCTATAGGACTACTGCTAATTAGAGGTAGATTCTAATACAAAAGATTTCTCCAGCATGGAGGGCCTTGTTAGCTGACAGTCGAGCCTAAGTGCTCCAGCTGAGGGGTTGGCTGGCTGGCTGCTGCAGACCTGTCTTCCTTCACTGACATCGATAGGGGCTCCACAGGAGGGTGAGGAAACAATGGTGTTGACAAGCAGTATCAGGCCTAGCAGCATGAAGGCAGGGCCAAACGATTCCATTTCCCAGCCAATTCCATTATCAGGACACACAGACTTTACTAATGCCTGAAAACAAACAATACACAAGCATCCTTCTAATTAAGCCCTTGAGTAGCGCTGCTTAGTGCACCAGCATATCTGTGTTGGATGCCTGCGAACAAGCTGATTGGATTCATCAGCACTTTTAATGTGCTCCTGTTTCCTCCCACGGGCCTCTAGAAGACTCCTGGCTGAATTCAATGGCCCATCCAATACTTTGCATGTTTAAAGCCTGAGAAGCAGATTGGGGTATTGAGGCTGTCAGTTATTTCCTCAGGAATACACAATCTGACAACAGCCCAAGTTGATGATAATGCAGACTAGAGCTAAACAAGCATGCCAACAATGATTATCTCTATGTATTGTGAAGCTGAATATTATAATCGCGATTTTTTTTTCCTCAAAATGATCAGACTCAGTTCAGACTCAGATCAGCTTTTGTAAACAAGTACACAGTTTTTATATATCTATATACCTAACTTCAGCATATGTCTTGCCATGTTTGATTTCAAGGTGTTATTTTAAACTCTATTGCTATTTTCCTGATTTTGAGCCAACCCTTTGATGTTTTCATACCCAACACAGGGCACACGACACAAAAGTGAGAGGAGACATTGGAACAAGATGGAAGTTACTTGCATAGGTGCTTTTACACCTGTAGTTCAGTTCATCTGGTCCAAACTACAGGTGTGTAAACATGAAAGTCATACAGACAGATATACAGACAGGTAATTCATGCATTGGACAGTTTTGTGACTGTCATCCTGCATCAATAGCACTACGCAGATCCACAATCAAACTCTTGTGACTGACAGTAAGTCATGCAAAACCTAATGTGTTTATTTATCTTCTCTGCTGACACACAGAGCTCACAAAGACATAACTGATTAAGAGTATTATTAGTCAAGACTGCAACTCAGACACATTTTATGAATAATAACGACCAGGTAGAAGAAGAAGGGGTAGATACTGTGAGGTGGCTGCATTTCACTTATATTTCAATGAGGAACTCTAAAAATACACAGTAGCAGAGTTCACTTGGAAGGAGACCAAAATGTTCCTTTTCAGGTAGTATCAGACCAGTTGCTGAGTCCATACAGAGTTCAATAGGCAGCTTTCACAACAGCCCAGACCAAAGAGGTTAGGTGTGAACACAACCTGATACAACTGTAATGAAACTACAGCAGTCTGTAAAGTTTGAATGTCAGTACAGCAGTCAACACTGAGCTAAAAATTCTTAATTGTATCTGTAATCCAGCACTCCTCTTAGACTGCAAGAAAGCCAACAAACACCAGGCTATAAAATAGCTGCTCAATGTTCAGTGCTTCTGTGCACATGTACACAGATTATTTTATTATATGAAAGAGTTACAAGAATTGTTTATACCATCCCTAATTAACTGATGAAGGTCTTCTATTAAATTGATAAGCACAGGCCATAAAGGATCTAAATGGAATGTTATTGAAACTAAAGAAGTAGTACATTTAGACAAGGAGAGTAATAAGAACAAGATACATCACTTCAAGTCAGTAGTCCTTTCTGACATAACAGAGATGTGGATTCGGCCGAGTCCTACTTTTATTGCATTCTAAAGAGGTTGAAAATGAGAGCAACAAGTCATCATTCTAGAGAGGCTCTCTGTGTTTTCACAAAGATAAAGATGTTAATGACCAAAGACCAAGCAAGAGTGAGGGGGCAAGAAAGAGAGATAAACAGAGTGAGCGAAATAGCCTAAAAATGGTCATTTAGCGAGAACGCTTGAAAGAGAAGTGGACTCACAATACCCCAAGGAGATCGAAATTAATTAAATGTTGGATGGCAACACACATTCATACTGTCCGCTCTTTTTTAGAATGAAGCAAATTAATGAGGTGATAACCTGAGAACTCTCTTTGCTTTATTTTGAAGATGACTGTGACTCTTCCCTTTAATGCTTCATTTGATGAGTGATACGCAGCAGTGAGAATTCATATCTTGCCTGCTTGTAATTCTTTGCTTTTCAGTTAATGAATTGTGCAGCTCCAGGGCTTGAGTGTGCTCGACTGTTTGAATTGACAGGAGGAGGTTTTATTCTTCTTGAATTATTATTATTGTGTATCTGTATCAGGTTAAACACTGAAACACTCTTAAAGAAAGTGATCTACCAATAAAGCAGGGCATAACATTATGATCCATTTTAACATTACTAGCTTGTTGAAACAAGTCAGACAGCCAATGTTAATTCTGAACATTCAGTGATATGTTTTTATGATGACACATGGTAATCTGCACTTTTGATCAAAATATTGTTCATAATTTAGTTTTAACATTAAAGTATTTGTCTGTGGTCAACAGAGCTTAAGAGGTACTGGAGCAGCCAAGCTTCTTGAGAGTGTACTCAATATGAAAAGACCCTCATCATCAATTTAAAGCCATGTTCACGTAAGTACCCTTGACCCCTGTCAAGTAGTTCAACTTGTGTAATTTTTCTGAGGTACAATGAAGCAGCTCAGATGGCCGCCCACCCTGAGTCCGGTTCTGCTCAAGGTTTCTGCCTCTTAAAAGGAAGTTTTTCCTTGCCATTGTCACCTAGTGCTTGCTCTTGGTGGGATTTGTTGGGTCTCTCTCTGTAAACACCATATTTTAAAAGAGTATGATCTAGACCTGCTCTGTATGAAAAGTGCCTTGAGATTACTTTTGTTGTGATTCAGCGCTATATAAATAAAACTGAACTGAATTGAATTGAACTTCCACACATGCATTTCCTTAAGGTTCATCCTAAAGTTCAACAGCCCCCTCCGGTACATTTCTGCAAACTGGGCCAAGCAGTGGAGCAGACGGTGTGAGTCATCTGGAGTATAGCAACTGTACAGAGGAAGTACACAAAGTACACCCCACTGTGGACCTACAGAATGTATAAATTAAAATGAATAAATCTTTTTTTGTGATCTGAGAAGGTCTCTCCACTTGATCCATTTTTTCTCCACCTTTCTGTTTCTCTGTCTAGTTGACAAATGCTATACCAGAGAGGCCTTAAATACATGGTAACTGTACATACATGGTCAAGGTTTGAGTTTTACAATATTGGCCTTGTAATGAGAACATTTTTGTCTGA
The DNA here is from genome assembly GCF_001640805.2 of Lates calcarifer. Lineage (NCBI taxonomy): Eukaryota > Metazoa > Chordata > Actinopteri > Centropomidae > Lates > Lates calcarifer. Next base: position 15,309,141 of record NC_066835.1, on the reverse strand, counting down.
ATCCTCCTGCTCTTTTTCCCACCATACACACACATGTGTAAGAGCCTTTCACCCAGGAATGTGCAGTCCTAGCCAGAGCCTGTCCCCATCAAGGCTTGTGGTTAGATTAGAGTTCAGTGTTTTAAAGGATATCTCAACTGGTCCCCCTGAATATTCTGAAATGGACTGAAAAAAAGCTGCCAATTTCCTCACTGAAGAAACTGCTTGAGAAACAGAAATCCTCTCAGTAATGGGAGTTGCCTACTGCACACTAAATGAAATGTGTGGTTGGATTAAAGTTCTAGGTAGGCGACCCCAACTTAACTGCATCTCAAGTGTAACGTGAATATTCAATCCAACGGCCCTAATGCGTTTTATTACATCTATTGACTTTCCCAAGGTGCCTGTAAACTGCCGGCAGAGGAGAATATGGATACGCTTGTGCTGTGTCAGATTCTGTGTAGGTTAGAGTGATTATGTTAAAGGTCAGGGTCTTTTTGCACCTTGGTGAAGGAGGAATGTGATAACAATACTAATCCCATACAAGGCCATACTGGCCATACCAATGTTGTGCATTCCTCCTACAGACAATGGAAAAAGTAGAGGAAGTGAGGAGGAAGAACAAAGATTCTAGTCTGTACTCATGGTTGAGCACGGCTGAAAAAAGACGCAAAGAAAGAGAACAGATCAGATCGATTAGATCTCTTTGCACACAGTATAAAATCTTATAATGACAGCAGATGATGCTGTGTGCTGTCAATCGGTGTTGAAGGTCTCCTCCTCCACATAAACACCACACACTTTATGTGCACATCTCTCTGTCTGAGTACAGCTAGAAGGGATCCGACCGGTCCTCCCTCTCTCCCTGCTCTTCTTCACTTCACTAGGGGAGAGATAGCGTAGATAAAAGGAGGCGTTTAAGCTCTGCCACTTGTGGAGAGGTCTCATCTCCAGCCTCAGGTGGTGTTCCAGAGCACAGCTAAGATTGAAGGCGAATCACAGACACTGCTCGAGGCCAAGCCGCTTTCTACAGCAGTACTGGTGTTATACACTTCTATATAGGCAGGCACACAGGGAGAGGAAAAGAGATGGAAAGGAGAGACAGGGCAGTAAACAAAAAGAAGAGGAGGAGTTTAGGGAGAAGGAGGAGGAGGAGGAGGGGAGAACAGTATCTTTATCCATCATAACAAAGGCAAAAAAGCTGAGGCATCATGGGATGCCTCCTAAGAGGGTAAGATGTGACATACCGCCTGCAAGCAGCAGACAGCAGAATGTCAAAAAGAAGCAAGGCTGATACAAAACACACAGGCAAAAGGCTAACTCCCTAACATTCATCAAGAGGTTCAGATTTGATTTCAAGCCAAACACAAGTCTCTATTCCTTCCTTCCTTGCTCGTTTCCTTCCAGACAGACAGACGCACAGACAGATACAGTCTCCTCTTTCCCGGACTCACATCCTGCTGGCCTCTGTGCTCTCTACAAATCTCTGACGAGAAAAAAAAGTGCCAGCAGTAATTCCATTGCTCATTATTCTTCATTACAGAAGAGAAAAGCACCCAGGGCTAGATCATATTTGCTGTTAACTAAAGTTTCGGAGACAATTAGCTCAGGTTGTTAAAATTAATCATTGTTACAGCCATAATCTCTGAGGCCAGCAGAAGCCCCGGCATTTATGGTTTGTTTATTTGAGCGCCTCCTGTGGATATCGACCCAGCCCTGTTGTAAACAGTAGGATAAGGCCGTCTACGATCGTTGGGTGGATTTACTTTCTGCACAGGGATGAGCCATCCAATTGTGACCTAGATTAGACACACAGAGAGGGAAAACACAGGCCTTTCTCCATTTAATGATTACAGTAGGTTTATCTGAACAAACTTCTTATTATTTCTGTATTGGAATCATATGACTGTATCAATATTTTTTTTCCTCAGAGTTTATGAGGGTAATGGCTATGGCTGATAACGGCTTCTCCTGTCTACATGACTTGGAATTTCAGTAATTTCCTTGTCCTGAAAATCCTTGCAGCAGCATTCCTGTGTTCTTGCTGCTTGTTGTCATTCCATCGATGATTGACTGCAAACATCAGAGGATCATAAGATCTGATAGGAAGCTTCATTATGCTAATCTAAGCAGTCTCTTTTTCACAGTCTTGCTGAAACAAGCTGAATAAAACATGCCTTAATCTCCTCAAAAATGAAGACATGCCTAAAATGCTTTTTTTTTCCATTTTCTTCTCTCAATGCATTTTTTCTTCTGTAGTGCTTTGTGTGCAACTGGATCCTATATCCGGCTTAAATTAATTGGCCAACTTCCTTTTTAATAGGCCTTGTGGTCTGCCTCTTAGGAGCAACCAGAAACTAATAACCTCGGTCATGCTGCATGAAAACCATATAAACATCCCTGGCCTGTTTCACAGAAACATACACTAGCATTCCATCACTTTGTTTTTTTTTTTCCCTCGACTTTTTCCAGTCATGAGATGGGTACTCTCTCTTCAAAGGCGTGATACTACAGTTGAGATCACCATACATATTTATGTTGTTACGCTTGGCTGTTTATGGTTGGTAATTTGCATTAAACCTTTGCCTGATTTGTGTTGAGAGACAGGACACCTGAGAGACATATGGCAGGGAGCTCTGCAGATATAAGCATGAATATCCCAAACCTGAAAAGGCATACTACTCATGAACATGCACACACGTACACACAAATGCATGCACATGCAATTTCTGGGACCTGGGTTAGGCCTCTGAGGACTTTGGTAATTCTCTGTATAATACCTCACATCACTTACCGAGAGCATCTCCAGCAGGCAGACTCATTTGGAATGGATGTGCTTCAGGCAGCTATAAGGAATTCTATTATTGCTCTCAAAAAACCCAAGTATCTATATGGAAATTATTCTCTGCCTAATATGTGAGTCTGCTGGATAGTTACATGATAATCCCAGTGTAATTAATGATTCCAGCAGCAAAGGGCTGATTAATGCAGAAGCAGGCATTGAGCACATATGGACTTTTAGTACCAACTATTGGAATATTTAACAGACATGTAGACAAACACACCTCCTCTCCCACCAGCATAAAATCATACATTTTTTGGGGTTGTCCGGAAGCTTCAAATGCACAATAAGATAACTGCAGGTAGACGAAAATGAGGGGGAAAAGCAAAGCATAAAAAACACATTAAAAACATTGCTCAAGATACTATTTAAGGTAGTCATAGTAAATGGGGTCCTCTTGTGGCAAGGATGGCTATGAATAAGCTTCCACTAATGCCAAGTGAGAAGAAAAAGATGGCAAAAAAGACATTAGTCTCTCCCTGTGAAAAAAAACATTAAAAATATACTCTTTTCTTTATTTTTCTATAGCTATTGTTCAGAGCAAGAGCAATTTCATTATGAACAATTTCAATTGTGAATAAGCTTTTACAGTTTTAATGAGCCCTTTTTAAATGGTATGGTTCATACTTAGGGGACAAGAGCCATTCCAGTATTCATGACTTAACTATGATTCACAAGTCTTCACTCTCTGCTCCCAACCCTGATAAAAAGCTTTCCATGTACAGTATAGCTGTCTAGTAAGAGTGAAGCAATGCTGCTACACTGTGTCTATGCATATTTAGGAACAAAAGAGTCTGTGCGTCTTTGTTTCTTGCTGGAAATAGCACTGCCTTGGCAATTTCTCACCCCCCACCCCCACCCCCCACCCCACCCGCCATTTTGCCATCTCACTCCCCCCCCCACCTCTCCATCACTCCTCTTTTTCCGTCTGTTATTAGCAGTTCTTTAATAATGAACCCAATAGGCGTCCTCTTCATTAGGCAGGCAGGGGGAGAGAGGCCAGCGAGCCAGGCTGACCCTGCTACTCTCTCCTCATTGGGGATCTGGCACAGGAATTTTAATAGGAGAGCAACACAGGCAGGCAGGTCAGTCTAGGAGACACACTGTGCATGCCAATCTGAGCTGACCAACCGGCGTGAACACAGCAAGTGTGCTGCGCTGCTAGCCTGACAGTCTGTAACAAGCGTGGAGGAAGGGAAGGGAGACGGGGGAAAGGGATGAAGGCGAGTGGGAAAGCGGTGGTGAAGGGATCAAGAGGGACAGCACTGAGGTATTGAGCAGCTATTCAGGTGAGAGGAGAGGAGGAGGATGGAAGGCCAGGGTGACAAGGGCCTGGTGGCAAACTGAGACAATCCCTGCCGTGCTTCTCATACTAATAATGCAGGTAGGGTTCTTGCTAATTGTCTTCTATTTATGCTTAACCTGATACTTGTTATGAGAGGAAAATATGAAAATGTGGATGCAAGGTGAGAACTGTTATGAAGCCTGTTAATCGGAATCTGACACTAAAAATGCTACTGGTGGATATCTCTCTCAGGAAACAGAATGAGTAGTATTTCATGTCCCCTAAACCAGACGCATGAGTGTAAGCTACATAAAAGGTGTGAGCTTGCAGTGGGCTTTTAGAGCTACTCTGCCAGGCAAGGTAATAAACCATTCACTCTCTTCCTCCATGCTTAAGCAGTCTGCCTTTGAGCTACACTTTATATCACCCATTTTAAAATTTCCCTGCCCTGAACAGCACAGGTGATTTGTTGTATATTCACCACTGGGCCTGTGGATTTTCTTTTTTAGCTTCTCCCCGCCGTGGTAATTGCCACGTCGACCTTGATGCAGTAGGATAAATGAAACATATCCCACTGTCAAGACTCTGCCATTAGTAGCGCCACAGAATTACCTTATTTCCTCAGTGGTCTCTGTAAACATTTCAGATTCTGAGCATACCCCCCCATTCTGCAATACTTTCCACAACTATCTGAGAGAGAGCTCACACTGGTGCCTCATTCCAAAAGATACTGTATGTGTATGTAGCCAAACACCTCAGTCCTTTTTCACTATAAATTGTGCACACGAAGCTTTCAGCCAAGAGCAAAACAGTTCCTTAGGGAAAAGCTGAGACTGCTTGATAAACCAAAATACATTTTGTTGAGATTTTGAGATCAGGCTCTGGGAGAGAGAAATGACAGAGTGGAAGAACATCAAAACTTTTCAGCCCAAAATAAAGTGTTATATAAACTTAAAGGGGCTGGGGAGTTACAGCAATACACCGCATCTTGTGCAAGATTACCAGTTTTGCCTGATCCTACACAACAACAATCCTGATCCTAGAGATCAGCTTCTTCCAATGGAAGATTTCACTAGTTCACTCTCTGTGCCTTACGCCTGTCATCAGCTTTCTCAGACTACTGATACAACCGACTGTACCTCTGTCTCCCTTAGTTACTGTTGCTACACCTGTCAAGCTTTCCACTCGACCACAGGAAATATACCATTTATCATAATAATGGTGCTGATTTACCACTTGACATTCCTAGTAATTCAGACAGAGGTAGACACAAGCAGACTTCTCAGTTCTCGCAGACAACCATCAATTCTGCAGGTTAAAAAGAAACTGTCGCTACTGTTGATTTCATGAGTTGGTTCAAAATAACACCTTCAGCTGATATTTCAATATATCCTGCTGACTTATTTTTAAACAAAAGTGGTCTTGAATATGCACATGATGGCTACATGAATTATATGATGCTAAAAGACTGGAGTTAAAGCTAAATGTCATCATGCCCACTAGTTAATTAATAGTCATTGTAGAAACATGGAAATAAGAAACTGCATTGTTTTTGTGTTGCAGTGTAGACATAATTCATCCTTGTACTGTAAGTATGGTATATATTCTACATTTCCTGGCATTGGAAATAACAACGTGTCACCACCATATGTTGTGAGCTAACTGGCTGGACATATGAAAGGTTGCCGCTTACACTGGAGCACACTTTTAGTTCATTCTTCATACTGTTGGATCGTTAATTTTTGGTTTCTTTAAGATTACAAAAAGACATCTTCCTCCAAACCCTGAAATGCAAAGTCTCCCTCTTACTTCAGCTAATTCAGCCAGTGGAGAACTCCAAGGTTTTACAGACCTGCCGCGCCTAGTTACAGTTGCTAAGCTAGGATTGGGCAATCGCTGATCGGGGAAGGGTTTTAGCAAATACTCCATTTTCATGACAGAAATATGTTATCCAGTTATTTTTTCTCTGATTTTCTTCTTATATTTTTCCACATATCAGTCACATATCTGCCTCAGCACCACTGAGGCCAACATTTTCATTTTACAAATATTCAGATTATGTCAATAAATCTGTGGGAGGAACAATAACAATACACAAAACCAGAAAGAGCTAATAAAAATAAATCACCCCTCTATAAACAAATTCTCTTTGACTCTGTTCCATTACTGAGCATCGATTGTGGTTCCCATATCAGACTATGGACTAAGCTGGGTTCTGGTAATGCAGGTCCATACAGTGCATTTTTAGCACTGACAGCAGCTATATTTCAGATTGGATCATACTGAAAATCCATAAATACATCACTTGTAATTGTCCACAGCCTGTCAGTGCCACAATCACAGTCTGCTTTGTCATGTGTGGAGGACAGAGACTTTAATGAAGACCACGGCACTGGGCTTTCGTATTGTTCTCATTTCTTCCCCTGTCAGCTTTCCAAATTAAGAATGATGTTCCTATTTGTCTTGCAGTTTATTTGTTGCAAAATGGTTGATTTAGCTCAAACTAACACATGGTGTGCAGCTCCTCCCATTAGTCCCAAGGTAGTAAACTACTGTAGTGAGAGCTGTTTTTGAAAACGAGGGATGGGAAGTGGGTGGAAAGAGATGAAAACATCTAAGCAGTTTCATTCTTCATGAGATATCTGACTTTTGATAAAAAATGACACCTACTCTTTCAGAATGACTGAGAGCACAAAAACAAATTCCAGCACTTTTAAAGAATAGCAAACATTCAGACAGATATCACCACCCTGGCATTTTAAATTTATTAGATAGGATTTCATTCTGGACTCCTGTAATGGCCCTGGCACAGGTGCTGCTGAAATCTCCCCAACTTATGAATCATCCAATCTACAGTATCTTTGTGCAATCAACAATATTATCCTGCTGACAGACTGTGGACGTGGGTCATCAGAGGCTTTGAAATTGTATTCCAAAAACAAACTCTGATGGTCCTGGCCAGATGATGTAACTGCAAATTGTCCGTTACAAAATGACGGTGACATCACTCCCGGATGAGCTCATGGCATCACCATCAGTGCATGGAGTACACTTTGTCTCTCTGAATCCTTGCAATAGTCTCTAATGTTGGTACTGAAGAAGATGAGGGGAGACAAAAAAAACATTTCCTTGTAGGGTCAACACTAATCACCCACTCATCAGTTCAAACCAACAACAAAGCACAAAACTTAGCCTGAACCACATCTAGACATCAGTTTTCTTTACCACTGTTTATAGTATTCAGTCATGATGTAGAGAGTGCTGATTTATACAACCATTCACTCTCAGCAGGCTATAGAAGTAAGACTGAATAACTTTTTAATGCTAACAGGCATAACAAGTAGCTCTGGAGTTAGTTCGACCCTGCAAATATGGACATCCTGGATACATCCATACACATTACAGATGCTTTACTTTCAACTTAGCTATTCATTTCTGCTGAATGCCACAGTTTTAGCATACTGTACTGTATAGAAATGATTCGTATCTTTTAGCAAGCAGCATCTAGTAGACAAAATTCCTTTCTTCAATAATGTTCTTTCACCGAAAATGACGAAGGAAGTTGAACTTGTCTCTGAGTGTAAGAGAGACCAGTGTGTGTGTGTGTGTGTGTGTGTGTTCTTGCATGTGTGGGTGCATGCATGTAAGTGCATGGGTGTGTGTTAGTGTATACCATATTGTCTATGTGTTTCATCCAAGTCTCATATTGGTTCTGATGCATCAGATTACCCCATCAGAGTTTGCTCGTCCAGTGAGGCCATCAGTCCGACACTAATCCTCCTTTGATGAGTCTAGCTTCACAGGAAAAGCACTGACATTTCGTACTAAGGCCTTCTCCCTTTCCTTCTGCCACGCACGGACGGACCTCAGCTCCGGTGAGATGCTCTTTCATCCCGACCTTGGTGAGATGAGAGTTTGGATTCAGATGACTGGTGGATTAGATGGCAGCTCACAGGAGACCAAGAGACTGATGTCTGAGAGAAAGGCTCAGGAGACATAGCCTCAAGAGCGAGAGCGAGACACAGCCCAGATCTTGGGACAGGGTTAGTCAGTCAACTCAGAATAGCTTGTGGTAAAAGACAGCTGGTTAGGCTATGGTTAACACCACTTGCTTTATGTACATCAGCAAAAAAATCCTTAAAATAAACGATCAGTGTGTTTTGAGTAAAACACAAACTGTAGAGGCTGTCGCAGGTTGCAAATTTGCTGCTATTTGCAAAACACAGGTATACTAAATTACATTACATAAACTGAGAAAATAGATTAAATAATATGCACAGGTTTTTTATACTAGGCTACATGGAAGATAAAGTACAAAAAAATAGACAATTCATGCGGAAACATACTTAAGTAATTCACAAAACAAATAAGATACAAGTCCATCATATTTATCTAGTGAGTAGGCTTTGCTATTTAAAACACATTAGGGAGAGGCACTTAACATCAACATGCATGGAACATTAAATTGCCATCAAATGGAGCTCTATCAACACACTGTTGATCCATAATCACTGTTGTGTTATTACATTGAGAGAGAGGCATTGTTAAAGCAAGTCATTAATGTACAGCCTATGTTAGCCTATTGTACATACAAAATCAGTCCAAACTTTCCCTTGGAAAGAAATCAACTCTCAATGCAAAATACAATAATAAGATTATGAAATGTTATGTTGTAGGCTTAATATGGCTCATAATACAATTTAATTTGCCAATATATCACAAAAGCAGTTTGCATGGCTGTAAAATCCAACCTTCAACATTAACCTAAGAGAGAAAAACAGAAAACTGACAACAACATACTAGAAGATGCAATTAAACTCCCACAACACAGTTTATAGAAATTTTTTAAATGTGCTGTTAAGAAATCTGTGTTTATGTCCATGATCAGCAAACAAATTGCAACCAACTTTCACAGTTTTAGACTCCTAGAAGAGTTCAGGATGATGTTGTAAGAGAAACAATGGATTTACTGAAAGAAATTAACTGAATGTGACTATGGGTAGAAGAATAATAATAGAATTTGTGATTGTTTTTCGTTATATACTGTAGTATTATCCCATCATTAACTTCCTGTTGAATATGGAGCAGACAATATGCTGAGACTAGATTTTTAACTAGAACGGAGGAAGAGAGATCATATTTCCCCACACAATCACATTGGCTCCCAGTGGATTTTGGAGTTGTTTTCAAAATCCTGCTGATTACTTATAAAGCACTGAATGGCCAATTTCCTGTTTAGATTACTGAGATTTTATAGTATGTCCCCTCTCACGACTGAAAAACTGTCAAGTAGTTAAAACTGACCAATTATTATGGGCCAAAGAGCTGTTGAATCTGTGTTAGTTTCCATGTATTTATTTCAATTGTTCCATAGATAAAGTAAAACATAAGTGGCAAAATTAAAAAAAAAAGTAAAAATGTCTAAAATAAATGTTGCATTTTGTATGAGAGCAACAATTTCAGCCTTTAACAGATACACAGACACCTCATGCTGTATTCCCAAGTATAACCAGGTACTCACACTGTGCTAACCGTTACACAAAAGCACCACTGCTGTGGATACTGTAATACAAGGTGAAAACCTTTTTGCTTTCAGAGCGCATGATCAATATCTTCATATACAGGTTTCAGAGACATGTTAGTTTTATGAACTAAAAGCTCTACTGTTGCTTCTGCCTCCACTCTGGTGACTTAGCACTGCAGACCTGTTTGATTTAAGAAATAATAAAAACCTAACAGCTGGCCCACTGGACAGCTATTGATTTCCCTCAGCAGAGGCAGATCAAGAGGTACATTTATGATCAGACAGGGTGCAAGAAATTATACCACAAGCACAAACCCACTATTGATTGGATGGAACTGTGTGAACTGTTAAAAAGTTAACCACTGTGTACACAATTTTGCAATGTTGGCGGCGAGAGAGGAGAGGAGAGGAGAGGAGAGGGAAACACTGCAGGGTAAAAAAATAAGACTGAACTGAGCGTGGTATATCCAGGAGAAAGTCAACCAGAACTCAGAACTCAATCATTTCATTAATGTGACTCAGAGCTCATCATCAGTTACATTTATTGCAGACATTCATCAACATGAAATACTAAGTTAGCTTCATACTTCCTGTCACTGCTGATAATTATTTGCATAAAAATTTGCATAACAAATTGTTGCTGTAAACTAGGTTGTTCTGTGCTGAACACATTTAACATACTGGATTTAACTTAGATGTACACAAGTGTAACTGAGTTGGTTTGTGTATGTTAACCCCCTCTGGGCTGCTGGAAGACTGCAGCACTGCATCTGCATGCAGCTGTAAACATGCCAACCAGGACATCACAGAGAGATGCAGGGACAGGCAGAAGGACATACAGGGGGAGATGAGTGAAAGACATACACCTCGCAATGGGGAAAACAGAATGCCACACACTGCAGTATCCATAATGAAGTGAAAAGAGGTGTGAGGGTACGCAAGTGTCATTCTCAAATCTTCCAGTGATGTTGTCTTTTCACATATATTTTTTACTATATATATTCCTTATTAAAGTTTGTTTCCACTAATGGCATTTACAGTGTATAATGCTGAAAGACCTCCCTATAACTGTTCAGGGAAAGAAAATACAAAAAAAAACAATATATGGACCATGGCAGAGTCAACTACATGACATTTCTTCCAAATTTGTTAAGCCTATATTTCTACCATTTTTCTTTACATCTTCAAGGGTGCATTACATTTTAGCTGGCACTTAATGTTTAAAATTCTGTCTTACTACTTCTTACTGCATAACATTATTTCTCTCAAGGCTTGGGAACTGATATTTTACTGATCAGATTAGCTCTCAGAGAAGGTTTTCCTTAAATTAATTTAGAGATCAGACTTTCATATCATTGTAAATTGCAATGCCACCACTTGTCAGACAGGTCATTAAAGGCATATTTACTACTATAGATGTATATCTGTACTCTTCCCACCAAATTAAACTGTCTCTATTTCTACAAGAATTTCAGGTGGTTTCTCTTTGTTGTGTTTCCTTCCAACATCCTGGTCGAACAGGAAACATGTTAAATTACAGATGCCGGATGCTCACAAACTGCCTTTTCATTGTGACTTAAATATTTGATGAAACGCAGGCTACAGCAGCTTTTGAGCATGCCAATAATGATGCAGGACAAGTCAAAAGATTCTCTCCACAAGCATCTGAAGATCCAACATGATAAACACATGATAACACAGTGAGATAATTTGCATAAAACAAGATTGACTTGTTTGGTTCATTAACCAAGTGAACAGGTGAATAAGTGATTAATTGGATGAACAAATGACTCAGTGTTGTGGAAAGCATGCCTCAAACACCTCCCTGCCACAGCAAGGTATGTCACTGCCTCCCTCTGGTACTTCAAGGAAGCACACACCTCACTAAGAAGCAGTGTCTCCAACACCATCCTTGGCTCCTTACAGATCTTTATCAAAGCTGAACTGGTCTCAATTATCACTTCAGTTGCAATTAAGCATTATAAAGAATTTCCCTTTTTGCCTATCCAGTTCTTCTAATTCACCAGTACAGGTCAGAGTATGAAACTGATGCCCCTGCAGAAGGTAAACTCAGTGTGTTGCTGGGACTTTATGGCAATCAGATGGACAGAGTCTAGTATCAGAGTGCTTGAATTTTAAGGAGAGCTCATCCAAAACTGTAGCAGCACCTCCCAATCAGGTAACTTGAGTCATCTGCTGCATAGTAATCTGAGAGAAACTGATTGTATATCAGCACTGCCTCTGCCTTCTGAGGCATCTAATTAGAGATAATGTGGTGAGAGGTCCCATTTATCTAAAACACGCATTACGGTACTGAGGTGTGATGACGTGAATCGGATGTCAAATGCACAGGGGAGGCCAACAAAGGTTACATCAAAAATAGGATACCAAAAAAGACTAATCATGTTTGCAGCAAGCGTCAACGTGGTGCTGACGCCATAGATATGATGTAACTCAGTAGAACTGATCTAATAGAAAAGATGAATTATCAGGTTGAATAAGATTCACAAGCAAACAGTAATGGAGTGATGATTGAATTCAGTGAGAATTTAAACGTTTCTCACCAGCCAAAACAATGGGTGTAGTCTCACTATTTTCAGCCTTCTATCTGTGTGTTTGATAAGAAGGTCCTGACAAAATCCAGCTCCTTTATTTTTCTCTCTGTATCATCCTCGTTAATCAATCCCTCCACCCCTATTCCACCCTCTCTGTTCCCGTGAACCTTCCTCTCCTTCACGTCTGTCCCCTGTTCTCACCGTCTCCATAGACTCTATAATGACATTTGGTCACTGTAAAGAGCCATGATGGTGCTGTTAACTGCGAGGAGGGAGGTGGTTGTCACGGTTACCTGATGTAGCATGGTGCTGGACCATCTGCCATGCAAAAGACAGCTCCCTGCTCACTGCTGTAATTACAGAAAACCCCAAGAAGCCAGCGAGCCCTGGCATACATGAGGACAAGAGGTGTGTGTGAGTGACAGAAAAAAGAGAGAGAAATAACTGGGAGTCATCCAAGTGTGTGTGTGTGTGTGTGTGTGAGTGTGTGAATGTCCAACTAGCCAAAAGGAGAAATAGCTGAAATTGAATAAACTGAGCTATTAGCCAGAGTATAACTTTAAACAGACCTGTGACATTTCTGTCCAAAAACAGGATGCCCTGATCTGATCAGGGCAGATCAAGGCATTATTTAATAGATCCATTCGTTCCAGCTACAGTATATAAAAAGCCAGTTCCATTGCTGTTTCTATGTTTGTTTTAACCCATTGTGCTACCACATACACCAGCTGTCAAAAACTTCCTATTGTGCTCCATTAAAACACTGAAACTTTTTCCCTGTCCACAGTGTGGTGAAGCAAGGCAACCATGAGGTGCACAAACAAATAAACCGTGGCCAGAAGTTTCAGTTAATGATATCCACCCTGACAGCAAGCACAGATGCTTAAATGATCAGTTTGCTTCTCACTCTGCGACATTTTGCATGTGCACCACACCTGCTGTGCTGCTATTGACTGAAAACTGCATTTGACTCCCATGTTAGGTTAAACTACAAATATAACTGATTTATAAAGCTTCTACATGCTTAACTTAAATCTATCATGGATTGCTGCACAGGTAAAGTGGTAAAGCACAAGCTTGACTGTATCACTATTATTATAATATTTATATGTGTGATTACATTTTACAGCAGATTTTCAGGTACAGCAGAGACAGAGGTGTGTGTTTTGAAGTTTCTTTTGTTTAAAATATTTTTTTATTTTCATTCATTTGTAAATAAACCATTACATTTTCTAAAACCATTTGTACAATGTTGTCATGGCTTCAATACAAGCCCAGAATAGACAAAGCCTTTTCATTATACTTAGGCTTATAGTTATGACAGTTACAGAGGGATTGAACGTTATCTCTTCGATCAGTTCTTTAGGCCTCCTGTTGAGCTAGGCTAAAGTAAAAGCTACTTTTCACAATTGTTCATAACAGTAGATAATGAAATCAGGAATTAAATGAGTTTATCTCTTATGAGCTAATATCAGGCCAGTATGTGTCTTTGAAACAAGGCAGCTGCATTGACAAAAGAATAAGTTTGACATCATTTCTATTTATGACACCAAAATCTCTTTTGATTAAATAATGCAGTGGAATAAAAAATGTGTTTGTTTTAAGGTGATATCATTTAGTTTTAGAGGTTTTATGATTCATCTGTTATTCATCTAGTAAGCTTATTATACTTGGTTGCAGCACCTCGCCTTTTTCTCCATTTCTTATTTTGTGTTTCCTTTTCAGGACGATTGAGATCGGCTTTACAGTGCACTTGTTTTGTTATGTTGTTTCGATACGGTCCAATACAGACAATGTAAGAAAAAAATTGTGAGGATATGTGGCTGTATGTAGCCCACACTATTTACACACTATTTATTAAACCCTTGTCAATAAGACTACTATAGGAATATTGGATTGATTCCTGCAGAGGACCAGTGGACGAATGACAATAAAAACAGGAATACTGCGATAAGAATACTAACATCATATTTCTCCATAGGTTTAGTCCATGACTGTGGATGACTCACTGGCTGTGTGCATACAGCTTTGCAGCTATAGAATGTACAGTTTTTTCCACCCACAGCCCCATCTGACTATGACAGACTAAACCATTTGCCTCCATTTTCTCCAACTTGTAAAAACAGATTATTTTATTTTTTCCCCGAACATTGTGATCTGCTCTTCTGAACAGTTACTGCAAATCGAACATGCCATTTGATGATCAATCAATCATTGTACCTGAGCTGAATCAGGTTCCTCGCTTATCTTTCCTCACACTCAGTTAAGACTTATAGCACTCGATGAAGACATATGTGGCCTTGGTCGTGTGATGAAGCGCCTCTGCTCTTTTTCTCTGAAGGTTAATGTTATCAGACCAGTTATCACTACAGAAGTCGTTCCTTTTCTTGGAGCCACTCTTCTAGAGCAGAACCAGCAGAAACGTTTCTCTCACTTTACACAGTGTGCTGCTGATGCACATTGCCATGATGTAACAACAATAACACAACAAAACAGATAACAATAACAATATAGTTAACCAGACTAGAGGAGTTATTTCTAATCATAATTTAAAAAAACTAATAAATCACATACTTGACACTAGCGAATTTTACTTGCTCATCCTAACTGCTGAGCATGTGAAAAATCTCTCAAGACAAGTAGTTCTTACAGTCAACATTCCTGTGCAGCGACCTTAATGAAACAAGTAGCAGGAGAATGTGATTTCAGCTGTTGTTCGGCTCCTTGCCTTCTTGTCTCTAATCCCCTGGCATCAGCACATAGTGAGGGTGAGTGGACTGGACACTTCGGAGCAAGGATCACAAGCGGTCCCTGTGGGGATGGTTACCAAGGGCAACAGCATAGGTCACACACAGGTATCACTGCACTGCATTGACCAGGGTGAAGAATTTGGTGAATAGAAAACTACTGCTGCTGTACTTTTTATAACAAAGTGCAAAAAAAAGCAATTAAGAACCAAATGTGGTTTAAATTGCTTGGTGATCCAATTAAAACTGAAGCCCTGCAGATAGCAGTCTGCTTTTAATGAGGTAAAATTAACAGCATTAGCATTGCCTCCTCCTGACTGTCTCCCATATAAGAACTTCCTTCTTTTTGCCTTTTCATATTTTTCTTCCTGTGGGCATGTCCTGTTCTGAATGTCTGCAGAAAATAAATATGTGTATTTGGAGTTATTATCGCTCTCTAATTTACCATAATGAAAGTGCTAGCCTGCGCTGGCGGATGAGCCATTTTAATTTAAGCGTCGAATGCAGGCCTGCATATTAATGACCTTATTTGCATAAATCATGTCACTCCACTCGGGATTCCAATTAAACCCTTGATTAATTGCTCGGCTGACCCGTTAAATAGAATCCTTTAAGTGGTTCAACAGGCCAACACAGCCTGTTGACACACACACACACACACACACAAACACACCACTGTAAACTCACACATGATTTACTCCAAATAAAATTCATCAGAAGAAAAGGGATCTACTAATTTTGAGATGTGAACATCACACAGAAAGTGTGAAACCTGCAGGATGAAATGCAGTGTCAATAGCTCATCTCACAGAGTCAAAATCCAGTTAAGGAGAGAGACGCTTCACTTGTCCAACAAGATAAGGATATCGTTTTCACTGATAAAGATGAAAACCACACCACAGAAAGTGTTTGTGTGTGTGAAACAAGACGTTTTTCCAAATTTCCCTATTTTTCTGGTACTTTGGCTTGCATTGTGGCATTAGAATAAATATATTTTATGAAAAAGAAAGCATAAAAAAGTTGCTTTACACAAATTGCACTGTGACTTAAACTACTATTTTCCTCAACAAATTAAATATAATATCAAATACTAGGTTAAACAACAATTACTTCTTCACTCTTCTCAGTTTGGACAACTGTGAAAACACCTCTGTGGCCTTGTTGTGGCTGCCTTTCTATTTACTATGTTTGTACACTCTAGTGCTAGTCAGTAACAGATCAGATCAGTGTTTCTTATTTTCACTGGGCTACAGCTGCACTGTGTTTGAGGCTAATGCCTGAAAACAACCGACAAATGAAGTCTAATTATAGTGGCCTGCTGTTCAAGCCGAAAACGTTAAGTTGTAAATAATGTTCAGGAATTGGCAAAGATTAACACCATTTCAAAAAGCACTGCATTTATGAGTAATGATCACAGTTATTAATATACAGGAGACAGGGCTCTCTATCAGTTCATGGTGGAGACGTGAAACATTATGATGGTGGCACCGACTGGCCAATCAAACACACCAGCTGTGAAACAACAAACAACAGCTTCCATATCAATAAATGACATTGTAATGATATGATATTCTTAGATGGTACCATCAGCTCCCTGCCGTGTACGAAATGACTGTTTACAGTTGTTACTATGGCAACGACAAGTATGTGCAGTGTTGTAAACCAGCCCTCAATTGGATGTTGTAATCTCACTGCAAATGCACCTTAGAAAAATTCTAACCCGTCCTGTTCACGATTCAACAGCGTTTCATTCGACAGAAATACTGACGAAACGCATTGTCTAACAGTACATCATGCAAGTTTCAGGTTTTCTGCATGTTTTCAAGCAATGGGTGTATTTATCTGCAGTATGGGGCTTGGATAATGAATGATGCACATCGACTGCAGCAGAGCTTCACACCCACTTCAGCACTATAAGCTCTGCATGCCTGCTGTCAGTCACTGACTCTCAGGTCACAGAGCTGGCCTCTGGCAGTTTGACTGACAGAGAAAGGCATGTGCCTGAACAAGTCATTGGTTAGCTGTATACTGTCAACCACTACTGGCTAGTCTATACAGTATGCTGTATAGTACATAGAGAGTGGTTCCAGTTTCTCAAATGTGGAAAATTGTTGCTTTTTTGGGAACAATTTAAAGACATAATCTTCATCGGTGGGATATTATGCTTGAATTTGTTCACTATTATGAGACTTTTTACCAACTAGAGATTATGGTGCTGAAAATAACAGCAGATTCATCGATAATGAATATAATTCATTGTTGTAGCTCTGGTTATTTGTTATTTGGTTACTTTTCTCAATAGGGTTACAGCTTTTAAATATCTCAGGTTGAAAGTTGTCAAAAATCTTTACAGCTAATATGGCTTAATCTGATATTTTCCCCCTCAGATATCAATATCAGTATTTGCATAAAGTATGTGTGTGTGTGTGTAGGAGTGTCAAAAAGAGATAAACTTACAAAGGCACAGACAGACAGAGACACACACAGTGAACGAGAGAGGGAGAGAGATAGAGGTGTAAGGTATATGTGCCTGACTCCATGCTGTACCTGCTAGACTTGGCAAGGGCAGGACAGGTGCTGTCATCTGACCCTCTCCTCTGTTTCGCTGGCTTAATGCCAATCTGCCAGGCACATCGGATTAATATCTACCAGCCTGTTACGTGGCTCTGCCCTTACGTCACTGTCCTCTGCTCCTGACTCTACAGTGAAGCTGCAGCAATGGACAAGACACATGCAAATTACACACAAACACACTGGTCACACTGAGGCATGCCAGTAACGCCATGCTGGATTTCACTTTGCTTTAAAAAAGGAAAATTCCTGCACACTTCTGAAATTACAACATTTAGTAACTCAATACATCAGAGTAATGTTTCAGCATGTGCTGAATTTCATCAGCACATGAATTCTCCATGAATGCCTCCCATTTTAAAGATACTGAGCTCTTTTCTGTCACACCTGCATTAAAGTACTGCATGTGCAAGTTTTTCCTAATCTACAAGCCATACTGCAGTTCAACAGGGTGCCAAAGAGAGAATCATGGAGTGAGAGAGGCTTGTGATTGTGGAAGCCACAACACAGACTTGACTTCCTGACTTTTTCTTCGAGGACTCTTGTAAATCAGCTGAAATCAGTAACTTTATTGTTTTAATGCATTTAAATGAGAAAAGAGAGAAATACTATCAGGGAATATTGCTAACAGGGAGCTTGACTCTGGTTTTAATGAAGATAAAATGAAGACAAAATCAATAAAAGTTCAGGATGAATCAATTAAGATAAAGTAACAAAGATATTTTGTTTAATTAAAGGACAAGGAGGAAAGGATAAGTGCATTAGTACAATATGTGTGTGTTTCTGTATCTGTATCTGCATGTTGCATTCACAGAAAATCTCTAATCGGTATGTCTTGGCTTTGCTTTGAGTTGCAAGCCTTTCATTTTTGTTACACATTTGCTGAATAAAATGAATATTTTCATAAAAGATTTCCCCCAAGAAATCTTGAGGAGAAAATGTATTATTTTGGAACTGTTTCTGAATTTGCTTTGCTTGGTTTAGATGTATCTTCTGTATCAAAACCTCTACAAAAAACTCACCCACTCTGAAGTATTAGAGGATCTCTGAGTTATCAGTCTACATACAGGAGCCTATAGCTTGCCAGTTTTTTCTCTGGGAATTTTATCATGACAATAGTGAAGCCGCCTCGGGGCCCTTTTAAGCTTCCCTCATTTCATTTCCATCTCTATTGCTCTCTGAGTTCAGTTACATTTGGCAGTGCATCACCATGGCAGCGGACACTGGCCCTCATGTCTGACTCAGACATCATCCAGAGCATTTCAGCTCTGAGTGAGTCATAATGAGTCCTGCTCTCCGCTGCTACAGCGCTGAAAATAGGCTCACTTTCCTCCTTAAGATTTCTCTGGGGAGAACGCCTGTGATCATCTCTCAAAGTGCTTCTTTCATTCTGCAACAAACATGTCCCAAAATAAGAAAAAGCTAGGAATGTTGGGACCCAGCCAAGTGGATAAAGACTGTTTTTTTTCTGTTAACAGGATATGGACACAAGGACAGAGAAGACAACATAAACACACATACATAGAAGCTGTACATACAGGCTACTGTTTTCTATATGCACATGTAGTTCAGACAGTCAAACGAGAGTCTAAATATGCTAATTTCACAATAAACTTCTGTTAAACTCCTCAATTTACATAAAGCCTTATCAAATGCGTGCAAAGAAAATTATCCAACACAGTTTGTTTTTTTTATGTACCACAATTATGTGTTTATGTCCAATCTATATGTAAGAAAACATTTGAATAAATTTTTTATTTAACTATTCACACAAAAACAATAAAAAGCCAGAAAAACTCTGGGTATTCATTCTTTAAAACTACGTTTTTTGTTATATATGATAGTATCACATATAAATAATAATCTGTATCTGCATAATCAAATACTTTGAATGTATAATGTCTGTGTGATATTTGCACTATGTGAAACAATCACATCAAAATTGTCATGTTTTTTTTAAAGCTGCACAATTACATCAAGCAGACATTTTCAAATCATTTAATTCACAGACATTTAGCCTGAGATGCAGTATTTGTTTGAAAATCTTTGTGTCTTTACAATAATCTAAAAAAAGCTGTCAGTTTGAACAGTTTTTGGCCTTGCAATACAGGTTTATAGAGATGGAACAGATGAGCCAACACAGAAAGTTTGAAGTTCCTCACCTAACAAATCAGGATAGAGCCCTGCGCAGTGGGACTGAAATTCATTTGGCTTGTATGCGGTGTGTGTGTGTATCACATGCATTTCTGTGACACAGCCTCCGGGCCCACAGTTCTGCTAAATGAGAAGCTTCCTTTTATTGTGATGGGAGGGGAAGACAAGGGATACACGAGGAGGGACGGATATTTCCTCGCCTGAAATTTGTAAATGAGATTTGCTAACCCTGGGCACAGCATCCATTCCGGGCTCTACGTCAGGGGAAAACAGTCATTTCTGTCTCTCAATTTCCTCTATCTCTGAAATCTATACACTTCAACTAAGGCAGATAATGCGGAGCAGTCTGCATGCTGGCCTGTCACTCATCGAGACCTGTGGTTCATTTAACCTTTATACACCTGCAGAACATTGCCATCAATTACTCCCTGGTTCTTTTTGTAGCTTATTCTAAGAACCTAGAGGCTGAACTTTACAACACTGAAAAAAAATTAGATATCAATTAAGATATTTCCTGATTACTTGTTTCAAACATCTCCCTGTGAAACAGCTTACAGGCATATTTTGTGTTATTCGATGCAGCAAATCCTGCCTAGCTAGTAATACAATTAAACACACAGAGAGAAGAGGAAGGAGCTGGTTCCAGTCCAGACTATTATGATGTTACTATATTGGAAGAATGTGTGGTGTTGGGGTCTTTGTTTTTATTTTAATTGGTCAGTTATTTTTACAACTGAAACTGTGACAGTGAGTGTTATTAAGTGTGCACAAAGAAATATCAGAAGAAGGTGGTGAGAAAACAGTGTGTGATTATTAATACTGAACGAGATTTGCTGTGAAGTGATTAAACTATTTCAAATTCAAAATTAAAAGTTTACTATTTCAAAGAACAGTGAGAGTGAATACTGAAACACTCATATTATTAATTAATTAGCAAAAGGACACAAGCAATGATAATTTTAAAAAGTTTTTTTTTTATCAAAAAAGAAAATATTTGGTTAAAAAAAATATGCAGCTAATCTAGACTGCTCCATTGTAGTCTTATTCAGCAGACCTGCTATGTCTGTATATGTTAGGTAGATAGTTACACTAGACAGAAACCTACAATTTTTATTTTGCGATTTAAGCAACTGATCCTGCTCTGTATGTAAATTTTACCTTACTTAGATAGGATTAAATGTAAAGTGTAAATCTAAATCACCACAAAAGCTATCTCACAGCAGTTGTATAGAGCAGGTCTAGACCACTTTCTTTATATTATTATATTTACAAAGAGTGACCCAACAATTCCCATCATGAGCAGCACTAGGTGACAATGGCAAGGAAAAATTCATGGAATTCTTCTTGTGGTCTTTACCTCCATAATGCTGTTAACATCATTCCTACATTCAGGAACCTGCCACATTCTAGAACACACTAGGAAAGCTGTGTCCCTCACTACACTGGCTATGATGTGCCTCTGTCAGTACTGAGCCTTTATTACAAAACATTAGATCAAGCAGTCTCCATCAAGCCGTTGTATCTTCTTCTCCTTTCAGTAAGACTTTTGAAAATATGCTCACCTGGTCATTTTATAGTATCAAACGAATGTCCTTGCACATACACATACATATATGCATGAATATTTGAAATTTATCTTGAGTCATCTTTATATTTTATAACTTGCTTATATCCACCCTATACAATTACAACAAAACTTCATATTACTATCCTTTCAAGCTGTGGTCTAAAATCCAGCTCTATAAAACAATAGCTTTGTGATACAACAGTTCAAAATGATCCATGTGAACACAGTCTCAAGGAGGTTCTTTGAGTAGCCACAGAGCACAAGCGTGCAACAAAGAGTTATCTATCTGTCCAATAAAACCTCCCTGTGTGCTAAAAATAGGCCCATTCAGAACAGCATAGAAAGAGGATCTGCTCCAGCCCTCCTAGCACAACAGTCCATGCTCTCAATCCACCCCACCACCCTTCCGATGGGATTTGCTAACCCTGTGCAAACGTGCCAGTGACCCAGTCTCCTCGCTTTCTCCTTCAAGGCCTGTTAAGATCTACCTAAGACAGTGATTAACATCATTACGAGTGTTACTTAAATCTGCTGGTGGCAACACATAGGAGAGAGGACACATGTAATTATATACAAAGATGCTGAAGGAAAAAAACACTGTAGTGACATCCTTGCCATTTTTCTGAGCACAAACTAACAGGAGAGGCAATGGGAGAGCAATATTAGTCAAGCACACCTGAGTGAAGACCTTATCAGACAAAATGTGAAAAAATCTGTGAGTGGATCCTTATGGTTGTGAAAGGCCTTCACATGATTGATGATGATTTCAGTGTTTTTTGTTTTTTTTTTAGCAGTTACAATATGTGGTATTCGTCAACCATTCTACAGTGCTGGACTTTGGCAATTAAAAAAGAAAAGAAAGGAAGACCGCATGAAAACTGCAGAAAATAATGGAGTCAATGGCAGGAAGAGGAGAGTGTGATCGGGATTAGAAGGCAATCTGGATTAGTCAGAGGATCTGGGGCTCACGCTGCTGCTACTGCAGGCATCGGATGACACATGCACAAAAATGCCAAGTCAGGCTGAGAGCCTGAGACAAGAAATGTGTGTGTACCCATGTGTGTACCTGTTGTCATTTGCTTTCTTCCAGCTTACACAAGCCTTCTGCAATTTTACAGGATGAAATCGTGCATTGTGATATTCTAATTCTATCAGACAGAAGTCCCTCGAGAAGAGCACTACGAGATATATATTGCTATACACTCTAATCATGCACTGTGTAATAGCTCTTTGCTTTAATATCTATAAAGTTAACAAAGCACTGGCATAAAGTCAAATATGTATTCTATCCTTTTCAGTACAATTGGCTCATATAACAAGCAGACTAATAATACTTGAGAAATAACTTAATTACTGCTCGCTCTCCGCAGCGCTCTAATTATAGCCTTTACAAAAGAGCAGCAGTAATGCACTTTTAAGTGTAATGGGAGTTTACCTAATTAGGCCTATCACACACAGGCACACGCATGCACACACACACTCACACACTGGCGAGAAAACTGTCATTCAGTAATTAGTAGTGGTGATGAAACCCTCTATTACCATTTCATTTACAGACCATCACAGGGCACAGTCGACTGACCTGTATGCTTGCATACAGCCAAGCTTTGCTAACAGCTTTTAAGACAGTAATATCTTCATGACACAACTGTGGCACAGCGCAGTGTGATACATTAGATGGTTTGCCTTTTTATTTCCACTATCAGTTAAAAGCCAGTACAGTATTTTACCATTATCTACTCGTGTAATAGCTGTCTTATATCTCCATCGGTGGTGTTAATGAGTGGGCAGGCGCGGACTAACTGCTGCAACTAATAGGGCTGGTCACACAGTCTAACAAGGTGTGAATATATGTATTACAGGCCCCAGGGAACATAATAGAGGTGTTTGCTCTTATTATCACAGAGCTGGTGGGGTGCCCTAATGATGCCCCTGTAAGCAGCGAACCAACCCATCTCCCACCCAGCCAGTCATCACAGTGCTCAGGTCTTTGTTTTAAACTTCAACAGATGTACAGATGTACCTTACTTGGCGTGGACTCCAGAGACCTGATGTTAAAATGAGGTAATTCAAATATATCCTCACGAGTTTGCCAAGCTATGGGTTATTTGCTTTCTCGTTTTAACCCAAATGAAATGGCATGTACCACCGTTGCCAAATCTCCGAATGGGATACATGAACTACCTCGTAAAATAATTTTCACATGTGGCCAAAAATATCATGGGACATCTTGAAACAGTTTGCTGGTTTTCAAACCTATTCCATGGCCAAGTCATGGGGATGGCATGTCTATAACATCCACAGTAAATGCCAATGCTCACTGTGTGAAGCACCCAGAAGATATGAGAGAAAAAGCACTTGCCAACCACTATAGAGACACAGAGTCAGTCCCCACTAGCGTTCCTTCCAGCTTGGCTGTTAATAGTAATGTGGAAGGGGTAGGGATCTTGAGAAAGTGTTTAACTTCTTGCATATTATAAGCTCCTCTCTCTTTAGGGTGAAGAATTGACCAGCCAGACTCCATGGGAGTGAAGACACATGGCTGTCCACAACCTTCCCAGGACACCTAATATTGATGATATACCAGACAGCAGACCCGCATATGACGCCAAGTCTACTCAACACGCATTTGACCTGCTTTGGATCCACTCATGAAACAGCTGTCTCCCTGCCTCACACTGTCAGCACAGACTTCAGTCTGCAATGTACTTTCAGTGTTCACCTGATAAACCTGAAAATTCCCCCAAATTACACTGAATAGTTCACCTGATGAAGTTTCCTCTGATCACCCATATGTGCACTGTTTCTCTCTCCTCTCTCTCTCTCTCTCCTTCTTCTTCTCTCTCACCTCTCTCTCTTTCTTTGTCAGTGGGTTGGTTAAATGACATTTAAATGTCAGTATCACTTAATTAATTTCCATTCCTGGTAGCAATGTCAGTTCACCAAAGATGGGCAAAGTTCAATTTGTGTCTGAACTTGGTTGAGAAAAGGGTCAGCTGACATAGGTTGGCCCATACATATAGACACCAGGCACAGGTTTAACCAACATCACTGTGTCAGTCTGAACAAGGTATTACAAAACATGCAAGAAAGCCCCATAAATAATAATCATCACAGGAGGCAGCTGTAGTAACTTAAATTACTATTACCTTCCATATGATGTATTCTTACTTAAGATGGAGCTGTCAGTCAGACGTTAGAGCCAACTGGTTAGTATGCATGCTGCATTTGCCCACCAAGGTCAATACTGCAGTAAGCTTTACTAAAAAGCTTTCTTTTTATATTAGTAATGCCAGTGCAGAGGGAGAAATCCGGCAGCTTGGCTTGAAATTAGAATCAAAGGTAGAAAAACAATAGCAATCAAAACCAAAGAGCAGTTGACTCCACAGGATGTATTACTGCTCTCTAAAGCAGTAACAGCATATAGCTACAGTTTAATAATATACTCTGACCAATGTTGGCTCTTATCAGTAGCTACTAAACATATGTTCATTTATTTACCCTTGTCAGCTGCACAAAATTAGCAGCTGTCTGGTTGTTGTTTATTTCAAATGAATATGAAATAGAAATGCTTGCTTTCTGTGGGTGTAAACAGAGCTTCAAGTTCGGTTAGCAAGTTCACTTCTCAGGCCAGTCTCAGCTGAGAACTCCATGCATATGCCTTCTCAGCAGAAGGATGTTATTCTAATGCATAAACACTATGTTGTGTTTACAACTAAATACATGCCAAAAATGTATCAAAAGAAACTTTCATTTATTACTTGCATTGTGTGGTATATAAAAAATAAGGACTGATTTACTGTTTTATTAATAAATGTAATGTTATTTAATATTTTAATATTTATGGATGTAACATTGAATTATTCTTACATGGTTGATTGAAGCCATAAAAGAAAATTACCATCTGAATTGCAGCTTTTCTTTGCCATGTGCATTTCACAGCCTACCCCACACAATTGTGGTTTCAAAATTAATGGAACATCATTTCTAAACTATTGTTATTTAGAAGAATATTTTCAGAGGCCCTCTTGATGTAAGATTAGTGTTTTGACTGGATCAATAAATTAATCCCACCAAGGCTTAAGAGGTAACATTGTCACTGCTGTTATTTTTATGTGTTTTTTTAATAATAATTTAATTTGTTTGTCTCACCTACTAACACTTCTCAGTAAAGTTGTACTCATGTGTTTCCTATCATTACACCCTGTTAAATGTTGTGTATAAGAGGGTAGACATGCAATTTTCCAGCACGCAATAGATATTATAGGACAGATTTAATAAATTACCATTTTTATATCTTGCGGTTTCTATTTTAGATTTTCATTTGTTTGGGATTACATGAAGCAGTGTAAAATTTTCAATAAAACATTCAAGCGGCAAAAAAAAAAATAAAAAAAAAAAAAATCTCATATTGCTCTTTTGCTTCCTCAAGATGTTATGAAGACTGCAAGCCAAGTCTCATCTAAATACTGGAAAATATTGATGCTAAGGGCTTGATTATAATTAATCAAACGACATATCCGAGTGGAACCAGATTGTCCAAATGGAAATATTTGAGCGCATGTGTCACAACTAAACAGTGTAGCATCTGTCAGAGCAGAGAGAGCAGAGCTGAGGTCATCACCATGTGGATGCTCTCACCTAGACGATGTCCAGAAAAATACAGTTATATATCAAGACACTTCATGCTTACAGTGATAGCATTATCCTAAGTCATTATCATTGAACAAAGCTAATGACTTAATTGTATGAGGTTTGATTTTCTTGCTCAGAGTAGTGTACCATTCTATGCACTATTATTCTCATATAGACACACATTTTGTGAGTATAGGTGTATAAGTGAGATACATAAGTATAAGTGATACTGTGGCTCAAAGTTCCAGATATAATGAGGAGTATAGTATACAAACCATTACCATATGCTGGAAAAACACAAATAAAATGGCATCAGCAGCTGTCTCCAATTCTGAATCTGATCTATCCCCAGTTTCCACACTTACTGGGGCTTGATTTGAGCTAGAAACCAGGCACTGAGTGGAGGAAACAAAACAGTACATTTTTGTAGGCAAATCAAAAAATACAGTTTGATAGCATGACTAATATGAAAACAAGCCAAACTGTCTCCCTTTTTTCCTACAGTGTGCAAATGGTTGCAAAAGTTATTATCCATTAAGTTCCTCCTACTGGTACCGTTTTTGTTTAGAAAAAGCTAAATGTACTATAGCATGTGGCATTATACAAACTCAGCATTGGCTGTAATGATTTTAGTGATTTGTAATGACATGCAGCATATGTTAAGGCCAAAAAATAATATTACTATTTTCATCTTGCCACAGAAAATGCCCAGTCTCAATCCCATCTTGATGAGTGAGACACAAGACACAATTTAATCTTGGAAATAGAAAACTGATAGAGAAAGGAGTTTGGAAGAATGAAATATGGGGTACTTGTAAAACCAATTACTGTGGGCCTCTTTATGTGTACCCACTACCTAATAAGATCCCACTTTGTGATGTAGAGTGGCCACAAAAAACAAACCACATGTTTCTGAAGTTAGTAAAACATGTAATCCACTAACATTCCCTTTGAGGCAAGGATTGTCAAACTGCATATTATGTTTTTGCATTTCTACAAAGAACAATTGCCTATTAAATGTGTTGAACAGAGCAGTTTTATAACTTTGAGAGCCACATGATGTGCAGTCTATAACCAGAAATGAGAACTTTAAACATATTTTCTGGCAAGATATACAACTCTTGAGAACTCCACTCTGTGAAAACTAGGATTGAGTATTGCTAATGTAGCACATTTGGCAATTCTGCACAAGTCTTCCTTGACCTTTGCTTTGCTGCCAAGTCATCACAAACCGAGAGAGTGAACAGTTCCCAGCCTTGACACTGAGTCAGACACAACCCCCTAACAACAAACATGCCTCAGCCTCAGTGTGGCAGACACACAGCAAACATCCACAGGGTGCACAATTCATTAAAAAATGAAAATGCAAGGGGCTGATTTTTTTTTTTTTTTTTTTTTTTTTTAATCACAGCGAAGGATTTTCCAGATGGCCTCCTAAACAGGGTGTTCTCATGCTTATGTTCCCATGCCAAATTGCTGGCCTACAATTCAAGTTGCACGTCCAACAAATATTTCATTTTAAACCAACTAAAGGCATAACAACAGCAGCAGTGGTTTTTTTCACGTTCTCTGCAAAAAATAAGAAAAATCTGGCTTTGAAGTATCCTGAAATACCTTGTATTGAATTCAAAAAAGAACAACAATGTGATTTTTGTCAACACTGCATAGCCTTAAATATGTAAAATATTCTTCTACACACACACACACATACACACATGCAAGCACATGCAAAACAACTTCCACCATAGATCTCAGAGGTGACTTTCTTTTCAAGACAGTCACCCTGAACACCTGTCAGCCACAAAGCTGACCACTGTTTATATGCCGTTTGAGAGCGTAAAGGCTGGAGGTCAACGGGATAGGATGTTGAAGTGAGGCAGAGCTGGACTCATGACTGGTGACTCCGCTGAGCCCAATGAGTCCCCTTAGGTCATCTGTGTCGAGGGGGGATTAGGAGCGGTTGGTGATCCCATCAAAGCAATGTGTCACCAGCACCGTGTCTTACCACTGAGCCACACACTCCAGCGAGCACTGATCCCCTTAACTGACTCTCAGCGGACCCGGCAACTAAGGCGAGCTGACAGCAGGGCTATTTTCGGGCAGAAATCACCCCTGTTTGGACAGGGCCACAGATAGAGATGGCTGGGGCCCATGCCATCGCTCTCCATTAGAGAGAATGAAAAACACAGTGAGGAGCCCACTTTGCCACTTTGCAGCAGAGAGCAACCTTTGCTCGCGACAGCTCCCAGAAACAGATGAGGGATAAATGTGTTGTGACAGCAGCTAATAAGGTCCCTGTCATCTGCTGGTAGTGTGTGTCACTGTGTGTGTCTGTGGCTGCACACGTGACTGCCCATGTGTCGTCTATGTTTATACTAAGAGTATGCTTTGAACAGAGGAGTAAAATGCACTGATAAGAGATAAAGAGCCACTAAAAGAGGTTGTGTCTTGATATATTGACTACATGATAAACATTTGACATGCTTGATCATCCTCTGTACTTTTTATGACGGATTAAAGAACCACTGGATTAAAATAGTACACAGGAACACAAATAAAGTTTCTACAAATAGCCAGAGCCAGTCATAAAACGCATTAAATAGCATACAAGTCAAAATGATTAGCATTTCCCACCATTTATATTGCTCTTGTTAGTAAAGAAGCTTGTAAAACTTTTCTGAAAAGAGCAATCTAAGCAAAATCCTGGCAATCTAAAGTTTACAATAGGCTAGGCTACCTATGCAGTGATCACAAATAGAGCAAAGGATTCAAAAACCAATTTGTAATGCTCTTTCACCCTCTCACTAATGATCATCCGTCCCTAATACACAAGATCATGGACTAAGGCTTGACCTTGGTCACCAAACCAGGAGCTAACCCTATTACTTCCTGCTCAGGAAACTCCAGAGACAATATATTTACCTCACTTCACCAGATAGGAATACAGTACAGTTTGAGAGACACACCATTCTAAGTTGTTTTTTTTTTTAAGTGCATACTGTCAAACAACAAAACAGCAGTGTGTCTGTAAAGTGACTTTTTTCAAATGATGTCTCTTTTTGCCTTATTTATAACTTATTAGTCATGTGTTGTGGTAACTTTCTCAGCTCAGTCATGGCTGGCCAGTAACAGTCAGTTGTTTCAACACTGGGTGCTGATGTAAATGCTGTATCACCTCAACTCGTGGCGGGATATTTTAGTAGTGTTCCTGCAGTGCGTCATTGCAGTTTTGCTAAATTAGCACCTTGCAGAGGTTTCATCAAGCTGTCTGGTGAAATGTGGCCATACTTAGGACTTCATGTTTAGAGGATCTGTGATGATCTCCTGGTTGCACTTTTGTCTGTCTGTTCATGATTATCAGTATGTTTCTGAAACTGAGTGAAGAAACAGCCGGGACCCAATGATAGAGTTGAGCTGCATTTGATTACTGTACAGATACCAGATATAATAATAATATAATAATAGTAATAACATTAATAATGGCTTTGTTCTACTGAAGTGCACCAGTACAGCATGACAGTGCAACAGTGAGTCAGCATGCATAATACAAGGACCCTCAAACCAAAGCTCCTAAATGGAATTCAGTCATCATTAGTTTTATTATTTACAACTGTTTTTCTCTGTGGAAATTAAAGATGTCTTCCATGAAAAAACATCTGTAATTGTGTCCAATTATTTCTTTTCGCAAATTGATACAGTCTGCATAATTTTTACTTGATGTACACTGGTGCAAGAAAAAAAATCTTGCCATTGTAGGCAAAGCACTGATTTTACATTAGTGAAATAAATAAACACTTTCATTTACCTATGCTAGTAAGGTATGAGCCAGGCATAAAACCAGTGCCATGGGAGCATAAAACCTAAATGAAATGCAGCTATTTCTGATGTCATTAGTTACACCTGTTTGACAAGTCCACCTGTTTTCCCTGATAAAGGTCTTTTGAAAACTGCAATTGGGTTTCACTTATTTCGTTTTCATGCTGAGCTGCTACTTTCCAATCCTTCCTGCCACAACATGTCATGTAATCTGTACTACCTAAACACAACACATCTCATTTAATTAACATTTACTGTAGTTTTATAGTATAGATATGCATCTAAATTGGATTGGTTTTATTAATTCAAAATTACATTCAGAAAACTAAATATCTTATTAAGACTCTTCAATCAAGACAGAATTGTTTCAAAATATTCTTGTATTACAGTAGCTTAAAAAATGAGCTTCCAATAATGCTCAGGATAGCATTACAGTAATGAGATTATCACATAAGCTACACACATGCAGTTGTACTGGATCTGCCTGCGGTCCTCTGCCATCACAGTCAAGTCACATCTCACCTCTCTGCAAAGCGACTGACTCTGAAGGCATTTTCCTTGAAATAGTCTGGTGCATGGCAGTGAATATTTGTGCTGTCAAAGGATTAAGACATCACAGCATATCTAAAACTATTACAGCTACAATTTATTTTACTTTCCTGACACAGCTGAGCAGAGAAGCCATTAATTTTCTCAACAAAATGGAGAAGTAAGGACTTTTTAAAGGTCCCTATTATTGTGCAGGTTTTGAACCACCCTGCTGGATGCTCCACACACACACACACACACGCACACAAAATCATTTGGTTATAACAGGTTCCATTTGTTGTAGTAAAAAACAGACAGCCATGTGTATGCGTAAATGTACAGCATTTGACAAGGTGCCAGTTTTCAATTTGTCTGCTTGCAAAGAGCCCATTGTAATTTGCAGTTTAATATGCATATTACAGTCATGCGCGTATTGTGCTGTTTCCATGATCAGGCATACTGGCATATTGATTAACCTGCGCTTTAGGAAACCTGCAGAGGCTTGGGGCAGACTCCTGGGCTGCTCCTTCCACACGCCATCAGCCAACTTCCACTATCCATTCATATCCGGAGGAGGGGTGTGGGATCGATGGCATGCCGGGATGCTATTAGAGCTGAGGCAACTAGTCAGCCAGGCAGCCACGACTTCAAAAGCAAAGTGTGGGAGGAGAAATAACACAAGGTAATTATCTGGGCCCCGCTAGCTACCACCGAGGCAATCTGTAGAATGGAGGACGAGGGGGGCTGTGGAGGTGGTGTTCAGGATGTCTGTCCATATTTACCTCAACTCACTGCACTCTGCTCACTCCAGCAATGCTGATGGAGAAGACAAAAACTTTATCAGCAGACATTTTTATTAATTTCATCCTATTACCTGATATTTTTACCTGGCATCCTTATTCTGATTGTGTGCAACTTCCAGAAAAAAAAGAATCAATTCTTATATAAAGTTGGGTGAGAAAATTCTTTAATAGTTCAACTGCTGTTCAGCAAACTGCTGATCAATTTCAGAGTTTGCAGAGTTTACAAAAAAAGTAGTAATTAGAGCGAATAGTATCCCAACCTGTCACACTACTGCTGAAGTCAAATTGCCTAGCAAGGTGAGAAGCCATCTGCTTTTCCAGTTAACTTTAAAGTCATGATGAGTGAAAAACCATTACTGCAAATGCCCCAAGAGCATCTGGACAACAAGTCATCACAAAGTCAAGAAAGTTCTTATCTGACTGCAGCTTATACAAGTTGATTTTATTGGTTAGCAAACATGAAATTAATTCTAATCTTGACTATGTAACGTCTGCATAGATTTTAATTTTCTGATCGCTCATTTGGAAGTGCACACAAAATCTTCAGTCAGAGCAATTTAATATAATTTGCTTCCTCTGTTCCTGATTTGTGTAATCAAAATAACAGCAATAATCACTGCTACATCTATTCCACTCCACGCCTAAAAGCTCAATCCCTAATGACTCATTTCTAATGGAAAGAAAACACAAATTACCTCAGCAAGAAAGATATAGCTCTATTTTACATACATATGAGAATATGAAATAAACTCTGTAGAAATAGTGTGTATATGCACAGGCATACACTGTTAAAATAAACAACAATTATAAAAAATTGCAGAATCAGCAAGCTAACTCCTGCGTGCCATAGGCTTTGTGCTTCCCAACTTATCTCTGCTCCCAGTGCAGATAATGAGTTAAAGGTCAGTAGGCTGTTATGACACCAATTAGTGCAATATTTCACATCTGCACTGTAACTCATCATTGTTGGTGGTCAGCTGATGCTCGGAGATTTTTTACAAAGCTAATTGCAGAATAATGAGCACAAACCAATACAAGGATGCCAGTGAAATAATCCCTCAGGGAGATTTAGAGGTCACGTCCTGCTCTTCAGTTAAGTGTCACAGATCAACACAGGGGTCAGAGTACAGGGCCATGCTGAGGTTAAAGTGTAGGGATAGCTTTTAGACCTTTGGCTCAAACCTTTAAAGAAAAACTGTACCTAATCTTCCTTGAGGATTCTTCTACGAAACATATCTTTGCTGAGGGGATCAAACCTGAGGCTTTTCTACCCAAATTTGCACTGAAGAACCGAAGAATTCATACTGAAATTCAAGTCAAGTCAATTCTATTTATATAGCGCAAATTCACAACAAAAGTTATCTCGAGGCACTGTACACATAGAGCAGGTCTAGACCGTACTTTATCTCTTTACCTAAAAATAAAAGATAAATAAAAAAATAGTTTTGCTAAGAAATCAATATATATTTCCTATTTGCTTGTCTGTATTATAATTTGACTGGTGCAAATCTGTGTGGATGGACACTAAAAGTCAGCTCATTTCCAATGGGTCTTTCAGTCAGCTAATAGCCTGAGGGCCAAAGCTGCTTATTCCATCTATCATTTGACCTCTCCCTATGTACCTCAGTGAGAATACGTTACTCCACGTCATGATTCCAATCACGAGGTAACATGCAGAGCACTGAGTTTACAGTTAGCTGTTAGTTAGTCTGGTCATTTGCCATCACCACAGCTGGACCCATGAAAAAAGACCCCCCTTTTTTGTATAATTCAAGAAGCTATGTAAGCATGTTGATAATTGAAAAACAGTTATTGTGTATAAATGTATGTAGGCCATACAGGACTGACATAGTCCTGCCTATAAATGCCCACCTGGACACTAGAAGCTTTAAGTGTTAAGGATCCAAATTATAGTTGAACTTCAAGTTTTCCCTCACTTAATTTTCACTCTAAATGTTGATCCACAAACACTGCTAAGAGATAAGTGTACAGTCAGTGAGTCATGTGGTGTCATGTGGCATCATATTTTAAATCCAGGATGTGCAATAGTGACCAACCATGCAAACTTTACAACAACCATTTCTAATTGCTAAACTGACACCAAGATGTCAACAGGAATCAACCAAGCTCCATGTGAAAAGGGTATGTGCTGATTCTGACACTGGAGAAGTGAAAAAAAAAATCATACCAAAGATTCAGTGACCAATTTTACACACTCCTTTTCACCACAGGTTTACTTCACAAGACATAAAACCTCACAGCACAACCACATTTAGCAGATAGCATCACAAGCAGGGGCACTTGGGGATTAAGTGCTCACTGAAGGGTACTTCATCAGTACATTGCTGAAAGTAAAATGAATTTCAAACCTTGACTTTTTTGCTCCTGGGTATTCAGATTCTGGAGACAGTCTGAGGGTTAAAACAGGAAAATTTTCTATCACCAGCTGACTCCCTTAACCTTTATGCAACAGCTGACTGCATTGTGGACGACCTCATATGCCACCACAGCTCTGAGTTTCAGCCCACAGGCCAGACTGTGCCACCTCATTCTCCATGATGTATCACTAATAAACAACAGGGCAAGCCCCAGGCAACCACCCTTTAACAAGGACAAGAACACTGGTCCACTTCCACCGATGACACCTTGATGAATAAACTGTCCAGGCTAATCGATGACACCACGGCAGAAGTAGCCAACCTGCCAACGGGTTGGTCAGACGGTGTCAGAGGAAAACACACTCTCAGGGCCACCTTCAGTAAATTGCAGCAGGTGTTGACTGAACTGCTAATTAACCAACAAACAGCACAAAAATGAGAAAACAACACACACAAACGCACACACACACACACACACACACACACACACACGAAGCCAGTAGTTAGAACCACCTGCATGAAGACAACCAGGAAGTCCTACACCACACCTGAACAAATAATATTATTTTACATTTTCAGCAGTTTTTAATGTTTTCCAAATGCTTCTGAAGCATTTTAACCTCACCAGGATAAAGACCCTAGAGGGTTATGTCAATTACTGTTTGCTCAAAATCTGCTCAAAGGACTCAAAATTGATACAGCAAGCCATGACAAGCATCCCATTCAGTGATGCCAGTAGCAGTCAGTCCCGTCATCTAGTGAATGTTTTCGTATATCTGTTGTGTTTATTCTGCCTCTATCTTTTCTGTGCTCTGAGGGCTATAGAGCCTCTCAGGCTGATTGACGGAAAGAGGTTCTGGCTCCTGCCAGAGAGGCATGATTGACATCCTTGAGATGGGAGAGAGTCAGTGAGGATTTTACTGTCACTCTTGGACGTGCAGAGGGCTCCAAGATGGCAGGGGGTTGATATGAGAATCAGCAATCACACATGGAGACTGCACAAGCCACTTACGGTCTGCATGTTATAATAAGCAATGCTAAATGTAGCCTAGATATCCTACCTGTGGTTCATAGTATGCACTCATGGTTCTCATGGCAACATAACAACGCATTACCTACTTCCTTTGAAACCGCTGAAGCCAAAGACCAAAAGTACCTACAGTTTCACTTTTTCGTGCAACAACACTGACAAGCAAACAGGTCCTTCCACCACTACATATCACACATGTCTCTGCAGGTATCAGTCCTCCTGACTTGTATGAGCAAAATACATGACATAATTTAATGCCACAAAACACACACACTGCACTGCAACTTGGTTTCTCATCACGCCAAGAGGTAACAAAATGAATGATCAACAGTCTCTCTATGTGAAAGTTCAGGACATATCACCCAGAATAGCTCAACAGACAGGCAGGATCTCATCACTCATCAGATATATATATATATACAGACACGCACACAGCACAGCAGCTGCAGATGTGCAACAGTGGGAGTCTGCAACTTACTTTTTTGTCATCCTTCTGGCTTGCTGAACTTGGCTGTGCATCCTTGCTGTGGT
Organism: Lates calcarifer; assembly: GCF_001640805.2. NCBI lineage: Eukaryota > Metazoa > Chordata > Actinopteri > Centropomidae > Lates > Lates calcarifer. Next base: position 15,274,196 of record NC_066835.1, on the reverse strand, counting down.
TGTCAGAGGAAGGCCTGCCACTGGCATCTGTCTCTCTGTCGTCCAATTCACTCTGCTGATTGGCCCCTGACCGAGGAGAGCCCAGAGGGCGGGGCTCTGCCTGCTGAACACCACTCTGGACCTCCATCTTCCTCTGCAGCGCCTAGAAAAGGTAGAGCAAGACAGAGGAGAAAAATACAGGCAAAGCAGGTGAATAAAACAGACTGCTGGTTTCTACTGAGGTGCTGATGGGTGCAGGAAATGTTGGCTGAACTTTCACTGGATGATGTAAACATATGAAGGCTTTGAGGAAGATCCTACCAAAACACTGATATTTACTTATAAAGTTAATTTGTATATTTCTTTTGCTTTATTAATTCTAAGTAGTCTGCCTAAAGTTGAAGCTCAGTGAAATAATTTTGGTTTTCTGTGCATGACAACACAGAGGCGCAATGAAGAAATGTGTCTTGGTCCAATGATCTGCACTATCAAGCCACAATCTTTACAATAAAATAACTAGACAGATAAAAATCAGCTGTTTAAGAAGGTCTCTGTCAACTCTTACTGGAACATGGAATTGTGGGTCAGCAATATTTTATATTTTGACATGTAAAAGCTGCAAAAGCACAGCTATAATTAATGCGATGACATTTGTGATGGTTGAATTCCATTTAAGTGACGTGGTTCCAGAGTATTGACATATTGTGCATGCTGGCTCACTGTCATGGCTTCCTGTGACACTTGATGGAACTGAGCCATCGTTAAAAAGGATCTCTTCTTCTCCTGTTATGACAAGTCAAAACATCTGTCCTCCAAAAAGTCTATTTAACCAAACTGTGGCTACCAATTCAGTGAGTTACAGCAGAAACCTTCCAAAAAGACTAGCTGACAGCACAAAATGAATCTGAAAAAAATTGAATGTGGTGTGTGCAAGAGAGATTCATTGCATTATATCAGTAGCAGGTGCACAGTGTTTTCAAGTCCCCAAACAATAAAGCAGAGACAAGCAAAGTAAAAGAAAAGTCACCTTGTCTGAAGGACAGATCAAAAACTAGCCATTTGAAATCAGCAGCCGGGAGATGTTTAGCACCCAGTTGCTTCATTCTGCATTCTGGGGCCATCAATAAGTTATGAGGTCAGTTGGTTGTTCTCTCAACTGAGATGAGCTGCCTCATAAATACATGTCCTGAAGGACCTTTTACCAAACATTTTAACGCTGCAGCACACTGAGAGCAGTAAGACAGGCTACAGAACTTGGAACCTTGACCTAACAGGTGAACTCACCTGTTGGCCCATATTAATTAACCCCAGTGACGTGACGCATGACGTGTTCCCGCAGCCATCTCATTGAGAAGAATGGCTACAAATCAGCCACTAATTGAGAATAATGGTGACAAACACTGAATTGCACTGTACCGCATGTTATCATAGTTGTAATACATGTGTCTGTACTGGGACTAGTTACCTAGCAGGTGAGGCTCAGGTTAACACTAAATTAAAGGACGACAGCTGAAAAAACCTTCAAAGTTGGCTCCTTCCTGAGTTGCTATTGTGCATCCGCCTGCTTTGCCTTCAGTTCACGCGTATAGGCAAATAAAGCTGCAGCTACCAATGGGCATTTCACTGAACACAGATAAAACAACTCCAGCAACATATATTACCTAACGTCGTCCCGGCTTCGAACGACTTATAAACATTATAACGAGGTTATGCTGCAGCTGACAGGGCTCCTAGAGCTGTGTATCTGTTGTAGCTTCGACAGCGTACGGCGGCAGCACACTAAACATATAAGCAAGTCGCAAAACAATGCCGAAATACCTCTGTCACTTCTTGGCTCCTCGTTATGTCAGAAGCATATCAAGAGGAAGATGCGGTAGTGCAACTTGCTTTACATCTCTGTTGTTGCTCTGACGCGGAAAGCCACAGCAGTCTGGGGCAGCACAACAGGCAACCGGTTCATTTAGTTGTATGAGAAGTTATTCCGTCAAAAACTGGCAGAGAGGGCGTGAGCCACTTCAGTCGCCGGCGCTTTAGGAGGCAGCGCGCGGTGTCAAAGCCGCACAAACCCGCTTCTGCTGCTGCTGCTGTCACGGCGGGCGTGTCCCCGCGAGCTGTCACCAAACAAACCCTCCTCCACTCCCACCCCCCTCGCGGTTACACCGAGCCCGTGTCAAAAATGGTGCCTTCAGGTGCTCCTCGAAAGATCCTGTATCCGAGTCGAGAGACTACAAGTTTGAAATGGTTGCTGCAAACAATATTTGAAGCCAAGGGAATCTACCCTGTCTCAGTATACCGTAAAGAAAAACAAATTTGAAATGTGTCTGTGTAGTTTAGGAAAACTTAAAACAAGGTATAAACTTGGCAATCACCATAGTCGTTACAATTGCAGATAATTACATGACTGGAATAAAGTTTTATTGGTAAATTATTCAGCGGTAACAGAAACCTAGTGACCAGGCACCTTGTTGGAAATACTAAATATCATCTGTAGTAGGACTACTGTAAATGCATTTTTGTTTGTGGTCCTAAACTAGTACTTACCTGTTTTAGAAAGAAAGTAACGTGGAGATACTTTTGTGACTGACTGAAAAGAAGCACTGAAAAGGAAATGCATTTGTGTGTGTGTGTGTGTGTGTGTGTGTGTGTGTGTGTGTGTGTGTGTGTGTGTGTGTGTTATTTGATTATTTGACAATTATTTATTTGACATAAATGTGTGTTTCTATAGATAAAAAATATTTTCAACCAAAAACAAACATTCGAACTATAAATGATGAAAACGGTCTAGCCCTGACAGTTCACATACTGTGAAGATAGTTTTCATAATCACACAACGGCAGCATTCTGGCTGCTAAACGTCCTCTCGTCAATATGTCCTACAGTTTCTGAAAGCAGCAAAAGCTCTACTAGCGTGGGAGGGGCCGACCTTCCAGGTTTGGGGGAGAGGTGAAGCTAGGCCAGCGCAGGTGAAAATAGATTTATTACATAACGTGCACTGTGTCAAACGACAAGAACTTGATATTTAAATGAAAATATACAAACAGTAATTATCATAATCAAACGGTAGTATAATAGACTGTCTTTCAGTTGAGTGACTCAAAATTTACATGAATGTAAAGTGGTTTTTAGATTGAGAGAATAACAATTTTTTCATGAAATTGTACTTCTAATAACATAAATCTATTTTCAAAGCCAATCTGTAGCTAAGGTTAGTGTAAATCAAGTCAAACTTCAATAACCCATCTAATACTTTGAATTAACAAAAGAAAAATTGTGATGCCTTAATTTATTGATATATTTATTTTTCTTCCTTTAACCCCTCTGTTAGCTATAGGTCTTATCCCTCCTGCCTTACAATGAATGGGTTTGTTAGCAGGTCAGTTTGTTTAATTTGAAAAATTGACAGAATTACTATAGGGAAATATTCAGTAAGCCCCAAAGATGGCCACAAGGTGGCAATATAAACTCAGTAAATAGTGAGTAGAGTGAGGCATGTTTGAAGTACCTATGTTTGGATTTAAAAAAATATAATACTACAAACCAAGTCATATTTTCTCAAGCGATAAAATTCAATTTGACACTTGGGCCTTATATCTCCTCTCTGTGTCAGTATGTAAGAATGTTGGGTTTGTGTGTTGGATGGAGGAGATGATAAGAGTCCAGGAGGTTAAGCTCTGTGTGCAGTGTTTAGCCTAAAGATGGGGCCCTCCATCTGCTGATGAGCTATAACATGAGGGATCCATCACATGGGTGTTGGCCCACCGTGTCATCTTCATTGCCTTCCTGTGCGCCTCAGCTTAGGAGCCATACTGGGGCACTGTCTCGTCCAAGCAGAAGGGAATTCACCCAAACGAACAACTGCTCCAACAGGCGGGCCCTCGTCTGTTCTGAGAGTGCTGCCACTGCCAGAGAAGGCAGACATGCAGTCAGAGAGGCAGGTGGATCGACAGGCGAACAGGCGGAGGGTAAGGCGAGGAGCAGGAGACTGGGCCCTGTACACTCAGGCCCTTCAGCATATCCAGACAGGCATGTGTCCTCTACGGGAGCCAGCAGGGACACACAGTCAGGCATGTCAGTGGCCCCAGCCGGCACAAACAGATGTTTTCTGGGTATTGTTGTTCCGGCTCCCTGGTAATTGTTTTCCTTCAGGGCCAGCCAGTGGGACAAGGTGCCAGGTTGTGTTGTGGGAAGGAGTTATGGAGAGATGGAGAGACAGAGTGTATTATCAATCAACAGTGGCTTTGAAGGCTGTTGCACACAGGCTGTCCAGCTTTTTCTTGTGTGCCATGTGGCTTGAATAACAGCAATACAAATGGAGAAAAAGAAAGCATGTACTAATTGAGGTTTTCAGCGTTTTCGTTTCAGTGCTGTAAAGGTATTCAGTGTCCAGATGGGACTGCAGCAGGGTGCTATGGTGAGTGAGGGAAATATAACTGGATCAGAACACCCAGATATAAGCCCCTGTGTCAGCACTTGCTAAAATGCAATTACTCAAGAGCTTTTACTTACAGGAACGAACACTAACTAAAACTCTATTAAAAAAAAAAAAAACACGTGATTACAATTTTAATACCATATTTTTGATTGCTATTTTTACCTGATTTTGAGCTTTGTCATAACTGCCTGTGTTTGTGAAGTCAGTTTACCCTCACAGACACTTAGCAGTTTGTTATGGTACAGAAAACAGCTAATGCTCTCAAACTGTGTCAGAGTGTTATCCTGTGATTTCGTGCTGAAAGTGCCCTCTTAATTAGCACAGTGAACTCCGAAGACCTTATTACAGGGTCAAAATTTCTTCAGACCTTGTTGAGAGCAGAGGCAGAAGAGAGCCACTAGGGGGCACTTTGAGACTTTGGATCAAAAGCACAAGCAACACAGACACTTCTGTAAACTGTTGTATAGTGTGGGGTTTATTCATGGTAAATTTTGTGCACTTCAAATAAGACTCGCACACTTTTGCCCAGAACTACATGATCCTGCCAGTCTTGTATTGTGCATCATAATTGCCAGAACTGATGATTGTTTTCTTTGGCTTTAGTTTAGGGTTTCATGGATGTTTTTTTTTTTTTTTTTTTTTTTTTGGCAGGCTTATCACCTGCTACATGGCTCAATCCATCATTTAAACTGTGTGTGATTTTAGTGTTGCTGCTCAACACCCATTCCCTACAAGGAGCACCAACTCATGAGAGGGGATCTTGAGGTATCTGTTGTCATGGCATGCCACACTCCTGGGAAGCTTCACTAAAAGCCAGTGTCAGGATGTTAAGCTTTTTACAGACTGACGCAAGATGTAAGTAATTTGGTCCAATCATGTTTTCATTTTTTTATATATAAATATATAATTGTAGGTGTTGAGCGCGCTGTTAAGAGCATGTGGGGAAGGCAGACAGAAAAAGCTTCAGCCATGGAATCTGCTGTTCACACGCAGAGCATTGGATGAAGACTGTATTTCATAATCTGGCTTCACTGCCAATAGATGCAAGTGAAAATAGAACCAATGTCACATCTGCCTTTTCACTATTTTTGACACAGTGTGGCATTCACAATGTAATCCCATCGTGAAAATCATCCATATCAGACAGAGTATTTAGACCTTGTTACTCTTTGCATGTGCCCATGTTTCTGTTTGTTTGGTGCTTGCCGGGCCTTTCTCTAGCCACTCACTCCACCACATTGCAGAGACGTCTAACAAATGAAGAGGCGCCTGAGGCCCCGCGGCTACAGGGTCACACAGCAGCCTTGTGAAGTTGTGGCAGTTACCAGCACGTCTCACTGTACGCTGGCAGGACGAGCCACAACAGTCCAGCCTGTTTACAGAGTAGCACCTTGGGCCCCCATATTTCTCACACCTGGGATGAGGGAGTGACAGCATCTGTGGGATAAGCCTGTGTTGGATGAGATGGATTTACACAAGAGAGAATGGGCAGCATACCTGAACAGAGAGGAGGGTGGATGCAGTGAGAGAAAGTTGGGTCAGGGTTACAGGAAATTTAAAATGAAGTGTTACATAAGCTGCATTTATCCAGAGGGATGTCTGTTGACACAATGTGCAGGACAACAATAACTATTCCTCCTTGACCTCCACATATTATTTACCTTTATTATTTGGGTGCACATTTTAATCACTGTGTCCATGTGTTTGTTTATGCACATGCACGCCTGCTCCTCGCCACTGAATCATACCTGTCATATCACCCATGACTCAGACTCCACCCACTGTTGGCATGACTGACAGCTCAGGCAAAGTTCAAACACCGCGCTCCAGATCATCACCAAAATACAGCTGCTGCCAGTGTGAGAGAATAAACACCTCTGAGTCACAGAAAAAATTTAGTCACACATTGATTTTTGTCATCATTGCTTACTGGTCAATGGAAAACTTAAAGCACAATGTAGGAAAAATCAGAATCTATGGATTGATAAATACTTTTTTAAAATGGTGAAAACATGAGAAGAATAAAGAAAGAAAATAGAAAAGGGAAATTAAATTAAAAAGTATTAATATTGCATTTCTGATATTTTAAAATTTTGCTAAATTACACTCTCATTTCTATTCTGTTTTTACATTTGCATCATACATATTCAGGACAATAGCGCGACACGTTCCAAGAGTAGTGGTGTTGCTATAACTAGCAAGAGGACAAAAGAACTGCGCCTGCTGATATACCATGTGTCAACTGCCCTGTTTTTTTTTTTTGGGGGGGGGGGGGGGTGTGTGTGTGTGTGTGTGTGTGTGTGTGTGTGTGTGTGTGTGTTTTTTGTGTGGGTGCCTATGAGCAAGCACATGCATACATTTGTGTCAGCCACTCAGCCACAGTGTGCATAGAGGTGGCATTTTCTTTTTCTGTCCACAGGCGTGAACTGTAAAAGAATTGCAGTCCAGTGAGTTTTATTGTTGTTTTTGAGAGTCTCTAAATGAGTTTGAACCATAAATTTAACTTGTCATGATTTGAATGATAAAGGAGAAATTATGTACTAAATGCAATAAAGTTTGTATCGGACAAAAATTACCCAAACACTTCCGGAAAATGTTGAAGTTTTGACCAGGGACAATTTCTGGCTGCACAGTTTCTCTTTGTGCCTCTAAAAATATATCCCATTAAAAACAAACTTATAGAATTTGGTTCTCAATTTTTGTTGACTTTAATTTTAGCCTGTTTTTGTAGTTAATCAGGAAGTTATCATAGCAACTGCACATCAGTAAATCCAGTTAACCACAGCAACTGCATGTGCATGCTGAGCTATGTTACTTCATGTAAAACTGCATGCCCAAGTGTTACTTTGTGTGTGTTGATGTTTCCAAGCTGGGTTGAATCATTAGGAAGTGATTCTCTCTAACAAGGGCTAAGAAGCTGTCAGGAGACATTCACAGGCAGGTTTCGCCATGGAGAGTGTGAGGAGTCTTATCAGGGTCTTAGCTGTTTTGCTGCGCCTGTTTATAAAGAGCCTGCTTTATTTGGAGTGAATGCATTCTAGCAAGGTCTCTACTGTTGCTGTGCGTTGATTAAAAGTGTTTTCACGATTACCCGTAGTGAGTCTATTCCAGCCTAACAGGGTTACTAGCAGTTTTAATGAAGGGGAATAATCATTACATGTGAAAGGGGTTCGTCGGGGTCTCGTGCTGCCTTTCTCTGTCTTCTTGTTGGGAGTGAGATGACTAACTTTGCCTCCACTGGGTCAAGTTTTACATTACACTTGTTTGCTGATTAGTTTGATTTGCTGATGGTGTTTATTTGGTCAAAAAAAAGAGAGAAAAAAAAAGGAGAAATATGTCATATTATTTTACTCTGTCACCTTCATATCATTAGTTTCAACATTCATAATAACACACAGCAAAACGTCTCCTCAATTGAATCTGCATAAAATTTTGTAAACTGTGATCAAAGTCAAATATCTTTATTTTTGTCTCTCTGAGACCGCACGTTCTGCATCTCCCTCCCTGTTCTTCAGTTTCAGTTGCCCGCTCACTAATGTGGCTTTTTTGCTCTGCCCCTTTTTGTTGGCTGTGGTCTGCTTTTTGCAATAGCTGGTGCGAGTGAATTTCTCACAGCTTCTCGTGAATGTGTTTTTTGAAAGTCCTATTCAACATTTGGTGCAACTATAATCGGCACTAAGCCACTACGCTCATGCAGACGTGTCTTTGGATTCACACATTCGGGCCTTCAGAGGTGTTGCGCTATCTCTTAATTTTTTAATTTTTTTTTTTTTTTTTTTACCAGTCCGAGTAGCTACTAAAGAAATGTTTGAAATTGATTAAAGAAATTCTGAGTGGAGGCATGGACACTGGATTTTTACTGACTGATCAAAGAGCATTTAATTAGGAAAGCAGCAAGACAGCTTCCCTCACAATTTGGTCTTCCTCAAAATTTAGTAGATGTAAACAGTGACTCAAAATGGGTTTATTAAAGTAAACATTGCTTCTACTTTCTTACATAATTATCATAATTTCCAGAAATAACTTTTTAAAGGTTATTGTCAGTGCTCTCACAATGGAAATAGTTTAAATGTTAAATGTACCAGAAAACCGCAGAGAAAAATACTAATGCCTGTTATAGAGTGCTTTGCCACCATCAACTCGCTAACCATACTCTCACTTCTCTTTGTCTTAAATTTAAACATTAGTTGAGGCCTGAGCTTCAGCTATTTGTGTATGCTTGAGAATGCACACTGTTCTGTCCCTGGGCACATTATGTACTTCTGTTATCAAATCAAACAATTACATCTCCGGCCCTGTAGCAGAAAATTACATTTTGACACAATGGTGCATCTTTGATTAATATATTGTAACATCTGACTCCGTGCTCCATCATCCTCTGATGGGGCCAATAGATAATAAATGAATGACTTGTGAAGCTATAATGAAGTGACTTGTCTTGTTATTGACAGGGGAGCCTGCAGTGCTTTAGTGCAAAGTAGAGCTTCCAACGGAGGCCCTCCGGTGCACAGATTATTACACTGGCCGTTAAAATGAGCTAATGTTCTGCTGCCAGTGCTCCTTTCCAAAGGGACAGAAGCTGAATTCCCCTCTCACAGCTGCAAAACAGAGGTGTAAATTAAAGCCAAACAAAGTAAAAAAAGAAAAAGAAAAAGAAAAAAAAATCTCAAAGCCAAGACCAGGCTACAGTATTTCTATGATTAAAATGTGGGATTTCCTCTGTTTCCACTAGAAACAGAGGAAATCTTGTTGTATTATGTATGACAGATGATGCTTGTGCAGCTCTTGCTGTGAATTGTGTGTTTGTATTGTGGAAATATAGACACATAGACATTTATGTGACACAATGTCACAAATTGAAATTTTCATGTTTTTTATTAGTTTGTGATTGTTTTTTGTTTGTTTTGTTTTGTTTTTACTGTTTGTTTGTTGTCAACAATTTTCAGCAACATCTTGTTATAAGGAAGGTGCAGCATATAGTCTTTGTATATGATCGGGGGGTACTGTATGCTTACAGATGAGCATGAGAAAAAGGAGAATTTATAGCTGTTTATTTTCCAGCCTTAAGGTGCCACCACTTCCCCCAGGTACTTATTAGCAATGACAGGGGATGTCTGATTTGACAGGAGTGTGACAGGTGTAAATTTCACACACACAATTCAACTCCACACTTTAATCCAATTAATTTTGAGCATGTTATCTTCTCTCACTCTCTGCCAGCTGAACTGAATCAAGGAATCTCTCAGATAGTTGGTTTTTGTATTTCATAAAGAGAATTATTTTCTTTGTGGCCAAACATTTGAATTTTTTGAATTTAATTTGTGCCTCAAGACAGGTCCAAGTTATACAATTTCTATTTAGTCCAATATCAAATTTTGAATAAAATGCACAGATAGTGTGAGAATATCAATGGCAAATATTAGGAAATGACAGTAACAAAAGCAGAAGATACAATGTGGTTGTTAAAGGGCAAAAAAAGAGCCCCTCACAAACATCAAGGCATCTTTGGGGGTGGAAAGTTGGGGGTTAGGGGGATAACAGTGAAAAAATATTCCACTTTGAAAATGTGCAAGATCTCATGCAGTTGCCTCTCTCTCACTCGCTATCCCTCCTCTCTGTTGGCGCTAAATCACACGTTAGTACAGCCAGTGGATGTGTTGACAGTTTTACAAACAGAAATGTAAAACGCCATACTCAAGGGGGTCTAAGAGATATGGGAGGGAGGAGGGGGAGCTGAGCAGGGCAGGAAACAGAATAAACATGGCCCAGGGAAGCAGAGAATGCCATGTTAAAACACCTCAACTGGGTTATTTTAATTACATCAGTTATGCCACACTAGCAGCTATAGCAACGAGTGGTGTCAGCGTATGAAGAGGAAGCACTGCTGCTTGATACCGCTGGGATTTCCTATTGCTCATTGCTAAGTGTTAAGTGTAAGAAGTGTAAGAAAAGGGTAGAAGCATGGTTAACATGTTTATCTCTGACTTATACAGTGAAAGTTCTAAATCAAACTCACTTTTTCAAAACAAATGATTCAGACTTCTACACAGCACGACTGTCAGCTGTTTCCATTACCTGCAAAATGAAACTTTTCCTATAGTGATTCCCTGCTGCCGTGAGCACACTTTGAATAAGTATGACCAGTAGAAGTGAGAGACATTCCCAATGGATCGTCTTAGTCTGCTGAGGGAGGTTTGGGGACATTTAGACACAGGGAGGGTGGGCAGGGAGCCAGGCCATGGAATACAGATATATATTATGCCAGAGCTGTTGTTAGGCTCAAAATGTCTGAAATCATTCCTGGGTCTGACATATACAGGCTTGTACAAGTATGTCTGTATTTATCTACTTATTTTTTCATTTTTTATTTATATAATCGTCTGAATGATACATACTCAGGATGAGTTTCTCGTCCATCAAGATTCAACCTTTGAGACATCACTAAACTCATAAATGTTTGGTCACCAGCAAAATTCCCATTTATTTTCTAATAGGAATTTCAGTTTTTTGCTGTGATCTTTCTTCATCCGTGCAGTAAAGAGTTGCTGTCACAGGTGGACATTGCTTCCCTCTCATTTTGTTCTCAGTGACGTGGTTTAACAGGTCAAACAAAGCACTTGTGATCACTTCAACAACAATCTTGAGTGGAGGTTAAACACACTAATGTTCTAATGGAGAAGAGGCAGGTGAAATGGGTGAGAGGATCAGTTTGTTTTCATTAAAGACAAGTAAAGACTAGTAGTAATGACAGGCTAAGGACCCCACGTTTATTTCTTTTTTTGTGCATCACACAGTGGATGTGTGTGTGTTTGTATAACGCATACATCTACATGTGAGGGAGTTTGCTTGTGGCTAAATGGAAGGCTTTTTATCAGACTGAGCGAGGTTGGCGTGAAGACAACAATTGGCCCCAACTTGTCCTGGTGCTGGTAGGACACAGGCCTTGCCTCTCTGAAAGGCATCATTAGAAAGTGACAAAACTGCCAGGGGCAAAACTGGCCCCGCACAATGATCAATTCGTCAGACAGGATTGAATTATAGGGGGAGGGCGGGCTTTAAAGAAGGGGGATTGGAGGGAGTTGGTATAGTACAAGGCCCCCTACTGCTTTAATTACTGATGTGTGCGTCTCCCTATTAACAGCACACCTATGGTCCACTGGCCACTCCAGGCCCTGCACAAAGCTGGAGAGGAGAAAGAACATTCTGCGGAGAAGCGGGGAGAGAGAAAGCAGGGAGACACACACAAACCGGGGTGCTCATTAGCGAATGGTAATCAGCGGTCGAGAGGTTGGGCACTCACCTCACAAAACGCCACATGTCAATTTGTCCCCTTCCATTCATGAGCCCACTCTCATTTTACCCCGCTCCCTCATGTTCCCTTGTTGAGGAGAATTGGATGGAGCGCCGTGGGGGGAAACACTCGAAGGGAAACGTAAACACAGGCCCGGAGTAGGGACTCCTGCCTTCCCAACAAGGGGTCTGGTGGAGTGGGTTGGGGGGTGGGGGGGGTGGCACTCCTTCAGCTGTGTCCCCTTGGCTTCTTGTCATCAGTCTCTGTCCTCACACACTCACAAGACATCAGCCCCATTCTCTTCTCTATCACCTGCATCTATATATTTTGCAGTGTTGCATGCTGTGCATACATCTACATGTGCAGCTGTGATCTTTGGGTATTTCCCTGGAATTATTTTGGGTATAAAATGTGGTATAAGCTAGGATATATAGTGAAATGCACAGTATATAAATAAAACATTTTCAATGTTGATGTCATTAGCAGTTTTGTCCTTTAGCTGCCTTTGAGTCAGAGTGTGACTCTACAGCTATCTGCTCTTTCATAGTTTTTATGTTGTATAGTAACAATGGTCATTTTACAGCAAAACTTTCTTCATAATTCCAAAATGATAATATTCAGCCACACCTCACTTAAACCAACAGTTTGAGATGTGGGAAATATGCCTCCTGCAGACAGAGGAGAAGCTGGATTCCACTCTCATGTCTATTTGGTAAATACAATGCTAAACAAACAAGACTCTTGCTATGCTAACGTCGTTGGATCTCCTCATCTAACTCTAAGCAAGAGGGTAAATACACTTATTTTGTGTGTAATGTCAGACTGTTCCATTAAGTTGCTATCACAAAGAAATGTCTTTTTACTGAGGGATAACATACAGTCAGATGTATCCTTACTGTACAACAACATTTAGATTTTGCAAAATAAGTTTCACACTGGGTAGTTTTTTATAAGTGACAATCTATAATCATATAATCATTTTTTGCTTAGCTCCTTGCTGATCTGTAACATTATTGGCTGGGGTCTGGCGTCATGTATGGGCATGCCCTCCAGCTGTGCAAGTGCGTGTAACACCAACCTTGTATTCCTTACCCCTCACAATGTGACAAACATTGCAGCCAGCATGGTCCAGCGGGCAGCGAGAGAATATCTAATGCACCAAAGCCAATCTCATCTGAGCTGAAATTGGGAAGGCCTAGCTTATGCTCTCACATTCAAAACTTAAATCAGATCTCCTCTCAGTCGAGTGGAATCAATGCGACCCTTCATCTTACTTTGAAATGAGGCCTAGTCATCCTAGTGGATTATAGGTGGCTGATCACGAGACGACAGCGCTACCGGATATCTCTAGAGATCCACCTCCATCAGATCCTTCTGATCTCCATCTATCTACCAGTCTACCACTCAATCTCTCTGTCCCCCTATCCATCCCTTCTCCCTTCCTCTGTATTTGGATAAGATCTTGGGGCGTAGAATGAAGTAAGATAATCCGTATTTTAATCAGAAGTATCATTTCAAATGAAACCTCAAAGCCTGTGCATACTCTCAACACATTTCCCTCACTATATTGCTGAAACGGGTGTTAAAAACCAACAAGACATGTTGGTTAAATATCTGCAAAAATGTGATACATCCAATGAATATGCTTGAAAAGAAGCCACATAAATAAAAGCAGAGCATGGCTTTGATGTGTTTAGCTATTCCACATCCTTTGCACCTCCATTTTCTCATCATGGCAGCTTCAACAAGGTTTAATTGGTATGGAAATAGAAGTGGTGAAACATGACAGAAACTACTCAAGCCCGGCTATTTAGACCCTTTATTACTGTATACTGTCCTTCAACCAATTATCGCCAATCTACTGCTCTGCAGCCCCCTACCAACCTCCTCCCTCATGATTTAACCAAGCCTCATGCAGCTGCAGAGAGGCAAGCTATGGGTCGATAAATACAACTTGTAATCCAGTGTGGTGCAAATTGAGTTTCCTTAAGAGAATAATAGTTTGAGGAGCTTATTCGAGATTTCAACCCCCTGCCCACACTGCCCCAGTAACTACACAATATCAAATATGCTCAAATAAACAACCTGTAATATCCATTAAACATAATTTCATGGTGCTTTTATTCATTTACTAAAGGTTGTACTACTCTCCCATAATTTGTAACTATAAAACTTTTTATTTAATTACAAATTATGTTATCTCTTTTACAGAGATCAAACTCACCTCCCCTTCTCTTGAATATATGTAAATAGTCTGTGCACTTGTTTGGTCTGTTTAGTGTATTACACATCGTGTGCACGCATGAAGACAAATTCCTTGCATGTGTAACATACTTGGTGAAACAAAGTGATTCTCAGTCTTTGTCTGTGACAGCGTTTCTGTGTGTGCTTTATTTGCACATAGCCAGGAAATGTCACCTTGCAAAGTAAATTCACAGCTCAAGCTGTGTGTGTTTGCCACATAACGGAAAATGACTGGACCTCCAAAGAAGCAGATAAAAAGATGAGAAGTTACATCTGCATAGACAGACTACTCTTTCACCTAATAAACAAATGCATTTTCATTTTCATTTGAAGCATGTTTGCACAGTTAGTGCAGTTAGTTAGTACAACGTTCGACATTATGCTGCAGGTGAAAATAGTGTAACTTTGCAGGTAAATCTTGACTACACAACTGCATTGGTGCAGTACTGTTACACTCCCTGCAAGAATCCATCCTTGGCACGCTCATTTGGCATGGCCTTCCCATGGACCAGCTTGTTGTCTGGGCCATTGTTAGCCCAGGAGGCTGGCCTGAGCCCTGAGGGCTTGGTCAGCGTTTAGGGTGTTTTGCAGGGTGGGGTGGAGAGGGAGAGATGGGTTAGGGGGGGGGCTATGGAGATGGGTGCAGGCCAAGGCTGGGCAGGGCTCAATGCCAGGGTCTCAGTGGGACACCCTCCTTTCTGGGAGCCTGCTCAGCCCCCTCCTGGGGCCCTCAGCGGGGTGCAGGGATACATGGTCAGTGCAAGACAGGTCCATCTGCCCCACTACCTCTGCTCCGCTCATGCCAGCACCCTCCTATCACCTGCTCCATCGGCACCTTATGGAAATGACCTACTGCTGCCTGACCTAGCTGACACGCATGGCTCACCTTCAGCATATGCCACCGTGGCTCCTGTGTCTTCTGTTCAAGGGTTTATGAATGACTGATGCAGGATTAAGTCTTCTGTTTCTCTATTCGTCTTGCAATGCATAGTTTAACTATTTGCTATTTCGAGATGACAGACAGTAAAACAATGTAGTGAGGTAAGAGCGAAATACATCCTACTCACAACAGCCTTGAATACTATATAAACATGACTGTCAATGTATCCCTTTGCAGTATTGTGAAATACAAGAAATTTCTTCTTGCATGTTTTATTCTTTTGTAGTTACTAAGATACCATCAGTAACACTATTGGTAAGTGACTTTATGGCACATGCACATACAGTACAGACTGAAGTGTGCCTCTGATGTGGTCGGGTGTCAGAATGGAGGGGGCTTCCTTTTGCTTCCTTTGAAAAGTGTCGTTTGTACATAGACGTGGGGTTGAGTGTTGGCCGATGCCGCACAGAGCACGGTACTGCATGTGACTGCTGCGAACCCACTGAAATTTACAGCACTAAAACACCAATCTCACAAGCAAGAGAAAATGTGGAGTTGAATTCTAAAAATAAGACATCCTGCATTTGAAATGCTAACACCTTCTTCAAAAAAAAAAAAGAAAAAAAAGAAAAGAAAAGGCGCTCTGGTGTGAAAAAGAGCACAGTACTTTTCAACGACTAAAAAAGTTCAGAGTTGTAAAACATTAGAAGCAGTGTTTTTGAGGATGGAAATACATCCATCTTTTTTAGACACTGCATTTAAATTACTGATTTTTCAAAAGAGATATAAAATTGAAAAGTTAAATGATTATTCAGGTATAATAATTTTACATCTGTTGAGGCTAGAAAAGATATGAGAGGATGAAATGTTGGGGCACCATCTGTTAAAATCACTTGCATTGCATGGAGCTAAAAATATTGTGTGTTTATCAAGCTAACATCTATGAGTATTTCCCTTTTTGATCATTGTGGTGAACAGACATCGGTTTTTGTAACTTCTGAAATAATTTCTGACTTTCTAGCTGGAGGTGTCAAACAAAGCTGGGCTGAAAAGGAGAACTTCAGTGTTATTTAGAGGTACCTTTTCCACACCACATATAAAGAGAAATTAACAGCATTTTATGAGCTTGGTTACAGAACGGTTACAGAAGTTCTTCTCTATTCCTGTGAATAGTGTCTCTAATAATGAAACTTTCCTGTGGCCTTTTTCTTGCACTCATACTCTAGCTTAAAATAAAATATTTTTCTCTATCCTTGTCTTGTGAGCTGTCATCATATACTGTAGATTATAGAATTAACATCTCTTGGATATATGGATATATTTCTCATCATAAATTCAAATTTCTCACCCTCCTCCAGTGTGAGGGTGAGGGCGAGCAGAGATTTGAATTGGAGAACTCATTTAAAACACAAACAAAATGAGGTCGTTTTCTTGCCTCTACAAATGAGACAGGCGGTGCGGGCTATTGTGCTGCGGTGGCTGCCACCACGCTGAATGCGGTGAATAGGGAGCAGTCGTGCCCTCTGTGCAGCCCCAGCTGTCTTTGACTGATAGGACGGAGGAGGGGGTGGGGTGGGGCAGTGGGGGGGGGGCACTGAACAGCGAGGTGTAAGGAAGTTGAGGAGGCCTGTAGATTTACAACAGAACCGAACAGACTGTCGCGTTAGTCATCCTAACTAACCAACCAACCAGCCAAGCGGTGGGCTGCTGCGTTAACACCAAGCTCCACGGCACAGAGCATGCTAATTAATGCAGCCAAATGAGATCAGCGGTAGAGGCCCAGGCCAGGGCCATATTGCTAAATAGCTTCCTTCAGAACGGGCCTGTGTGGTGTAATTACCACCAGGCCACTCTACAATGCCGCCTTTATGTCCCACTGAAAGTGATTTCATGTCCCTCATTCCCCCATTAGCAGCGTGTTTTTCAAATGTGATGAGAGAAGTCTGTCATTGGTATCGTGTGTGTTTGTGGGAGAGAGTGCCAGTTTACTTTGAATATAATTGACAGCCTGGTGAATGTACTGAAGTGGGCACACGGTAATTTGATACAATGATCTGAGTCTGCAGCCCACCAACAAGTAATGACAAACATTAAATGATTTAAACATATAGTGGTGATAATACTAACCTACATTTTGCTTTTATGATGGGAAACAAAATGATAGTGTGTTATGGAAGCTCCCATGTAAAAAAAGAATAGAGGAATGTTGTCGTAGTAACACATGTCACACTTTCTTATCGTAAATAAATTAATGAAGGCGCTGCTATACATGCAACTGTGTTTATCACATGACAACAAATCCCCAGATCATTGCAGTTCTTATGTTCGACAGCCTGCTATAGTTGTTAATGGGTTCAACTTTGCAGAGTATGTTGTGCATTGCGAAGGCTGAAACGGTGCAGCACAAGTCATTATCATAGCAGGATCAGTCCCTAAACCCTAAGTGTGATAACTGTGGCACAAAAAAGAGCTTAGTGGATAGACACTGACAACATCCTGTGACTCTTCTGGGCTCAGCAGTACCAGTCAGTCTGTAGATCTTCTACACTTGCGTGTAACCAGCAAACCTAGCTGATGAATTTGTAAAGGATAATGCTGAGTATTACGGCAAAGTAAGGTCTCATTGACACTGAAATCAGAAAAGAGACAAAGAAAGTTAAGGTTAGTTATTCTTTTTCTTTAAAAAAAAAAAAAGTATTTATTGCAAGTTATGCAAAAGACCAAACATTGCTCTGGCTCTGTGTTTATTTAGGCTTTGATTAATAGAAAGAGCTGTCAATCACACTCTGATCAAGGTGTCTAAGACACTTTTTTTTTCTTCTATCAGGCGAACTACTCATATGTAGAGGGGTGGAGACAGTAGAATATTGTGTGAAATTCAAAACTCTTTCCCCCTTTTTTGACAGCTTTCAGTTATATCATTCTTGATAATAATGAAGAAACTACACTAATGAGTTTCACCTGAATTGCAAATGATCAAGTGACAACAAGGTGTTAAAGAATATGTAGTGGATCCAAATGAAATCAATTGCACAGTGTGTTGTCTTGTCTCCCTTTTTTTCCTCATCCATATGCTGTAGCTGTTGTACCATTGTAATCCCTTAATTCAAGTCAGCATGAATATAGACACCGACAACCGTTTGGTGTGTAATGTAGCAGAAGCATCTAGCTGGCTGCCGCTATAGTGCCACCCTGACACTGTCAAAGGTGCCACGTTTAGCCCCAGGCACTACTACTCAATCACTGCCTGGTTCACAGGGGCCAGCACACCAGCAGGGCCCACTAATGCTTTGCTAACCCTCCACTCCTCGGTTCCCCTCCCCTCCTTGACGGGTCAGGCAAAGTCAGCGTCTCCCTCTATACCACAGGCCCTTGTGGATGGAGCTCATCCCCCAGTACTAAAGGGAGAGAAGACAGGCCATGTTTTGCTGGGTCCCCAAGCAACACTTCTCTGCTTAGGATGGATGGTTTCAAGGCTAAAATCTCACCAATTGTTACTGGAGTCCCCACCCCCCACCCCCCCAAATGGGACATGTGTGGTAATGGGCTACTATGTCCCAGCCCTGCAGGGTGAGCTCACATATGCCTGAATTCCATCTGAGAAAAAAATCAACATGTATTAATTTAATGAGGATGTGTGTTTTTCATCACCACCTGTGTATAATTTTGTAGGATCTAAAGTTTCCTTTTAATATAAGTAGTAAGTTGGGGGACAGGCACAGGGAAAAGGAGATGCATCAAAAACATGGGGTAAAAAAGAAAAAAAGATGCATTACAGAGAGAGGATATAGTAGACAAATGAAAGCATAAAAAGATGGTAGACAAGAGATGAGAGAAGAGTCGAGAAGCATGACAGAGCCATATAGATCAGATCCAGTATTCACAGGTCCAGCTGGGTAGGAGGTGAGAATCCAGGGTCAGGCTCCGACACGACTCCCTGACTCCTAATTTAGAGATTCTCATTTTCAGTTCCCGAACTGAGGGCAAGAAATCGTACCTGTGAGAAGCCTTCAAGCAGAACAGGGAGAGGTGTGGAAGAATCTGTTTCTGTCAGAGAGGGGGCTGCTCAACTACTCATCTTTGTTCCATCTCTATGTCTACACAATCACAGCCAAAAGTTGTATACTTGGAAAACTGGTGGCTGAAGTACTGCACATTTAAGTATTGTGCATAACCACTTGTCTCAACCCATGGAACACTGACACACCTTTCTACAACATTTGTATATGGCAAATATGGTATGGATATGGTTGAGGATTGTAGTTTTGAAATTATTTTATATGTGCCAGATTTAAGCATTTTAGTTTAAAACATTCAATAATAAACTGAAATTATCAACAGAATGTTGACAGTTTGGATAATACCATACAGAGACATCTCTGATTTCTACCAAAGCTAGCATGCTAACCAGCTAACTCTGGCCCATCCTGTCTTATAATACCACTTTCTACCCCAAGAGGCAAATTACTGTAGCATCCATCTTTTCTCTGCCTCAACCTTTCACACAAACCATTTTAAATATGTCAGTGGAGATATTACTGTAAGTTATTATTGTAACTTTTGTGTCATTCACTCAAATGCTGTGGTCTTAAGTGAAAACATAAAGTGAAGCTTTAGCAACACAGTCATTCTATCATCATCAGACTGAGCTGTTACTGACCACACACACCACACACACATTTTGTCACGTTCACAATTCATCATAACCCAAATTTCTCCACCATGATTAGCTGCATGTCATAACACACAAGGACACACGTTGCATCCCCACCACCTCTTTCTGACAAAACTCATTCACACAGCCTGTCGCAGCATTCGGAGCCTCTGACACTATTTTCTCATAACTTCAGCAATGAGGTCAACTTGTTACAGAGATGAGTTTGACCTCTCTCTGTCATGGCCAAGACAGCCTTGCTCTGACATGATCCAAAGCCCCCTTCTTCACTTACGTGTAATGTCAGAACATCGCACAAACACTTGCAGCCATATGAATGAACACATGGTTTAGATTTTTATTTACTGTGTTCAGTATATGACAGTATTTAATGGGTGTTGTCGATTGTGTAAAATGCACTCAGAGCTATATTAATAACCTGTTTTGGCATAGTACAGAACAACTCCTATCAATGCATACGACTGATAATTAAATATTTACAGTGTGTGGTCATGTGAGACTTGTCTTATGCTGTTCCTGAATTATATCTAGCCGAGTCCCAAATTTCTGAATCATTTATGATTAGTTCAGCAATTTAACAGACTTGGGTTCACACAGCGAACAGAAACACAGAAAACGGAATCAAGAATGGGGATGTTGTCTACCCACATAGTTAGCAAGCTTATGTCCATCTCTGAAATAAATATATTTCTGTTATTAGTGTGAAAAACTTTAAGTTAATCGCAACTGGAAAGTAGAATGTTCTGTTTTTTTATTTTTATTTTTTACACAAACATTAGCCTTCTATTTACAGCGTCGGGTTAAGTTTACATGCTTGTTGTGCCACCATGGTAGGCCAGTTTGCAGCCTTTATTGAAAGCCTGCATTTTGCACAAAAGAAAGAAAGAAAGAAAGAAAGAAAGAAATGATATCCAAATCCCAAAATTGAAAACCAAATACCGATCCAACAAACAAATATCCAAATAGTTGAATATTTTGGTCCAGCTCTGTCAGGTGTTCTCTTGTTTTGCTTTGCTATATACACTTTCCCTCCGTGACTTTGTTTACATTTGAATTCATTTGATGTGATTCCATCACTGCTTCAATTCATTAATATTGAGTTAATCAGTAAAGCCGATACTCTCATCTCCAGTGTGCATCATCAGCGCTAAGCCTCAGTATCTGATCTTTTTTTGCTCATTTGTCCCATTTGCGTGAGTTTAAATTGCATTAGTACATGTCTTTGTTTTCCTATTTTGTTCTTACCATTCTGCATCTTAAAGCTGGGACTTATTGTCTCAGCAGGTGTCAGGGGATTTGGTTTGTCTTACGCTTTGAGAGGACCTTCCTCCCTGTTAGCCCTTCGCTCTGTAGGGCTGCAGGGTTCACTGAAGCAAGGAGACAACATCTTCCCTTTCCACAGAGAGCACCATGTCTCTCTCCAGGACCTCGCAAAGGAGACACACTACAGACACACACACACATGCATGTCCCTAGCCACACACTCTGTGACCCCTCCACCCCAAGTCCTGCTCCCTGTACTCCCCCCGCCGAACCTTCTCCTCCTTGTGCCCTCTGAGGAGAGAAGCTGTATTGAGCGGGAGCTTGAAACCGTGCTTGTATTGTCAAAGGACTTGCCGGCACTTACCTCCACTTGAACATTTAGTGCTGTCTTGCTGGGACTGGACAGAGAATAGCACTATAGGGTCACTGATGAATTGCTATTTCTGGACAAGGGATAAACACACTGCTTTGTACGGATTATCCCTCCAATCTGTGGTGGCAGAGCTGAGATTTTTATTTTCAGTTTGTAGAGTTTATGTGTTTGCATTGGTCATGTCACACTCTAAAATGCTGGAGATTCATACAAGACCAACATTATTTATATATATATTTAGTCATGACCATTGTGTCAACTAATTATTTGACTGAATTATTGTATCTTTGTGTCATTGAAATGAACTGTTAATGAAGGGAATGACATAGCTCCATTTTAAATGGAGAATGTTAATCATGTAATTTTTTCCTAATTACTGAAACTGAATGTCAGTGCATTTTCAGTCATAATCATATATAATTGCAATCAATAAAACCTTGTTTGTCATATTTCCTGTAACTCTGATAATGTTCTTTCTACATATTGTCAAGCTGTTATTGAGTGAATTGCTATCAACCACTTGAACCCAAATATATTATGTCACTCAGGACAGACGCATTGAAACTATATAGTTTCCCTTTTCCTATGCACATGCATCAGTATGGCTCTTTTACCACACAAAGTGACTCTGAGAGTATACTGCTAACAAATAATTGCTGATTCAAAAAATATAAAAGTTAACAGGATGAAATGATACATTTTAACTTGTGTTTTCTTATATTAAATCTGATACATTATGACTACTGATCTTGCTGCATTACTTTGATCATTTTTTATTCCAAAAGCAGAATTGTCATGATGAAGGTTTTAGCTTTTAAAAATGAATAAGACATTGTTTTCATCTCATAATCAATAAGTGAAAAATGTTTAAAAATTTTTAAAAAGAAGCTTTTAATCAAGAACACTGGACACTCATAATTTATCGTGCATTACGAATTGTATGAGAAAATAAAAAGGAAAACCTGTAAAAAATATATAATATCTAGATACACAGTATATATCTACATTCATAAAAACATGCTCTCATGGGATTGCATGCACACCACTTCCAGGACATTTCGCACGTCATGTCTACACATTTTATGCTTTTCATGTGTCATTTAATGCCATTGTGGTTAGGGTTAGGGGTTAATAAGATGAGAAAAAATGAAGTGTGAAATGACACACAGAAAGCAAAATCTGCATTGTGATAACACTCAAAATGACTTATAGAAATTATTGTGTTTTTTATAAGCCATTTGGTGACACCAGGTTGAAAAATGGCAAAAAGGGAAACCATTTTAATTTTGATATCAAAACAGTTTTAGTGCCTGCAGAAGTTTACTTTTTTGGTTTTACAGAAATCTAAAAATGATTTCTGGGCTAAGACTAGTAACCTATGAGAGCTTGGAAGTGTGTGAGACGCCCTAAACAGCTGTCACTGTGCATGTGTGTGTGTTCTGCATGTGTGTATGTGTGCACATGTGGGTGTCTGTGCATTTTAATAATAAGGTGTTGACTCTGCCCTCTAAGGCTCACCTGTGGGGATTCCCAGTGGTGTGTGTGTGTGTGTTCATGCATGTGTGTGTGTGCGTGTGTCTGTGTCTGTGTGTGTGTGTCACTTTGGGAAACACATATCTGTGCACCACAGCGCAACACCTGCCAGAGGCTGTGGCTGTTTATGACAGAGGCTGTGTGAGTTGGAGAGGACATGGTGGAGCATCGCCAGCTCCATGTGCTCACGCATGCACACACACACACACACACACACACACACACACACACACATAAACAGGGAACAGAAATTTGTGTGATTTTTATTGCAATAATTCATATTGTACAAACACAATATTCACACAAGCAAACACTTCTAAATGGCCAGACATCACACCTAGACTGTAAAAACTATGGAAAAACACTCCCCTCTACACACACACAAACACACACACACACGGGTAAATGTAATAACCACAGGGCCGGTGTGATCTGTGTCTCTCTCCCTAGGTCTTGCTGGCTGTGCAGGTCCCCAGCAGCTCCTATATTACAGCAGTAGGCAGGGGAGCCTGGCAGAGCCACCAGCCTACAAAGTTCAATATAAACGAACAGTGGGATCTCCCAGGGACCTGGCAGGAAAAAGCTTAGCAAAGTTAAAGCCTCACCAGCCCTTACCGGCTGCCCATGCCAATGGAACAACACACATGTACAGTACATATGGGCATACAAGCCTGCACACACTCACACAGTTGTACACACACTGACAGCTCACCTATTTGCCATTGAGGGCATTGTGGGGCTTTGGTACTTTACCAGTAATTTTTGTCAGATTATGTATTTCGTGTGAATTTGTAAATTTGTGCCATTTAACTTGCATTCGATAATCAAAAAAGTAGACCACCTGAAATCCACAATACAATAAGTAACAGACAATAAGAGATGTGATTTAATATTATAGCCCAAGGTATATACAAAATACCAATCCTCACACTGAAACCAAAGTAGAATAAGTTACAGGGCACAATAAATTCATTCTAAATGTCTGAAATGTCACCACTTTTATAGATAAAAAAAAGTCCTTTACGTGATCAGATATTTCATCCACTGATGAAGATCATGTGATATAGTTGAAAGCCCCAGAACAGCTATAAAATCATTCTTGTGGCGATATTGTTTCAAGTCCTGTTTCCAATGTCTAGAATGAAGTTTGAACCTTTAACTAAATTTTCTTTGCGTTGCTCCTTTTTTTTTTTTTTTTTAAATCTTTTTGATTTATATCTTTTTGTTCATTTTATAATAAGAACAGCAAAATGATGAGAACCACTGTCAGGCACTGTCACATCCACATCTTAATCACTGAAAAGCAAGAACTGCAAATCTTTATGTTGCTCTACATAATTAGGTTATTATTATGCAGTATTAGTCAAGCATATAAGGAGAAGTTGGCAGAGGAGATAAAGATGCAAATGAGTATACAGTATTATCCATTTTGTACATGATTTAATATTTAGATCAAAGCAGTGTCCACTTTCTAAACTAGATATTTCCTGTCTTTTCCAGTATAAATGGAAAACTGCACGTCACATGGTAATGACAAAACAATTTTCATTTGTAGGATTAATGAGGAGAAATCGCTTGCTTTGCTGGTTGACTCTGTAAAAGGACAGTGAAACAAAAATCACTCCATGACTCCGTTTTATCCTCCTCCTCTCTCGCTCTCCATGCGCTAAGCCCTCTCTCCGTCTGCTTTGCAGGGTTGCTCCCCTCTTCAGATGGCTGTGGACGCAATAATGACCCAACAGATGGGTTTATTAGAGGGCGGTTAAGGCAGCCAGCGGGTGGTTTCGTTCAGGGAGAACCAAGAGCCGGAGCGCCAGGAGCTCTGGGTGAAAAGGAGACTGACAGGAAGCAAGTGACTCTGCCTCTCTCTTCAGTTGTTGATCCAATAGGCAGAATCTCTTCCTTGTGATGAACTCCGCTTGTGAGGCTGTTGTGTTGTAGCTGTCTGCATGTATGTGTGGGGGTTTTTTGTGTCACACCCACACATATGCTTATGTAATGCATCCACGTTTTGCATTTGTACATTTCGGTACATATGCCTTCCCAGCCTGAAACATGTGCGCCTCTTTTGACATGTAAATGAGACAGAGCTGGCTTTGTTAGCTACCTGTGTGTTAATGCTAGTTTAAGATGTCATCTGTCTCTTTTTGCCTCTCCATTCAGTTGGGCGGGTGGCACGCTTTGTGTCTCCAGCCCCAGGTGTCAAAAGAGGTTCTTCAAACCCTCGTTAGTGCCCTAGAGTGTGTGCATGTGTGTGTGTTCTCTCGTGGAGCAGGCCTCTTTAGATCACAGGACAATACGGGCCACATCAGATCATACAGAGGCCTCATTATTCCTTTTGCTCTCCAACACTTGTTAGCTTTCACTGGTCAATAGGGCTCAATAGAGTTGATTTAGTGAATAAAGGCAAAAAAGTGGGACATTAACTCAGGCATATGGATGGGATTCAGCCATCAATGGGAAGGAAATTAGTAAATTAGCTTCTAATGACCAAATTAAAAGACGATCAGAGGTTTATCAGAGATTTCCTTTGCATGGACCATGGTTAATTATTAATGACAGGGACAGAGAATATTTTTAATTCAAAATTCAAAGGCTGTAAACAAAATTCTTAATTTGCTGTGCACTCTCATTGTCATGCTTCAAAGAGAAAGAGACTTAATAAGGTGTTAAAGATGTGTGTGTAAGGTGTGTAAGATGTAGAATTAGAAGGAAGAGAGTAATTAGTATAAACAGTAAGTATTAAAATTACAAAACTGAAAGAGTCTGATGTTCACCAGAAATGCTCATTTGTACAGTTTTCATTTTTATTATTCTCTGACTCGGAGAAAGTTATTCATACTCTCATTGAACTTTAATTTAGAGCTGATTTTAAGCTACTACTCATTACTTTAAAGCACTCTCTGGCTCCAGCATACATTTGTGAGCTCCTGTGCTCGCATATACCTGCACTTAGCCTCCGATACAGCAACAAATTGTTGGGGGCTCCAAACTTTGGCACAGCAGTAGCCACTAAATGTCTATTGAAAATTCATTAAACATTCTTTTGAAAAGTGCTATACAAAAGGTTATTTTTCATCATTATTATTGTAATGTATTTCAATTTCTTTTTTGGTTTATTAAAAAATATAAATCATAATAACACCATCAACAGTCATTCCTCAGCGACACACAGAGGAATCGCCTCAGAGGATATTACGCTGCTTCAAGACCACTCATCTGAGGAGTGTAAAGCACATGACACCTGGAGGGAGAAATCAAATGCTTGTAAGGGCCTGGTGGAGGGCCCTTCACGGTCTCTCACCTCCAAAACCTCAGCCCAGGACCCCACCCACCTCTCCACCAACCCCACCCGGATGCTGGTGGGCTCCCTCTCCTGCATCCTCCTCCCCTCTCCTCCTCTTCAAAGGTCATCGAGTCCTGGCCACTGCCCCACTCCACCCCCAAAACCACGGAGAGAGAGAGAGAAGAAGAGAATGAAGGGTATGAACACTGAGCTTTTAGCCCCTTTTTCTCTCAGGGGGTGTATCTATCTCCTTTGTTGTCTCACTCAAGCAATGTATACTACACCTTCACTCTTCATCTATCATTCATGGAGACCATGTCCTTATAAAGTAAAATGTTCTATGTTTAAAGGTTGAAGTGTTACATGAAAATCAAAACATGTTTGCTTCAGTCAGGGCTCAGGGATCTTGATGCAAATTATTGTTTTGAAAGCTTTTGTTGCACAAAGCTCATATATGATCCTTTTTTTGTGCATCTCTGCCATAAATGCCATATCATACATACAGTACAGTACAGTACCTAAGTGGAACTTTGTACTTTACCATAGCATTTCCATTTCATACTACAATATCATTCACTGCGTGAAATATATAATAAACAAATATATAATATGAAAGATTTTCATACAAAACATAGAATTACCTTATAAAATATGATGTATATATTTATGCTATATGGTCGTACATATGATACCAAAAAGTATATAAAACAGTTACATTTATCTCCACCTCAACCAGCAAACATTAACATTCTGCTTACACATTAATACATCAATAATATCAATATTAAATTAATCAAATAATACTGTACATTATAGAGCAATGGTCTGTCACATTACAATCACAATGTTTTACCAACCTATCCATCCACCCTGACCTCCTTCCTACACAGATCTTATGGCTCTATTACAACGTCATCAACAAGCTTCCTTCATCACTCCTGTCATAATTACTACGGCCACTGCAGGTCTTTGTTAACAAGAAATCAGTGATATCATTACTGATTTATTTACTTATTTTATATACTGTTGGATATATTCATTTGTAACAATACATTCTAACTTATTTATTGATCATATGTTTTACTCTGTGGCTGTGAAATAAATGGAGTGGAGCAAAAAAAAAAAAAAAAAAGTACACATTTCCCTTTGGAATTAATGGAACACAAATATAAAGAAGTATGAAATGGAAGTACTCAAGTAAAGTACAAGTAGCTCAAAACTGTTCTTAAGTACTACAGGAGTACATGTACTTAAATACTTTCCACCACTGAACCCAGTATTGTGACAGGATTGTTGTTGGGACAAATCAAAAAATATAAGTCATGCAAAAAAAAAAAAACAACAACAACCCCCCTGACTTTTACATTAGACAGGAATTAGAGTACTTCTTCCACCACTGGAACACACACACACGCACAAACACACACAACACACACATTCATGCATCCAAAACAATACACCTTATGGGCACCCCTGCACAGACACAATTCACCCATGTCTGTAATCCTCCTAATCTGTCACCATGACCCAGGGTCATGCCATGTCACCACAAGTGTTTGGCTTCGCTTTCAACTCAGCCATGTTGACACCCCACGTCTCCTCAGAAACTCTCCCTGACCCTGGCTGCAGCCCTCTGGCCTCCCTCCGGTGACACGGCGGTTCCTTCTGCCCTGTCTCAAGCAGCTACCATCGTCTCAGCCGCAGCTTGGCCTGGAGCCGACACCACGGTATGCAGCAAACCCCTGATTCAGGTGGCGTAAATATAGCCCGGCCTGACACTGAGTGGACGCTACATGCACCTGAGATGTAAACAAACTTAGCATTAAAAAAAAAAAAAAAGACGAGGCCCACTTCTTCAGCCTACAGCATCGCTCACAAAAGCTTACAATATCCACCCCTGACAAAAGACGATGCCAGAATCTCTCGCACCTCACTTTTGCCTCTACTCTTTCTTTGCATGACATGGACGTTTGCACCGAGCACCAATTGGCATGACAGTGTGACCCCCAACCTTTTTTCCGCTTGTCCCCACATCCCATCCCCTCCCATCTCTGTACTCCTTCCTTTCCTTGTCCCCTCATCATCCATGTCAACCCTCCCTCCCCCCTTCTCTTTAACTCTCACCCACACCCCTGCTCTTCCCTCAATGACAATATCCTGGTAATGGTGGCCTTTGTTTTTCTTGGCCCGGGCGCCTGGATTTGTCAGGACGTATTTCCTGCCCGCAGACTGAGGGGGCTGCTGCTGCGTGGCAATCTGGGCTCACTTCTCAGGCAGCTAAACCCTTTGACACTGTGCTTTTTAATTAAAATTACATTATGATTAATCAGGCAGAAGGAGGGGCCCTCCCCCTCACTTGCACTCCCTCCACCTCCTCCCTCTCTCCTCTCTCCTCCTGCTCAGTTTCCAGGCAGGTTTGATTACAACCTGTGACGGACGTTCCTCACTGCCAAGCCGCTAAAGATGTGCTGGCAGATGCGGCGGCCCGGCCAGCTTGTCAAGCCCCGGGGTTGCAGGCAGCCAGGGAGAGAGGGACAGAGAGACAGAGGAAGGGAGTGAGGGGGAGAGGAGAGAGAAAAAAAGCAGAACAGAAGGAGCAGAGATAGAAAGAATATGGCAAGGAGAGTGTGTGCAAAGAAAGAACAGGTAAGTGACAAGACAGGAAAATTAGGAGAATAGAAAGAAGAAAAGAGAAGTCAGCAGTGACAGCCACAGACTTAAAATCCTCCAGACACTCCAGAGACTGTGACAAGCCATCAGGTAGACTGACAGGCAGGCAGGCTGAGCTGCTGGACGGCTGTATTGATCTGGAGAGCTCCACTGTGGCAGATACACTCACTCTCCGGAACAGAGGAGGAGACACAGAGACGTGAAGCGGGAAATCATTTCTCCCTACAGCTGTACAAGGTTCCTAGATACAAGAGCCCATACTTAACTCCAGTGTCTACTGGTACTCTGGGTCTTTTATATCACAGGTGAAGTGGTAGAATATAACCTGGAGCTGTGTGTGCATGTGTGTGCGCTCACATGTTTGCTTACTCAGGCTGAAAAAGTCATGTTAGAAGTATGTACAGACAGAAAAAACAAAAGGCAGAGGCAATGAAGAGCATGTCAATGAAAGGCAACGACAGGGCACTTAGTGAGAGACACACACAGTCCACAAAGGGCAGCACAGGGTACACATGAGTCATCTTTACAAGCTCATTAAAAGAACACAGACACATTTTTAGATGTGTCTAATGAATCTGGAAATTTGATTTTATGAGACTGGTTTCGCTTTGTTCTCTCAGTGTGTATGTGTGTAGCAATTCATATGAGGAGCTCCTTTACACTCACTGTAAATCAGGTCAAGTGGCTGTTAGCACTTCACATATACTGCCATGACCCTGCCTGATGTACAGAAGCCGTGAATGAAATGTCAGTTTGCGGACATGTCTCAAGGATTGAACGTGTGTGACTGTGTGCATTTAAGTGCATAAGTGCATGAGCACATTGTATTTTTGTGTGTGTCTCTGCACACTTCTGTTTGTGTGTGTGTGTGTGTGAGTTTACATACTTATGTGTGTGTGCGTGTTAAAGAAAGGGTTTGCTGGTGATGAGGGGGTTAAGCAGGCATGACCACAGCATTAGCAAACATGTTTCCATCTCTGACAGAAGCGTAACAGGGTGTGTATAACTCAGACAGGAAGTGGATAAAGGTCAGTGTACCCTGACTTTGATAGAGACGTACTTTCATGAATGATAAACTCAGTCTTTTTGTCGAGCTAACAAATCTGCTCGTATCTTTTAAAGATCCTTTGCATTTTAGATACACTGAATGAAATGCTGCACAGCAAAGTAAATACTTATTCAATTCATTTTTTGACAAATTAAAGATGATAAAAGCAACTTTTCATGTAGAATAAAAAATAAATATTTCAAATTTAATTTTCTACATAATTATGTAATTCCTGTTTTACTTTAAATTATTAAAGTATAATTAATTTTCCTTTTCCATTTTTGTGCCCGTCTCTCTGCATAGCTCTCACCCATTCAGCCCCCCGAGCTGAAACAGGCCTGTATTCAGTGTCCTGCGGCCACATTGACAGGCAGTATTAAAAGCCAGTAGGTGGTCTTTCACTGTCACTGGGCAGAAGCCCCTCGTCACAGCACATTAATTACACACTCTCACCAGCTCAAACAAGCCTTGCCTGTTCATGCATGGAGATGGATTAAGAACAGAGTGAAGCGTGTGTCATTTAAAAATCCGGATTTCACTCCCGCTTCTTGTTCTGTTCGTGCTGCCGCAGCTGAAATTTTGTTAAGGACATGCAGTGATAATGGTAACAAAGGGAAGCGAGCAGTCACTATTTTAAAAATGTGAAGAAGAGCTGCATCAACTTCAGTGGACCTTGTGATGATTCTTGATGAGTGGGCTGGAGAGAGTGTACAATCTGGTTGCATTTGCCATTTTTTATTAACTCTGTAAACACCAGTGTTGTGGCTGCTACGAGTGAAATAAAATGTCAGTGAGTTTTTCTGTCAATCCAGCCGTGATGTCACTCCCTTGTGCACACGTGTGTATGCACAAATGTTGGTGTGTGCGTACCTGACTGTATATGTACATGCTGATATAATTTGTGCGCATGCTTGTGTATACACTGAGCACAAGTGGATTCATGCAGGTGTGCAGATGCATGCTTGGATTGCCACGGGATCCGGGACTGTCGCCTTCCTCCCTCTGACCTGACCTGGCCGTGAACTCTGCTGCCCTCGCGATCCATACGTATCATTTACCCAACGCCCTCCCTGCCGTCTCGCCTAATGCACGGAGGCGTGAAACACCTCGTAATGCTCAATCACAGCGGGGGCACGGCATGCTAGGAGCCATCCAGAGTGACAGCGCAGGGCCAGGGAGGCGGCCAGCTGAGGGAAGAAATGCCACATCGCCCTCAGGGACAGGAAGAGAGGGAGGTGGTGGTGGAGAGGTGGAGCGGGGGGAGAGAGAGAGATAGAGAGAGAGAGGAGGGTACGGGGCTAGAGGGGTTTGGAGGATAGGGGAGAGGGGGGAAGGGACACAAGTGGGGGTTAAGGTGGTCTGGTTCCACTTCAACATAATGCAGATAAAGTTGTAATACTGTATTTTCAGGTACTCTCTTTAGGGTCAACATCTAGAGTACACTACAGAATTATTAAAACCTCTTCATGGTTAAGAAGTTTACTATGAAAACCATAATGTGGTCTCACCCCATATACGTCATCAGACAACGGGCTGTGTTCTCCTTGACTCATGCATCAACTTTCAGTGCAGCAGATTGACTCATGCGTCAAGTTTTTAACGTAGCAGAGAACATTGGAAATCTCATGAACGACCCTGCACATTGAAAAATGATCTAGGGTGTCCCCTGTGTATTAAAAAGTGTCACCAGGGGGTCTAACCAAGTGGGAGTGAGACCATGTTCTACGTGTCAACCAAGATAATTAATGGACTGCTGCTACGGGACCCTGACAGAATAAATATAAGAATACAGGTCAGTGTAATGCCCAATGAGCCACTGACAAAATGAATGATCACACAGAAAGTCAATGATTGTTACACAGAAGAGCTTAACCATGTTCGACAGCATCTTCAAAAACCTCAGTTCATCCTGCTACTCCTGTGAGAGCCTGGTGTGAACGGAGGGCCAAAATGGCGATTTAATGCAAACACTGTCCCGATGCTGAAGAGGTCCTGATGGGCATCGTGATGGTAAAGAGGACATAATTTTCCTTCACAGCCAGTATAATGCTTGGATTTACAAGTGAAAAACATTAAAGCAAAGACAAGATGAGAAGGAGGGAGGGAGGGAGACGAAAAAAATCGGAGAGGGAGAGAGAGAGAGACGCAACAGACGGAAGTCACACTTGTGAAGTTGGAGGTGTGAAGGAAAAGACTTGATCATGTTTAAAGGCAGCTTTTTGGACTGCTGTTTTAAAACCCATCAATGTGCTGTTTAACTCCTTCTTCTCTGAAACAGTGAATCTGTTTTTTACTCTTTCCCAACAAACTTTGGTGCAAAATTGAAAAATGCAGCGCTGTAATGTCTGGTAAAATGAATTTTAATATAGACCTGTTTTGGTCATGTAGCATGAGAATGATTTAATATTGACAGCAAAAACATCAAACATTTAATTTTGATGTCCTATTTTTTATATTCCAGCAATTAACAATGTGTATACACTAAACATGAGACACCTCGGCCATCATTTGAGACACATTTTTCTGACTCACTGGCACCTTCTCTACTTGTAAAAACCTGACTAGCTAGCATCTGAAGAATTTTACACATACATACATAAGCCTCAGAAAGTGTGAGACACTGATGTTGGCAGAGGGACCTATCTGATGCAATTGAGAATAAAACTGCTTTTCGCTCAAAGTCAGCACAAAATTTTTATGAAATGTAAACAAGAGGAGATCTCTGCTTCCACCCTGGCAAAGCCTCCCTTGCCCTTGCCCGTGCCCTGTGGACTCATGCCCAGGACTGAGGGCCTCTCCCAGGCCAAGCTGCCCAATGGTCCAGTTAATCATATGCAGCGCCATGAGGAAGCTTATGTTGGCCTATGCCAGCTTATGCCTCCATAACTGCAGGGTGTCGAGGCCAGAACCGCAGCGTGAGGGGGGCCTGACAGACTGGCCTGGCATCGGAGGCCTTGGCTTGGATGCGAAGATGAGCAAAGACCCCTCAGAACCTGAGCTGGTACCCCTGCCGCCCCCTCCTTGTGATTCTCCCAGTGTCCAGGTCCTGCTGTGGGGCCGCTGACCCCGCTGACTGTGTGGACAGAGACCCTGCTGACCAACACAAACATTGACATTACTACCTCTCAGCAGGGAGACAAAAACTCTGAAGGGCAGTCTGGGTTTATGTGAGTCATGCACGCATATGCATGTCACTTCACAAAGTGAAGGATGCATCAATATCAGTATATCCTGTTGTTACGCACCATATTTGAGGAATTACATCAGGTCCTATTTTTGATACAAACAACCTTTGGGATTCATTGTAATGAAACACAGTAGCCTGATCTCTGCGCACTTAGACCCATGCAGTGTTTTCACTCTCTTCTGTGAGCTTTCAGTTTATCAGACCTTCATCACAGCATACAAGACTCTATGAGTGAGTTGACAAAGAAACACCAGTCACGTTCTAAATATTGGCAGTATACACTACACCTGTGTAAACTCTGGTGGTATAGACTCCACCTCTTGGAAATTGTAGATTTAGAGTACTATAAGGCCTACAGATTGAAGAATGTCAGCATACTAAAATGCTCACAATGACCATTCATCATGTTGACCATCATGGTAGAGTGTGTTAGTATGTTACTAAAACTCAAAGAATAGCAGAGGCAGATGGGATAGTCATTAGTTTTGCAGGTATTTAGTCAAAAATCTAATTTTGGATGATTTCAAACTTTGACCTGATGATTACCAGCGATCAATTCATTCTGAGGGGGGCATGAATGTCTAGAAATTTTTAGGCCAGTCCATCAAATGCTTGTTAAGATATTTCAGTCTGGAGCAATGTGCTGCAGCAAAGGGCTGACACACTGGTTCCACACTGATAGAATGACTAAAACTGAGCAAAAATCACAGTTTACATTAATCTATGGAAGAAACAGTCATTAAAGGCAACCTTGGTGTCTTCAGAGATACACTTTTGGGACTATGCCAAATCAAACTTACCACCCCTGCCCACTCACACACATAAACTACTTGTACACATGCTTTTAATCCATCTGCTATTATCTGTTCTCCAAACAGCTGAGAGACCTGTGTTTGATTTTGTGCCATCATATTATGCATTTAGTTTAAATGAAGTTAAATAAGGAGACACAAAGACACAAAGAAGACATGTCCACGTGCAGATGACAAACCTAGATTTACAGTTAAGAGGACTTCCTATGTGCATATATGCCCTGCATGATTAGTTCAAACACCAACGTGTCAAAAGTACACATGAACTTACATTAATGCATGCATGATGTGGTGTAAATAAAAGGTGGAGTGTAAATAGGTGGGGGGTAAGTAAAAGCATGAGTGCGTTTCATCTGTGTGCTCATGCGTTTTGCATCAATGAGCGCTGCCACAAAAGAGCAGCACGGATTGACAGTGTGGTGGGGCTGGCCTCTGGCCGACTGTGACCTTTGACAAGTCTCTGTCACTTCTCACCTCTGCAAGACGAGCTCTGTCATACCAACGCACACAACATCGCATGCTCCTATGCCCCCTCCGTCCTACCGTCTCTTCAATTAAAAGCTTAATGGATGCTTTAGCACTCTGCCACTTTGATGACAGCATCCTGATCTGCCACCGTTGGATCTCTGAGAAGCTGAAGGAAGGGAGGAGGAGGGGATATCTTACAGGTTAGGAGGGGGCACTGACAATATAATCATAGTGAGACACTGCAGCATGAGGATTTTTTTTTTCTTTTTTCACACGCGGCAGACCCAAAGGGGTGGTCCTGGTTGGGGCATCTAGCCGGAGAGCCTAGTCTCACCTCACTGACATGGAAGCCACCCTGGCTGTCACTTTGCATCTCTGACGCCTAGAGAGGGAGACCATGACCAGTCCTGACAGGGGCGGCAGAAGGTGAGGACCCAAAATGCTTGAGACACACTTGGCTCAGAGCCAAACTCTGCTCCTCCTTCGCCCCCCCTCCCCCTCCCCCCCAACCCCCCCCTGACACTTCAGAGTGTCTATGTAAACTTTTATACTTTGTGATCTTTCTAACCTTTACATCTTGGGAATAAGATCTAAAAGGATCTGATTAGTTTTTTTCTTGAGAGCTAATCAGACTTTCTGACACTACAACGCAGTGAGAGAAAGGTTCACTGCATTTTGTCTGCATTTAAGACAAATGAAACCAAGAATTTTTTTTTTATTTTTTTTTTAAACAGTCCTATACAAACTTCTGTTCAAATAAACCCTGAAACACAGTGCACAATTTTACAGTGCAGGATTACAGTATGACTATAGTGCCAAACCCACAACAAAACCATGTTATCTACCTAAAAAATGTTTGATTGGCAACACGTGACTTATCAGAAATCACATGAAAAAAAAAAACCACACACACACACACACAAGCCTAGGTATGTCACACTGCAGTATGACAAAAACACAAAGAAAACACTTATGACTTTGGAGCAACCCCTCAAGAGTGACAGATGCGACACCGATGACTAATGTTTTGATACCATGTGGGCGTTGCAGAGCGAACACGGGATTCCACGTCTCCTGCAAAACAATGTGAACGCTGTAGGTGAAGAAAGAAGAAAACAGTTTCAGTGGTCTTTTTGGTTGAGGTTTCTTTTTTTTTCTCTGATGGTTACTGAACCTGTCATTTTTTGAGGATAATTTAGCTTTAACATAGTATGTTCTAAAATAAGATTTTAAAAAATGAATAACAAATGGCCCTACAAAAAATATTGAATTGGTAATTGGAGAAAGGAACATTAGTAAATATTGAGGAATTGAACTAATTGCAGTCTTTACACTTGTCTGCCTTTCCTTAATGTATAAATAATTTCTCTGTATTTTTCATATTCTCTCAGGGTTCCACAAATGTTTTGTAAGTTAAACTATAAAACTAAAAGTTAAGACTCTTTCTCATCAGAAAACATTTTTCTTGTGAACAGTGGCTTGTTTCCTGTATGCAACTCGCTCATCTGTGAACAAAATTAATGGCATGAGAAAGTGTGACTGTTGCTTCTCACAGTAAGAGGCCTCTTGGGATTTTGAAACTTGAAGTAAAAATCAGCCCTGTGGTACACAGATACAATGTACATTATCACTGCAGATGAGGCCTCGTAATGTGATGTGTTTATATTTTCTGCGATATTTCCTCTCAAGCATTAGTAACCTTTTGTTTTCCAGAACAGTCTTTCGATAACTCCAAGAGAACCAGCTTGAAGTTGTTGATTGCAGTTGTGGTTTTTGTATGTGAAGGCGGATAAGCCAACGGTATGCTAGTAGTGGCAGCATAGTAAAAGCAAGAAAATCACAGTTGTTCCAGCTACTCAGAATACATGTATATGTCCCTCACCCAACACCCACTATAGTTTCTTTTTTGGTTCTTTAGGCTAATGAGAAATTAGCATTTGCCTCTTGTATGATGGATTTTTCCAGGTATAATTTTGAAGGAAGTTTTGGGTCTTGAGTTGAAAAATATATATGTCATCTGCTGTTTTCTTTTATTTTCAAGATATTGTTATAAATATCAAAAAATATTATTTCAAAAGATAAGTGTCTTTAAAATGCTAAAACGCTGAATTGAGGCAGCCAAAAGACAATGTTACCAGTAAATGACTTGAAACAAATAAATCATTTTAACAGGTGACTGAGGAAAAAAAGAGTGCTGCTGTAGCTGGTGTGCGTTTAATCACTCTATGAATCTAAGCTAAAATGCACAAGATTACCTATCATGAAACCAATCAGTTTTGGAAGTGATTTCCTGTAAAAGGGAATGAGAACAGTGATTTATGATTTTCCCCCAAGTCTCACACTGAACTGACTGGGTGCGTCCTTTTTAAAGTGAGTTACACATGCCAACATGACTCTTCCAAAATGACTCATATCAGCATTTAGTATTGTGTCACCATTTATAAGTTATTTTCTAGTTACGTTCCATAGCACCAGATGGTTAGTTGTGGTTAAACGAATCCAGAGCTCTCTGTTGGTAGAAGACAGCACATGAACCCTGATCTCCAGTGTCAAAGTATCAGCGAAACCGCTGCAACATCCAACCTAACAAATTTTGCAGCTGCGTAAGAACCTCACCCTCAGTCTGTGTCTTTGCTGCTTAGAGTGAACAATCAGAATTCAAATGACTGCATCTGAGAGCTTGTCAGAAAACTCCTCCGAATTATGCAACAAAATATATTGCTTGCCCATGTTGGACAGCTCCTGTCGAGTAAAAGTTGGCGGTTGAACTCACAACATTTGTTCTAGAGTGATAAGTAAACAGCTGTTGACGCTAATGTTGGCTATGCAGCGACAGCAAAAACTTACATATAGAATATAGTCTGGTATTTTTATTACTATAACCACTAGAGATCTTTGTCTCTTGAAGGTAAACATGTAATTTTGGGGCAGTTGTAACAGTCGCCAGGAAAGCATAAATACTTAGCGTTTTTGTGCTGGCAAAAGGAGCTTTGAATGAACTTCCATCCATCCATCATCCATCCATCCACACTTGCATCCATTCATACAGTACATCTGCACCCCTCCCTTCCTGATCCCATCATTCTGTGTTGCACAGTTGAACTTGTGCCCCCTGCCTTCTTGTTGACCTCCTCAGTGGAGTGCTGTGAACCCACCACTGCCCCCTCCTTCCATCCACCCCTCCTCCTCCCCCTGCCCCTCCTCCTCCCCCCCTTGTCCCAGCTCTTTCAGCGCGGCAGACTGCCGATCCCGCCTGGCCGCCTCTTGCCGTCTCGCAGAAGTGCGAAAATAAGATGGCATTGGATCTATTAACACATTGGGCTGAGTGTTAGTGAGGGGGCCCCAGACGAGACCACTCTCCCAAGGTCCACCGACCGCCGTCCTGGCCCCGCTCTGGCCGGGGGCAAGGTGGAAGGTTGTGGAAGGGGGTGGGTGGGTGGAGGGGGTGTGTAGTCTATAGACAATTAGAGATATCAGTGAGCCATAGGAGGGGGGTAACGAAGATTGAGCAGTGGAGCTTGAGTGTTCTGTACGGGGCATGCTGACACTTGTCCACTTGAAATTTCACCTGTTCATCAACAGCATGTCAATTGATGGACTGATTGGATCAATAGCTACATGTCAGGACTTGTGTGGTCTGAAAAAAGAGAAGCTTTGCACTCACCAACAATCCTGACAAAATGGATCTGATGTTACCATTTGTTAAAAAAAACAAGAGTGTGATATTTGTATTAATTTCAAGGGTATCTGAGGTGTGTTTTGAATGGGGGTGTGTCACGGTGTGTTTGCATGCACGTGTTCATGTGAGAATCTGTGTCGCTCACCCACACGTGTGTGTGTGTGTGCGCGCGTACGTTTGCGCATGTGCAAAAATCATTCCAATCAGTCAGCATATTTTCTATTCATGAAGGTAAAACATAAACTGCCACATAAACTGCCATTTCTCAGATAACCTTGTTCCAATGTTATGATGACTTTACATGTGCTCGCATCCGCAGGATTTCACTCCTGAACTTGTTGGCACGTCGAGATGTAATGTGTGTCTCTCTCAGAGTGTCTCTACCTCGGTGCGATTACACGCCCACAGATCTACCAGCTCCATCACAACAGCAACAACAAAAAAAAAAAAAAAAAAAAAAAAAAAAACCTCACAACTTTTTGTCACACTTCAATCACATAACATT
Source organism: Lates calcarifer (assembly GCF_001640805.2). Classification (NCBI taxonomy): domain Eukaryota; kingdom Metazoa; phylum Chordata; class Actinopteri; family Centropomidae; genus Lates; species Lates calcarifer. The sequence continues at coordinate 15,235,871 of NC_066835.1, read as the reverse complement.
AAGCGACCGCATGTTAGGAATTAATAGACGGTGTTTGCTGCTATTTATTCAACTTTTCTTTTTTTGCAGAGGATGAATGAATGCACTCACTCACACAATTGGAGGACAAAGACACAGCAATACCGTTTTCATATATGGTCATCCAAATTTCTTTCTTGTAATTTAAAGGATTACTATATAACATTATTACAGTGTAATCTCATTCTGTTTCTCGTCCTGGCAATGGAAGCAAATTCCACCATCGCCCCTCTGCTGTACAGCATGTGGCCCTCCCTCAGAGGGGCTGGTTACCAAGCAGATTAGACAAGATATTTACAGGTGTGAAAAGATGCATTTTTCTAATACAGTGTGAAATTCTTCTGTTAAGTGTGCTCTTTCCAATAAGCCTGTTCACAATGGGATGAGGGAGAGGAAGAGAGCGAGCGAGCGAGCGCGAGAGAGAGAGAGAGAGAGAGAATCCAAGAGGCGAGTTGTCTTGTTTTTTGGCTCTGTATTTTAAAAGGAGCTGAGGCGTAGCTGAGCGCAAGTCTTAAGAAAAAGTGATAAAATATACAGTGAGAAAAGCTTTCAAAGTGTCGGGAAATTAAAGCGGAGTGCAGCAGCAGGGCGGGGGACGCGGGCGGGGGGTTGGTTGTCGGGGGGTGGTGGTAGAGCAGTGTTCAAGATGACTGCAATCTGCTAATCTGACTCCAGAGAGGACTCGTCCTCAGCAGCCGCAGACTTCTCCCATGTTAGTGACACCATATCTGCCCGATGATAATTTACAGGTTAATAATTGTTTCTGAGCTTAAGAGACTGCATGTGGTACATCTGACACAATCTGAAACATTTTGTGTGTGTGTGTGTGTGTGTGTGTGTGTGTGTGTGTGTGGTAAGGCTGTGAGGCTAAAGCAAGTCTGCCCCTTTTGTCGCCTGGCGTGACCCTGCGAGGTCTTATTCTTAATAAAGGCGAGTAAAGAAGAGGGGGAAGAGCGGGAGATTCTGCCGGTCTGAAGCACAGGGTGGAAAGGGAAAGAGGATGGGGAGGTTGAACGGAGCCTCGATTTTTGGGTGAAAGCAAGGGAGGGGAGGGGAGGGGAGGAGAAGGGAGGGTGGATGTGTGGAGGGGGGGGGAGTTGTGGGACGTAGGAGTGTTGTGACCACACGCCCTCACCCGTAGAGCATGGCTTGGAGCCCAGACAAGACGACGCAGGCCCTGCCCGCCTCGCTACGGAGAGAGAGGGCCATTCTGTACAGGAGTCAGGAACAGCAGCGCGGGGATCAAAATGCTGCTGTGCCAACTCTCCACCCTGTGAAAAACAAACAAATTATCCCTAGCTGGTAAATTCCTATGACTAGCATTTGCATTAATGAGTCTCAAGGTAGAGAATGTAATACAAGCGTAAAGTAGGTGAACGATGTCATTCATGACAAAAACTGAAAAATAAGTGCGGGAAAGAATCAAATCATGTGAGTTAAGGATCAGGTTATTATTTTAAATCAGGGAGAGAATGAAATATGGATATAAAACAGCAAGAAAATAGGTGTGATATAAAAATGGGTGCTTTTAAAAAAAACATTTTCAGCACCTACTTAATGCTTAAAAAATAAATCAAAAAACACCATGTCCTCATCTCCATTCCTACCAACAACTGTGAAATTTCACCAAAGAGCACAGTGCGCTGAAGCTCGTACAACCACGGCTCCTTTTGATGCCTCGCTAAATAAAACTCTGGCTCCTTTTTTATCCATTTCTGCCAGTTGTATTAGCAGTTTGTACGGCCGGCGGCCTCTCTTTCTGCAACCCTCTCCCACCATTTAAAGTGGTGTCACGCGGCTTGGCTGAGCAGCGCGATGGGGCAGAGAGACCCCCTAATTAATGGTGGCAATCTTGCAGCTTTCAAGCAGCCTTACATTTCTTTTAATGAAAGGATTAGAGCGGTGCATTAAGATGTATTTAACCTCCAGCACTAGCTCTGTTTCAATAAGTATTAAACAGGCCATTAAATGGAGTGGGGGGCTCAATTAAAGCAGACAAAGGCCAATGTGCTGAATGTGGAGTGAGGGGTGGATCTGGGAAGCCAGGATGGGGTACGCTGTACGCATTTAGCATCTGCCCAAACAGCTCATGGTGAGCTGGAAGAGGAAAGGGAACTGACTTGATGCAGCCTGCCGATGTATACACACAGACTGCTGAAGGCCCATCCCGGGCTATAAAGAATTTAAGGATTTTGGAGAAAAATATATATGAAAATGAAAACATATAACCTTTAAACAAATAATTGTCACTTTTATTATTTTTTTTGTTTTTGTTTATTTGCTTCCTGCTTGCGTGGTGAGGTGACATTGTTTTATAAAGATGTATGTAGTCTACCCACATTGGAAACTGAAGCCAGAAATCTCATAAATCTATTTTCTAAGTTGTTGATTTTACAAAACAATCAACCGCTACCATGCAAGCCGTGCCAGAGCCCCTGCTGAACAATGATGGTATTGTTCACTTGGAAAAGAAAACTGGCGTGGGCTGCTGCATTTATCAATTTTCCCTTTCTCTTTTCGCCCACTTGCTTGTTTGTCATGGCATGGCGAAGGCCCATTTTGGGCCCAGCAGGTTGTCCTGTGCGCATGGCATCACCTAAAATTAGTTCCAGTCAGCGGTGGCCTTTTTGCAGCTTTGCCACTGCGGATGTTTGCAGATCCAAAAAAACTGTTTTGTCTCACTCTCTTCTCATGTTTGTGACAAGCCTCGCTTTCTCTGTTTTTTTTTTCCTCAGGGGGAAAAATTAAATGAAACTAGTGCAAATTACAAAATAAATTTGTGATTTGTTTTCAAGTATGACACCGTATACAATCGTTCAGTTGCAAATAAACAGAAATATCAAAAAGTCAATCATCAGATACAAAATATTTAAGTCGAAGAAAATACAAATCAGGAAATTAAGTCTATGGAACTGAATTTTTAAATTCCTCATAACAGACATGACAGCCTTGTCATGCACCTAAGTGTTAATTAGTTTTCAGATTCCCTGCTCCCTCCCCATCCATCTTTCTATCATGAGTGTATTGAGAATGACGTGGCTCAGTAGTTAAATACATCCCTATCGCATGTCATTAGCCCCCTCCCGCTGCAGGATGTGGCAGAACAGCTTTTCTCGGGTTGTCTTCCATTGAGATGATTAGCCTGAAACTACATTTCAAAAGTGTTTGTCAGGGCGCGTAGCATGCTACAGTGAGTCCGGGTAACAGACGGATTTTGCTCATGGAAAAGCAGATTGAGGGTGGTGTGCCTTAAACGAGCACCATGAAACCGTGGCGCAAACCTTCGTCTGTATTACCGTACTCTTTAATACCCCCAGCATTTACTGTAGCACATTATGGTACCCTGTCTGCTGCTAGAGAGAATGACACTGACAATTAAAAGTGAGAGTGAATTACAAAGATGACAGATGAGCAAACATTGATCAGATAACTCCAAGTCATTTTAACTGTCTGGTTTGATAGATTTTTAAAAAATGTTTATGCTGGTGGGTTGTTAGAACCCAGATGAAGCTTGTTAGGACTGAAGAAAGGGACCACACCCTTTAGCACTGTTTGAATGATTTTGAATGACGTAAAAGCAAACTGCTCCTTCCAGTCAAACTAAACAGCTCAATAAATACACACTCTCACATCATTTGCACTTTGTGACAAAAGAGGAACTTCATAGAACCATAGTCACCTAAAAACGATGGTGATAGTGTTATGAAACTTTTCCACCAACCACACTGTAGCTTCTTCCACGCGGATGAAATTGAACAGCTGACTGACACATTCTGACGTCTGCCTGCATGCAGACAACAGCTGTGACAATGAGATCCACTGTGACATATACAATAGCCTTGGACAACGATGGATTTGTACCCACACTGACAAGAAATAACAACATATCAAGTGGCACAGTGATTATACATGTTGCAGCTTCTACTTTCTATTGAAAAGGTAAATAAGCTTAGTTTAAAAATAATTTAACGCCCTTAAAATCCCTTTGTAATTATTTCCATGAGGTGTTGTTTACCTGTGTGATGCACTGATTGCTTTCTCCTAACTGGCAAACTCAAGATAGCAGCGACCTGAGGTGAGATTGTTATCTAGGGAAGGAGAGGAGAGAGTCTGTTATACCATCACAGATCCATTAATTGGTAGTGATTCAGTGCTACTCTGGTTTGAACACGTAAAGTCTTTAAACCAGCTTTTCATGGTCGCTGGTGTGATTGATTGTGTAAGTTGCGATAATCCTCAGCAGGACAGATATAGCTCTGTGTGGCTGCTGCTGAGGGGAGTAAAGTTAGTGTCTTTTGATAATTTACAGGTCATACCAGACCAATTAATCCTACACTTTTCAGGAACCAAGAAAGACTTTTAGGAGTTTGGTTTTGAAGGGGTTTTCAGAAACACTTCAGAAGGAGTATATTCAGGCTTCAATGGAGTTGGCTGGGGAAGTGCCAAGACCACTCCTGCTGGGTTCTTTGCACCCCGGTCGCAGCTCTCAGAGGTATTCCCAGCCTGTTGAGCCTGTGAGGGGAAGAGAGAGGATCACATGAGAAGAGAAGGAGGGAGAGAGAGAGAGAACATATGAGATGGGAGAGAGGGCGGGTAATGGAGAGAGGGGAGTTCTGGAAGTGTAAAACAGAGATATGAGTGATAAGGTGAAACACACCTTGTGTAATGTTGCCTGCCACAGAATCACAGCTTCAGTCCTATAAGGCATGATTTTTTAGCTCCCTCCTGCCTGCTCTTTCTCTCCTTCCCTGAGAACTGTCATTAAGTCATATGATCATGTAAAGTGTAAAAAACCAAGTGACCCACTCAGCAGAGTGCCAACTACATGTGTGTGTGTTTGTGTATGTGTATGAGGCCTCCTCTTCTGGTCACATGTGCATAAATATATTTTGAAGGTGTTTTCATGCTTGTAAGTGAGCATGTGTTGTTATTTCCTTCAGTTTATGAACACTTTTGATGACAATTAATAAGAAGAAATTGAATTAAATTTCTTGTTATTGTAGGAGTGATAAGAGCATGATCCCTCACTAGCTTCCCACCAACAAACACTGCTAATTGTATTCTCTGGCATGCACAAGCCAGAGGTAATGATAGCAGGTATTGAACACTGTGAGGCCTTTGTGATGGCGGGTGAGAATTTTTTCCATCCACGCACCGTAATTAGAGCACATTTACATTAATATTGACATCCATATGGCATATCCCCATCCTTTTTATTACTTACTGTAACTGTAACTGTAACTGTGTACTCTCTGCCAAGTGTTCCCTTTAACCTTGGATGAAACAGAGAATCAAGTAGCTCAGAGTAAAAGAACACAAGAGGAACTTAGATCCTCTTCTATAAAGTTCTATGAACTCTGTCAAAGCCGCTTGGCTTCCCATTGTGTCACTGTGCTGAACTGTAACAAAGTTGAAATGGCCCAAGCCAAGACTGGAGGCCTCAGCTGTGTCTGAGTGGAGCCAACGCATGGTGAAGGCCTTTACTGGGGTGACGAGAGCAGGGAGCAGGGAGCCAGTGCATGTTAGCTAGCTAGAGCGTTTGGTAAAAGTGCAGACAGCTTGGGAGGTGCTAATGAATGCCGGGCATTGCTAACCGTACTGTACCCAGGCTCCGGGCGCAGCCTGGCAGCCTCCTGTCCCTCCTGCCCGTGCGAAATGTGAAAGATCAACCGGTTGGAGGGAGCAGACGGGAGCAAACACACACACACACTTGAGTGCTCACACACTTGTTCAACCACACACACACAAGGGTGCACGTGTGGGTAAGTGCACACATCACTATGCATACACACGTATAGACACTCACAGACACACACACACAACATCCATGCACACGCAGACTCACAGAAACACAGACATGCACACCCACAATCCGGCACAAACACACTCACAAGCCTGGCTGACTATGGTATCACATCATGAGGGCTCCAGCCAGGCCAAGCCATGAGGCCTCAGCTGAGATGATTCAAGGCTCCCCGCTGGGTCCTCACTCAATCAGCCAGGTGGAGCTCCACACCAGAATGACAGCAGAACTCCAACACTCCACGCTACAGCCTCTAAATGTGGAAATGAATTTGTGCTAATCAAAGTAAGCTGTTGTATGAGGAATGTATATTTTTAAGTTATAGTAACTTCAAGACAAATATTTGTATTTGTTTGTAGTCATTAGATACAAGTGATTTGTCATATGAACTATGGTTGAAGAAAGTTTGACTTCAACTCCACAAATAGAAATATTAATACAGAATTTCATACATTTCTGGATTACTCTCAATTAAAAGTAACTCTGTATAATACTTTCAGTTTAACCACAAGCCAGATATGAAAATAATTTAGTTGAAACCAGAGAATATCTCAGCACACATAAAGGTTTCACAAATCAATTTGGTTGATTAGATAAAGGAAGCTGCTGTTTTGAATGACTTCAAGAAAAAATACAGGTGCCATCTTCTTATCTCCCACCGTGGATGATGTTGAATCTCCACATATATGACGCACTGCCACATATTTGCCAGTAAGGTCTTCAACAGATATTTTTTCATGAGGTTTTAATGCTGATAAGAAAGTAACTGGTAACTTGAGAAAATAACCTGCTGAGTTAATCCTCAAACATTTTGCAAAGTGATACGTTACTACCAGAAGTGTCAGAGGGCACGGATACATTTTGGAAAACTCTGATGAACAGCAGTGTCATGTCACTTATTGATGCTTTAATCATGAAACTGCTTCATAACAACATTCACTTAACTTTACTTCAATAACCTAATGCCCACAAATTTCTTTCTGATGCAGCATGGGAACTATGCTCAGTTTACACTGACAGCGATATCATAAGTAAGCAACAAACAGAACTCACAGTGGATAATTATTTTGAATCCTTATCATAATTTCCTAACATAATGCACTGGATTACTCTCACAGTCCTTTACATACTGTATTTGAAATACACAGTATGTCAGACAACAAAAATACTACTATATCCATATTTTTCAAAATATGGATATAGTTTAAAGCTGAGTCTGTATTTCACAAACTTGAGTGCAAATTTACGCCTCTAATTCACGTAACAGTATCATCGCTTTCTCTCAAAATCCCTAACCTCACATCTAGTGTCTCGTGACGTGTGTGACAGCAGTGAGGTTGTACCGGCAGACTTTCCCTATTCTGCTGTGGTTAATGAAACTAAAAGAGAGCAATTTTCACACCTGAGTATTGTTAAAAAATGGAAAGTGTAAGGCTTAACCTTTGACCAAAACTGATGCTAGCAGAGAAGTTGAAAATAAATAGCCCACAGAAGTATGTGTTAAATAGTAGACTTACCTCCTGCGGTGACCCGACTCTAAAGGGGATCATTGTGAAAGCTGTGAACTCTCATCAGGAACACATCCTGATAATGGAGAGATCAGCAGCTGCAAATATGTAAGTACATGATGAGTTTTTTTTTTTTTTTTTTTTTTCCGTGTTTTGACAACCTGGCAGGAAGACTCTGCTCTATTCTACACATTGCCTTGGTGAATAATACCCAGCTGTATAAGATGAATCATATTTACCATTTCTCCTAATGAATATTCATAGTTTAATGTTTTGCATATAGCTTATCTAAATAGAAAATGGATGGTCGAGGATTTTCAGAATCACAGTTGTGATCCATGTCTCACCATCTGTAGTGTCCTTTCATATTATTACAAATGGAAGGACAATTTTTAAAAAACTTTTTATTCAGTGTGAAAAGAAAAACACATCAAATGTGCAAGCAACATTGAATATGTGTATGAACCCCTTTACAGCATATCGTTGAATCTATTATGTTGCAAATATTACTGCATTATCAAGTTTTAATGTCTAAATCCCACTTGACTTTTAGGTACAAAATGTAATGCCTCCAATTTTCTTCTACAACTTTCTTCTTCACAGTAACAGGCATTCTTGAGTAACTTGAGTCTCATTAAATGCTCTTTGCGAGTTGTCTGGAGATGTATCTATTCATTAGCTTCAAAAGGGTGTCATGTGTATGAATTATGCTAACAGGATCTAATTAGCAGATGCAAATGAGGTTAGTCAAAATTGTACTGAAAAGACAGAAGAAAAGCTCCATGGGATAGTTGGAGCTCGACAGCTCACCAACCGCCCCCACGCTGGGCACCAAATGTGATGGTTCGCCCCTGCTGCTGCTCTGTACAGGAGGCAGGACTGAACCATAAACACAGAAGTGGGGAGGACAGCTGTTCAAAGGTGCACTTATCAAAATTAGTTCCCTGTTTTATTTCAAAAATGCTTAATGGAGTAAAAATATAGCTTACACTTTGCTAAATTACTAATTCAGATTAGCTTTTGTCATGTCATTGCTGTGGATGGAGGTCCACTCATGCTGCTCTGCCTTGGAGCCAAAAGTTAGCCCCCAACTCCTCACACTGCCCGCCCCTGAACACACAACACAGATACGCATCCCCCTCCCTGTCCCACAAGAAACAAGTTACACAACCAGCTGATGGAACTCCAGAATCCGGTGTGAAGAGGACTCACTAATAGCAGCCGCCTACAAGCTCCTGCCATTCTGACATCAGTGGCCCCAGACTGTGGAGAAGCTGGCAGGACTTGGGGAGCGTGCCTTCTGGCCTCGGCAGGGAGGAAGGCCAGCAGGCTGCAGCATCACACACATACAGTATACACACGCATACACACATTTAATTCTGCAGTGAGAGTCATGGCTAAGCTAGCTCACATGCATGCAGGGTTAGAGGGGGGAAGCAGCAACTAGTGACCCTGTTTATGCAATGAATCACAAAGCTAGGGAGAGTAGACAGCAGAACGTTGTTAGCTGGCATGTGTCGGTTGATGCCTGCCTACCCTTGTGTTGAACCCCTAGCCACATAAGCCCTGCCAAGACTGGCAGAATGAGCAGTGCAAACTGGGATGGGCCTCACCTCAGGTTTTCTAAACTATGCCAGGCTTGTTTAAACTATGTATCTGATCTTATCTGTCTCTTATCTGTGGTCTTTGTTTCATACTTCTCTCCCCTAACTCACTTTCATCTCTCTACTGTCAGATATAGCTACAGAAAAATGCACCTGAAGCTTCTCATGCAAGGAACTTTTAGCACAGCACGCAGCTATAAAAAGCACAGCAATTAACTGTAACCAGCTAACCACCAGCCGACACAGAGGTCATACCACCTGCCACAAATAAAAAGGTGACAGGTGACTTGTTGGTTCACCCAGCTCTGCAGGAGGGTGCACCGGCACATGGTCTGGATTGGACAAACTGCATCAAACGATGCCACAACCTAGTTTGCTTACATCAGTAATACCAAGAATAATATGACAAGATAAAAATATTGCTTTCAGATGCAAACAGTAACTGCAGCGCTGGACAAGTCACAGGAGGACACATAAGCGTAACTAATAAAACTGGTGGTTGAATATCATTTGGCTGCTTCGGTTTCAGGGTCTTTGTAATGTGCATGCTGGCTCACTGTCATATTGTCATGACTTACTGGGACTCCTCAATAGAACTAAGCCATTGTTCATGTTATTAGTAACACCTGTGCTGACCAGTCAAAATGTCTGCTGTGAAAAAGGCCTATTGAGCTTTGGCAAAGATGAAATGGTAAATGAGTATTCTATGGCCTGTTCTCACAGTATCCATGATAACAAACTACGTCATATAAAGCTAAGACATTGTATAAAACCATTTGCAATCAAGATCACATCAGAATGGTGTGACAGAGGAGTAGATATTAATGTAGGTTTCTATTGTAAGACATCCATATTACTCTCTATATTCATTTATACTTGGCGCCCAGGTGCTCTAAATGTATAACATTTGCACTTAGAATATGACACGTCTAAAATACACCAGCTACAGAAATATTCTGCTGTCACTACAATTTGGACTTTAAAATACATCCCCCGTAAGTGAACTTGAAATAGACTCAGTGAAATCCAGATGAAAAAGTGAAAGAGAAAATAGCTTTACGGTGGTGTGCGAGACCACCCACTCACATCCTCTGCAGCTCTTGGGTGAGTCACAGCAAACCACCGTTAACCACACAGGTGAGATAAACCATAGTCTTGTCCCCCAACACCTACACAAATCTCTTAAAAATAAAAAATTTTTTGCATTTACACACATAATCTCTTTACACTGAGATGGTTTTTTATTGTGTTTAGGCTTAAAAATGGCTGTGTACACCAAGAGTCAGTGCATGTTCATGTAACTGTGATTGGTCCTCCCATGGAGAGCCCCTGACATCTACCAACTGACAACTCTATAGGGAAATAGCAAAACCGAAAAGCCTAACAATGAACATAATTAATTGCAATTTTGCAAGACGTGAAAACAAAGCAAAAGCAGTTTTCTTCTTTGTTCATTTTGACTGCAGCAGATCCCCTGTCTTCACACCTCCCACATTGGTTTAACGTGTTGCATTGTCCCCCACATAGCTGCTCACATACACACACACACACACAGGCACGCAGTAGGAACACAGAGAGACCCACACGCGCACACACACACACACACACACACATATAGATGAAGACCACATCAGCCTGGGGCTCCCCTTTTGTCTGTCTCTGCACTAAAGGTGTGATCGCTCATTGTGTTGGTGAGGAGGTGGGGAACATTCTTCAACCAGGGGTGGAAGGTATTAGCCTGGTGTGTCCTCTGCCAAATCATTTTTTTAACTGAATGTTGGCCATCATTGGGGATCCCCTTGATGAATCCATCAGAGCTGTGAAGGACAGTTTCTGTTTGGGTGTCACCAAAAAAAATGCCTTAAAGTGAATTATGACTTTATTTCCAAAGTTAACGCTTAACATTTTGAGAATTTCATCTGTTCACTTTCTTGCTAAGTGAATTGAGGAGATCAAAACCACTCTCATGCCTGTAGGGTAAAAGTGTAGCTGGGGCTTGGTTAGCTTAGCACAAAAACTGGGGGCTGCTAGAATGGCTGTGACCAAAGGTAACAAAATCTGTCTACCAGCACCTTTAAAACTCATGAAATATTTGCGATCCAAGTAAATAACACTTTTAATTGTTTCAGTTTGATTATAGGTTATTCAACTCCTCCACACACTTTAAAACTATTTGTTTCACACCGTTTGTGTACACACATGGGAGAAAGAACAGCTAAAAGTCAGAATTTTCCAGTGGCTTCAGTCGCTCAATACACACCAGATTTTTGAAACAGAGTCTGGGCCATTAACACTGGGTATGGGTCTCGGCTGGTCTGTTCTATCAAGGTCCACAACCATTGGATGAACCTCGAAACAAGCGCTCCCCCCGTCAGACAGAATGTTTGGTCCATGTGTCTAGACCTCCACCATATCTGACCCGCCAGCACAGAAGGACACACAAACACTTGACAGACGATCATAAGGAACAAATACAGACAGGCTCCTTCCCTCCACCATGTGACTTGGATATGCATGCTCACTGCTGTTCGTAATTTCTTATCATTGACACCCACCCCTCCACATCCACATATACACTTGTCAAATATAACACCTCTACCCACAAGGAAGAGACCAGGTTCTCAGCCCTCTTCAAGAAATCCTGACTAAACAGTCCCACCTAGTTTATCTGGTAGCCACACATGAGTGGGCTTTCCCTTAAAGGTTGTCATCTTTGGTCTTTGTCATTAGACAAGACGGCCTTTTGCTTAGTCCTTTACATCTCTCCCTTGCTCTCCAGTCAGAGAAGGAGACCAAACCATGGACCATTTCCATGCTATGTGGGAGTCCCTGCTGTTTCAGTGGCTGCCAGGCAAGCAGCCTCTTCCCTCTCCCTTCGAAGCGTTTGGCTCCATAACCGCGGGAGCCCATCTGATGTGGTCCCCCCCATCTGACTAGCAGCTCTCTTCGCCGGGCCCAGACGGCTGGAGGGACGGAGCAGACGAAAGGGGCCGCAGATTGTTGTAGACCATTTATATGTAAATACAGAGACCAGGCCTGGGTCTGGGTTCAATATTGAAGGTGTCCGCTGCACTGAGGTCCCTCTGTGTGTGCATATATGTGCGTGTGTGCATACACGCCGGCGAGTGTATATGATCGTGCGCAAGCGTGTGTGTGCACGTGTGTGTGTTTTCATGTATGTGCATGGCATGATCCAGTACATCTAAATTATACAGCTGCCAAATTGCTGCAAATGTTTTAATACAAAAGCATTCTGTGGTCTCTAATTATATCTAATGGCTGCTGGATGCGTTTCTCCAGAGCAAAAATAGGAGCCTTTTCAGCGAATAATTTGGCATTTTATCAACTAGTTTAGTATATAATTGCGCAAAGCAATAAAAAGAAACAATAATATTGACTTAAATGTGTCCAGTATACAAATAAATGAGGCCTTAAAGGGGGCTGCAATGATGTTTTTTGTTTGACTGAAAGGGGCAACTGAGGGCCTTCTAGCACTGTGAATGTAGTCCCAACTCCCCAGAGGAGACTGAAGATGCCAAGGCAACATCCCTGTTTCACCGGGGGGTCAACCTTAAACCATTAATCATGTCTACATAACCTCCCTCCCGCTAGCATATGCCTCTGGTTGGTAGACAGTAAGTCAGTTAGGGCTTTCCTCTGTGTCGCTCTAGAAGCTTTCATACCAGGAGAGAGAAGTGTTAAAACTCTACATTCTCACTTCTGACTCACTGATTTAACCACATTGAGGCAGGAGCAGCAGCAGAATACTCCTGTGGTGTAAATCTGTTTTGTGTTCCCTGTCCAAAAAAAAAAAAAGAAAAAAAAAAAAAAAGAAAAAAGAGCAAGTGGAGAAAAAAATAAAGGTTCCTTCTGAAATGCAGTTTCTGAGTCAGGGTTAGCAATGTGATAAAAGCCCAGCTTGTTTGGCAGTAATAGTGCTATGGGAAAGGAGAGAGAACCAGGGGTGAGCTGGGTTGGGTTGTTGCGTCTTGGTGGCCGTGGCTGGTTGGTCGACGAGCTCGAGTGCGGGACCATCCGCACCCCACCCCCCACCCCCACCTCAACTCTCCTCGGCCAAGAGAGCACGCCTGTTAGGGAGAAGGTGTGTTATCCTGGAGGCTTAATGCCGAGTCGATACAGCTCCGCCACCCTCCCTTACACCTCACGTTCCAGGGAACACATATATCCAGTCTACACTGTCAAACTTTTAGCACCTGCTATTTTGCTTTGGTCCCTCATGTCAATTCCTCTGGTGTTTCAGGAGGATGGGGCTGGGAGAAGTGGGTCAACAAAGGTTGATGCTAAAATGGGGATGAGGGTGAGACTCGGGCCATTGGTCTGCCATCCATTTTTGCCATCGTTGGCTTTCGTGTTCTGCCCATGACGACGCAGTGAGTGAAAGTAAAAGGGTGGATGTGTCAGAATCAGTTCAGTGATGTGCTTACCCAGTTCAAAAAAGAAAAAAATGTGTAAGTAACTCCTGCTGTCAGGTAATTATTTTAGTGTTTTGTTTTTTTTTTAAATCAAACTATGAAAGATTTAACAGTGATTACATGCATTTAATCAGTTTTTTTCTACATCTGGAAAACATTACTACTTGTAGGTAAAACTGTTTGTTGGCTGATTCAAACTACCACAAGCATGACAATACATAGAGTTGATTTATTTGTGAAAGAGGATAAAAATCAGATAAGGGGAGCACCTGAAACTCACCCTGCTTCCATACTGTGTACCTGCTGCTTTTCCCACAGGCCCTAGGTGACACTTTCTGTAATGCAGTAATCCAAAAATCATGTTATCATGCATTGGGGAATCAAATACAGTGAGTGCCAGCTTCAATCCTATTTCCCTGAATTCAGCCAGTACACCTTATTTTTTGAAGATTCGTCTTAACACAGTGGATTATCGTTGCCCCTTGAAAAACCTGCGCATCACAAAAGTATTGGGCTCACATATCCTCAGATGCATTTCTGTAATAATCCACCACTCCTTCCACAGGCCAGACATAAAAAAAATGCACACACACACACACACACACACACACACACACACATACATGCATGCATGCAGCAACAGTGCTGACATTGAGACTTATCTGTTGATATGACGCAAAGTAGCATCTGATGGTTTTATGCAATCTGGCGTGTTTTAATGTATTTTGAGGAACTCAAATGTGCTGCATATAGACAGAGAATTCCCGCGGGTCTCGCTCACTGACTGGTTGCAGATGGGGAGTCTCATTTCATGATAATTTGCTCTGCTGGAATGACATCTGAAATAGCCTACATGACATCAAACATGAATATACTTTACATATTCTAATGTTCTTTGAGTAGGTAAAAATAAAAAAATAATAATAAAAAAAAAACAGGCACTGTGGCAAAAATGTGAAGCTCTTATTTTATACAAATAATATTTTGTCCAGTCTGGAGGGAAAACTGCATGCTGTTTAAATCATGAAAAAAACGGTGGAGACAAGGAAATAAGAAAAAGAGAAAGTAATTGATGAAAGCAATATGTACCCAAATGGAAATTCATGAAAGCTGTCACCTTCGTATCTTTGAAGACAGCAGCATGTCTGTAACATAAGCTTTCCTTGTGTAAAGACTACTGCTTTGATTAAATGTTAGCAATCCCCACACACTGGAAAATATACTGGGGGACATCTTTGATAAACTTGTGAAATAAATTCTTTCCAATAAAAATGTTCTTGAGGATGATGATTTGCGGAGGAGCGCGGTGCTGGCATGGCGCACATTGCACTCAGTTCTTTTCCCAGCACCCCTCCCTCCAGGGGTCTCGGTGGCGAGGATCTCTAATGAGACCTGCGTTATTAATCCTTGCAATGGGGTACATGAATTCACTCTGGAGCAAAGGCTTCAGCAGCCACCTTGGCCCATAAAACCTGGAATGTATTCCTTTCATGTGCTCTGTTGATGATCTACTCTGACAACAATATGGTAAGACTTCCCTTCCCCCTGTCGTGCGGGCCCTGGCCCGGGGCCAAAGAGGGTCATCTCAGACACACTTGGACTTTTATAGGTGGTCAAGAAACATGCTGACAGGTCACAAGTGGGAGCTCCTTTATGAATCGGACCTAAACATCCACCTCATTTGGAATTAGTTTATTTATAGGTGGCTTGTAAATCACATTTATTTTGTTTTCTAGCTTTAAAATGGCAACTGAGTCTTGGGGTCATTCTGGAAAACCAACATACTTCAGACCAGAGCCATTAAAATAACAACATTAAGGTTGTTTTACTGGTATTTTCTCTCAACGGGCTTGTAATCATCTGTGAAACAAAGCTGTAAAGTACAAGATCAGCTGTGAAATAATTCATAAAAAAGCAAATTTCACATATCTTAATGACAGATTGTGGAGAATCACAGTGGCATGAAAAGCCACATTTTCCTTCACAACAATACTTCTTCCCTTAACGTCATTAATCAGTAAGTTGCTGATCATGCAAAGGCCCATTAAATAAGAGAAGCTATGCAGCAGCATTGTACTAATGAGGTGTTGACAGCTCAGGTGTAAAATGCTCAACTTTGGTTCTAATACAAATGCAGCTTCCTTTGAACTATAGATTTACCCCCTAACCATAGAGTGACACCCTGTAGCAACACTGAGAGCAGCACCTTTGCTGTGTGTTAGTGCGTATGAGAGAGCAAGAGAGAAAGAGAGAAAGAGAGAGGACATAAACAGACAGATTGACAAAAAAAAAGTAAAGATTATGTTTAGTTGTAGATCAGCGTTACAGGCCCATGATCCTATCCACTTGACTCCTTTGGGATCCATAGAAAAATAGGCATTCACAACAGAAGTTCTCGCTGATTTAGCTAAAATGGAATTAATGGCTTTGAGTAACCCTATTTCACAAAAGCCCAAAGCTGCTCCAGCGGCAACATCTACAAGTTTCCCCTTGAGGAATTCTGCATTTGTTGCATAGAGCAGAAAAAGGAGGAGGTGACTGGTGAAAATCAGGATTTGGTTATGCCGCAGATAAGTGAGATTCTTTGTTGAGGCACGGGTCAAAATAAATAATGGAGCTGACTTTAAATCAAATGAAAAATGCTTGATCTCGCACAGTAATCTGGGAAGGGGGTCTCGGTCTTGATTGACAGATTGTGTGCTGTATGCATGTAGCTCCGGTCCCCTGATGGCCCAATTGCCAGCTTTACTGTCCCATTTATGACACGAGCCAATCTGCCTTCCAGCCGAGATTCTCCCTCAGCTTTTCACAGATTTGTATCCCCATTTTCCCCAAATTCATCTCACCCCCCCCCCTGCTTCGACTTACTTTAAGACTCACACATGCACACACACATGCCACACACACACACACGCACGCTGCCCACACACAGGCAGAAGCAAACACACATACACACAGATGCAAACACAGACAGAAGCTGGGTTCACTGCAGTTGAAGATGATGTAAAGTGAGATATAAGTGGAAAAAGTGAGAGCTGACGGCCTGCGTGCTGATCTTTTACAGTGTTAAGTTACTTAAACGAGGATGGGAGAGTTACTCAGTTATCCTGATCGGTCACTAGAGAGCGCTGTTCCCGTTGTCACTGTTGAGAAATCCCTTTATCATTAAGCCTGGGTACAGTATGAGCGACGTTTGTTGTGCGATATATTTTTTTGATTGTGTCTGGTTTCGGGACGTTTCGATCTATTTCACTCGCTTTTTCAGTGCGCACGTGTCAGTGTGTGTGTGTGTGTGTGTGTGTAGACGCGCGCGCACAGTCACGGCAATTCAGAATTAATTTATAGGGCCTATTCAATAAACATATTTTATTTTTGTTTATTTGACTTTTTTTTGCTAATATTCCTTTAGTTTTTATTTTCATCTCGTCTTCGCATTGCGTGCAGACTGTTACATTTGATCCCTTTGGGCATCCCCCTGCTTGAGTTAAGGGAGACGTGCCACCAATTAATCACGGCACTTCACCCCCTTTTTAACCCTTCCTTACTTTAAGTATAAAAAAGAAACAGAGAATGACGGAACGTTTTTCGTCTGATCTCAAAAAATCTCATGCCCATCAAGCAGCCTATGAATATGAAATTCCATTCAAATACTCAGAGCCTCAGCTTAATTCAAGCGGTTTCATATTTTTTTTTATCATAAGCTAAACTAAATCAGAGAATCTATCTCTAATTTGTCCAAATCGTTTATGTTTCTTTATATTTATATCGCCAGCTTTTAATGTAATCTATTATAGAATTATTGATGAAGATTTTTTTTAGTTGAATTAGTGAATAATTTAAAGTGGCATTAAAAAACATAAACTCGGAAAATAGAGGGGGGAAATAAAATTTTGTTTTTTCACTTTTGAAGCAATAGCAACAAAAAATCTATTTCTCGAATAGTCTGGGGCAAAAAAATGTGAGAAAAAGCTCATCTGGAATAAAAGTCAAGTGAATTAACTCGACTTGTTTCTCTTAAGCAAAGACAAATAAAAATATTTTTAGAAAAGTTTTTATTTTTTATTTTTATATATATATATATTCAGTCAGTTTTGACAATTGCTACTTTTATTAGAGCCTAGGTTGAAAACCTGGAAGTGGAAGAGGCGACGGAGTCCAATTATAGGAAATAAGGTGCACATGTGATTTTTTTTTTCTTCTCCCCTAAACGTGTTGGAAGTGTTTGCAGAAGGAGGAGAGGGGGGGAGAGTGGTGGGGTAAAGGTCTCGGTGTTTGCTGTTGATCGAGGGTAAGTGTTGTGGAGGGGGGGGTGGATGAGCGAGTGGAGGTTAACCTGACAGTCTTACTGTGTATTTCTGCTGCTGTGTTGGACGCGGTGACTTGAAGCCGAAGCTGAAAGTTTAGAAGTGACATGTGCGTGCGCTGTGGTGGTGGTGGATTGAGGACCAGTGAAATCCGACTTATTTAACATATTTCGTGTTTAGTCTTTGAGGGTAAAATGTGAAGAAATTCTGCGTGTCGTTTCTGCCTTAAATCCTACAAGAAACCGAGCGTTATTTGCGCTCATCCTGCTGTAAAAACGATATAAAATCTTGGGTTTTTGCTGCGTGGAGAGACGTCTAGGCCTGGGATATGAGAATAAAATATAAACCTATCGATAGTCATCATAAAGTTCCTCTTGGTTTTATTTCAGACACTTTGTAATTGAATTAAACCATAGGCTACAGGAATGGTGCCCCTGCATGCTTCTCCACAAAGCTCCTCCCCTAACGCTGACAATCAGTTGGGTGTGTGGAGAACTACATCTTATAAGAGCCACTGAACATCCCACGTCCAGCCCATAATCTGATCTGAAAATCCGTAGGTGAGGAGAAGGTTTAACCTCCTTCCATCATTCGTAAGGGAGGGAGGCGTACAGAGACAGAAGCAACCAGGGCGCCGGTGGTTGTGTCGCCTCCGTTGGCCGAGATTCACCTTCTCTGGACTCTTTGAAACTCTTCTTATTTATTTGCAAGATCTAATAACAATGCAGCTAGAGAACATCCTTCCCAGCGCCAGCATCAATTTACCCAAAACCTTTTACAACCTCTCCTCGTCGGACAGTGCCAACAACAGCCCGAGGCCATCGTCGCAGCTTGAATATCAAGAAGTCGACCGGACGGAATCAGAGTCTAGCAGCGCCCCTAAGAAATATCTGAGCGGGGTGGGCAACGGGATGCTGGGCGAGGGGGACACTTTCACTAAAACCGGGCCCGATGGGAGGAAAGGCTCCCCGGTGCTCGGCGAGGACGAGCTGACGAGCGGTCGGCGGTACAACATAGACGAACTTGGCTCTGACAGATACTTCATCTCGTCGTCCCAGGCGAGTACCGACATGGCAAGTCCCTGTTCCCTCTTTCCCTACGCAGGACAGACCGGCTCGGTGTACACAGGCTCCAGCAGCTCCAGGTACCCGGCGTCGCTTCATTACGGATCCGTCCTGCCGCCCACGGGCTTCTCCTCCTCGTCCGTGTGCACCGGCCGGAGCCAGTTTAGCAGCGGAGGGTACCAGTTCAGCCAGGGTCCCGGCTGTTTGTACCCCTCCTATCCCGGGACAGGGACGGGTATCGGCTCCATGTCTCTGCCGGGGTCTGCCGCCGGAGCCAGAGCGCAGGTGTATCTGTGCAACCGGCCGCTGTGGCTCAAATTCCACCGGCACCAGACTGAGATGATCATCACCAAACAGGGCAGGTAAGCAGATACACCACCGGCAGGCTTTAAAGGCCTTAATATGAAAATACGACGGGCTTGTACAGAATATGAAATTGTGTCTCATGTCTCCAGTTTATCTCCATTTAGTCTTTATGTGTAAAGATAGCGCGCTTTTTCTTCACCACTTTTTACGCACGAGCAAAATGTTACACACACGATCCACCTCTTTCCTTTTCACATTTTTATCTGTTTGGGGCTTTAAATATCGAAACTTTCGTTTCTGGTAAATTGAAAATGTACGCTCACGCTATAGGCCAAACGAGGCGCTGCTAAAATTTCAATTTATTTCATATTTAATATCGCATGCCTTCTGCCAAATGCAACACGTGAAGTTTTGGAGTTTTTTCTTTATGAACACAGCTGTTAATTATTCTTGTTTTCCCCCTTTCTCCAGACGGATGTTCCCATTCCTCAGTTTCAACATCACTGGACTCAACCTCACGGCCCATTACAACGTCTTTGTAGAAATTGTTTTGGCTGACCCGAATCACTGGCGCTTTCAGGGAGGAAAGTGGGTCACTTGTGGGAAAGCAGACAATAATATGCAAGGTGAGTTAGACAATTAACAAAGCGTTATTTAGCTCTGGCAATTTTTAAATTTGTGTTTTATAATTCAAACAAAAATAAACTGAAAAAGAAATGAATGCACCAGATGTTGCATTTAGTCATGACAGCTTGAAGATATGAGAATTGAATGTGGGTGTAAAGATTAAGTTTATTTTAATTGTTTTGGAAATAAAGACATTTTCTTTTAACTTAAACATGTATTTTTAACTTTTAAGAGGTTGCAATTTTGAGTCTTTTAATGCAATAATTTAGGCTCTTCAGTACAATTTAATTTGCAGTATCAGGCCATCTCGGGGAATCAACTAAAGTGTGACATTGCTGATTAAATATGCCCTTTAAATGACTGCTACTCTAAAAAGTGATTAATTCTTTATTCAATATTTTGAGGCTAATAAAAATTATAGGAACTGAAGTTTTCTTTAAAAATATTTGTTTTTTAAAATATGTTTTAGCACATTCAATTGGAAGAAAACATTATAAGAGCTCATCTAAGCTAATAAATTAATGTTTTTATCAGCCAAAACAGAAATTTAAAATCACAGGAACATGTATTTTTTATCTAATTAACAGTGTTTTCAACAGGGAGCTATTTGACTATGAAATAAATTGACCAAAAAAATAGCTTCTTTAAAACATGTCAGAATGCAGTGTATGATTTATTGTATGAACAGTCTGGTTTTCTGTTTGTCATTTCACTAACTACATTATTTACATTTTTAGGTAACAAGATGTATGTTCACCCTGAGTCCCCAAACACTGGTGCTCACTGGATGAGGCAAGAAATCTCTTTTGGCAAGTTGAAACTGACCAACAATAAAGGGGCCAACAACAACAACACACAGGTTAGATATTGATTTGTGACATGATTTCAGTATCTGCTAAGTGACGGGAGTTTTCAATATTAGTTGTGCTTTTATTTATCTAGTTCATCTTTGAAAAATTATTATTCGGATATACAGCTCATGTTTTAACTTTGGAAATGCACAGCGCACGGTACAATCACACATTTCCCCCTTTGCAGATGATAGTCTTGCAGTCGCTTCATAAATACCAACCGCGACTGCACATTGTGGAGGTGACAGAAGACGGCGTGGAGGACATGAGCAACGAGGCCAGAACTCAAACCTTCACCTTCCCAGAGAACCAGTTTATAGCTGTCACTGCCTATCAGAACACAGATGTAAGATTTAGAATATTTTTTGATTATGTTTGATTAATAAATATATTTTGATATTTAGATTCAACAAAATAAAATATCTTGAAGTGCATGTATTAATTCTGTACTGCTTTTTAGCAGCAGTGCAGCTACTTGCAATATGATGTATATTCTTATGTATTTAGGCAGGATAATGATGATGGTGTCTTCTTTTGTTTGTTTGTTTTAGATCACACAGCTGAAGATAGATCACAACCCATTTGCAAAAGGCTTCCGGGACAATTATGACTCGTACGTGTCTCACACTTCAAGCAGTGTGGTCGATCTGTTTTTTCCTGTGGTACCCTATTTGATGTATGTCTTGGGACTCTGAATTTTCTCCTCCGATTAAATTATTTTTTTGTATGTGCGCTCTTTCTTCATCTGTCTAACAGGATGTACACAGCCCCAGAGAGTGACAGGTTGACTCCATCCCCTACAGATTCCCCTCGCTCCACCCAAATTGTGCCTGGGGCCCGCTATGCCATGCAGCCTTTCTTTCAGGACCA
Organism: Lates calcarifer; assembly: GCF_001640805.2. NCBI lineage: Eukaryota > Metazoa > Chordata > Actinopteri > Centropomidae > Lates > Lates calcarifer. Next base: position 15,214,483 of record NC_066835.1, on the reverse strand, counting down.
GTTCGTCAACAACCTGCCTCAGAACCGCTTCTACACCAGTGAGCGGGCTGTTCCCCAAACCAACAGCCTTCTCTCCCCACAGAGTGAGGACGCCAGTGCCGCCGCCTCTGCCCAGCGCTGGTTCGTCCCCCCAGTCCAGCAGCCAGGATCCAACAAGCTGGATTTGTCATATGAAAATGACTACTCCACCAGCAGCCTGCTGTCCTACGGCATCAAGCCCCTGTCCCTGCAGACGTCCCATGCCCTCAGTTACTACCCAGACTCGGCCTTCGCCTCCATGGCTGCTGGTTGGGGCACCAGAAGCACTTACCAGCGCAAGATGACCACGGGCCTGCCCTGGTCCCCTCGTCCAAGCCCCCCAGCCTTCCCGGAGGACCAGCTGGGGGCCACTAAAGACAAGCTGCCCGAGGAGAGCGCGCCGCCGGCCTCAACCTGGATCGAGACATCCCACTCACTGAAATCGGTGGACTCTACCGACTCTGGCGTGTACTCCATGGTCTGCAAGAGGCGCAGGATGTCTCCTGGGGGCTCTAGCACAGAGAACTCCCCGACCATCAAGTGTGAGGACTTGACTACGGAGGAGTACAACAAGGACAACCCAAAAGGCATGGGTTATTATGCATTCTACACAAGCCCCTAAGACTGTATTTATTGAAACTATATATAATTCTTTTGTTTATTATTGAGTGCTCTCCATTCCTTGTTAATGTCTTTTTTCTCTTTTCTCTAAAGGTGCCAAAGCTTAGTGTTCCCCCAAGCAAGCTGCACAAGGTTATTTTCCCAGGCCAGCCCCTCTCACATACCTGAGCAGAAACATGCATAGTGATTGTTGTTTTTGAAAAAGCATGTCCCTTTTTATTCATTTCTTTTTTCTTTTTTTTTTCACAAATGTGATTTTTTTTTTCCCCCCTGCGTATTTAAGTCATTTTCGTTGTACAGTATTCGTGCACTTTAGAATGTGATGTACAAATTGTCTTCATGGAGGTGTTATTAAATGGATAATAAAACAGCTTTTCATAAAGCATTGTGCAAATGTCTTTCTCTGTATGTTTTATTCAAATATTAAGACAGGAAAGTAGCAGCCTATAATTAACAAATGCATGCATTTTAACACATGCAATAGCTGCCGCAGGAACTTGAAAGTTTAGATTTGATGCATTCAAATTAAAGTAAAAATTGCGGATGTCTTGCTAAGCAGTGAATATGTACAAGCTGGGCAACTTGTAGACCTGCTGTATTTTACAGCTGGTTATGGAGGCCATGAATTTAGGCCTTTAAAATAGAGGCCCCCAAGTGGTCGCTACAAGGTTTACATTGCAACAAGTAGTATATACAGTACAAAATCTACCCTGCATCTGAATAACACAATGCTTTCAGACAGGGTGGGGGGACAGTAAAAGAAAGCAAATTTCATCTTATTTATTTAGTTTAGTGTGTGTCTATACACTGTGTCTATAAGTCATTTCCATCAACATTACATTGTAAATTAAAATTTGATAAGCTCCAGTTGCTTTATATTCACCATCCTTCTCCACTAATAAAGCATATTTGGTGTCATTTTTAGAAGATCTGATCCATATGCAAACAAAAAATAATCATGTATCATAAATATGAATAAGCATACACATGATTCACGACAACAGAAAATGATGAAAGTATGGGATGGTGTGCACAGTGAAAGCTCATTTTTGTTTTAAGGCCAGGATGGGTAAGAGTTTTTCATGTTCTCTTGCTTCTGGAAATAGACAGAGGAAATTCTCAGAACCCATGATGTTTATGCACCAAAAGAGCTGAGCAATCCCTTGCTACGAATAAGTGATACAAGGTAACACCACAGCTCACAATTCAATTCAGTGAAGTGTGATTTAAATATGAGATTTGCTTGTCTTACATGACACAACTCACAACATAGACCCAATTAGGTGAAAAGCACACAAAAGCACATAGTCCTACTATCCCGTCTGTTGTTGCCATGGTGTTTTCACACATTTTATAATTTACCTAAGTAATGCTACTGCATGTGAGGCATGTGTACTTATGAAAATATGAAAACAGGCTAAATGGAAAAATGGTCTATCCATCCATCCAACTAAGGGCAATGTACAGCTCAACACCTCTATTTATACTGTATATCTATGGCCTCTCCAAAAGTGGTGTAGTGAAGATAAAATCCACAAAAAGAGAAGTCATAATATTCACACAGAGACTACTTGGCTCATGTTCTCAGCACCTGTTCTTCTTCAGTGAAAATACTTCAAATCCTCCCCCATAAGGACCCCAATTTGAATTGATTTACATACTCAAACTCTAATTAATTCTGTTGTCAGACTCCTTGACAAAGTGAGGAGTCTGACTAACTCCAATTAACACCTCCTAACAAGGTAGAGTGCTTGATTGCCCTGGCCTCTCAGGAAAAGCTGTAAGAAAAAGGCTCTTGGGTGGGGGGGAGTGGAAGGGGGTGGGGTTGGGGGGGGTCTGAGCCAAGAGAATAAAAATGTTTGCACTTATACGTGTCAGCAAATTGTATTTCAGAACATATGAGGATGTTTTTATCTTCCCTTTTATGTTGTCTTGACCTCTGCTCATCAGTGGTTGAGAGGTGGAGTGTAAATGCCAAGATTATGACTCAGCAACTACACGCGTTAGAGAAGAGAGTTGCAGAGATATGATAATAATTTATATAGTGATAATCTAAGAGAAAACCAATTTTATACATACATAACTTTTAACCCATAACTTATAATTTAGTGGAAATAGCAGTTGGTACATCCTTTTTATTTCTCTCTGTCAGAATGCTCTAAATAACCTTTTGAGTCTTCAAGTTGACAAAATGTGGTGCTTTGTATTAATCTAATAATTTGTAAGAGCAACTGTGATACCTATTTCACATCTTTCGTGAGTAACTTCAAATAAACAGATGCCTTGTCACACGCATGCTGGCATTGATACCGACACTGCAGATGTAATCTTTGCCATCCTCCAACAGAATAAAACCTTCTGTCAATGAAGTAACAAATCCAACAACAGCATAGCTTACACACACTGGGACGGGGACATCTATCTTGTGTTTAAACTACAAATATCATCCTCAGTCTCCACGGTAGCTCAGAAAGCATTTTGATGGATATTCCATGACTTTAACAGATGATTCTTGGGCAATCCTGACATCTCTGAAATCCAGCAACAACTCGTCTTTCTCAGCCATTCATGCAAGAAGTACAGTAATCAATAGACACCTCTACACCATGCTTCCACAAACTCAGACCATGTTGACTTGAAGGAGATATCCGCATTGGGATAATACCTGAGCAACAGACAACTGTGCGCTACAGTTGCTGTTAACATTGCTAGGTGCAATTTTGGTAATTGAATGAGTTTGGTTGTAGTGTCGGTAATATAAGGACTAGGACCATCTAGTGTTTTGTACAGTTTATAGTGTATTAGTAAAACTTTACTGCTCTTTTTCTTGTTTCGTCTGTGTGTGTATGTGTGTGTGTGTGTGAACAGTTGCATGTCTGTGCCCTTCCCTCAGGCCGTCCATTGGTGACCATGTTTCATGTAAGAAAGGCCAAGGAGGCTACGGAGACATTGTACCCAAGGAGGGCTGACATCTAAACACAGATGAAGGCCTGAGGCTGTTTCCTCACCTTCAGTCACACACTATTACTGCTCCCACTGACTAAACGCAGCCGCAGGCAGATGTGTGTCTGGGTCAAGATTTTTTAGACATCCCTTTTAAAAAGTAACCTACAGACGGGCAAGACTGGGACAGTGGCGATTATCTTTCGTCCTCACACTATATTTCCCCTTTTGATGTGTTGGTAAATGTCACCTCTGTTAAATGATTATCAAGCCACTTAGAATTTAGCAAAAGTGTTCCTTAGGGACAGTTTGGGTCTCATGCAGCCACTCTGTTGTTTTATGATGCACAAATCTCTCACAATCTAGTTAATCCCTTTTATTTTGGAAAAGATTTCCATCTAAATATATTGAAGTTAATGTCATCAGCACACAATCGTCAGATTCAGCCGTTATAATCACATTTTAAACAATGCTCACAATTTTCTTTCTGGACTGCGTGAACACCCAGCCCTCACGAAAACCATGAACCAGGTCCAGTGTACTTCTATTGTACCACCTTTGGAGATACCTATTTCACCCACCACAGTAATACATGTAGATACTTTCTGGCACCAATGTGATATTCTGTTTAATGTATCATGAGCATGTGTTCTTTGTGTTATTAAATGGAGGTCAGACCTAATGATGCTGACAAAGCTTTTGTCTGCTTTTAGCTCACCCCAGGTGTTAATGTACACAACACAATGCTTTATTTAGTCTCACTACCTCCTTTGGAACTGGTTTGTCAGCAGTGAATTGGGGGGGGGGGGGTTCCAGTATGGGTGTAATGCTCACAGGTCTGTTGGAGTAAGACCATGGTGTGAGATGAGTCTCAAGTTAGCAGGGCCACAACTGTTTGGAGAAGGGCGTCGAGTGTTGGCAGAGAGCACCGAGGTGAGAGGGACTGGAGGCGCAGGAGGGCCCCGTGTTGGTGCCCTCAGACGGTGTGTGCGGCACACAGGCAGGGCCCTGACTCACTGGTGCATGGGTAATGTCAGAGAGAGTATCCCGCGGCTAAGCTGCACTTAACAGCACATTGATTTCAAACCCCCGTGTTCCCTCTGGAGGGCAGTGGGACGTAACTCAACAGGCCGACCCCCCCCCCTCCCTCTTCTTTCACCCTTCCCACTTTCCCCCTCTGACCACCACCACCATTTACCATCTCCACAGCCAACCCCTCCCACTATCTACACAAACCTGTGTCGATTTGGGTACACTGTGCCGGTCACCGGCCTCTACTCCCCCCCACCCCACCCCCTCTGGAGTGTCCTGGAGGAGTTGAACAGGATTCAGGGGCACTAAGGCTCCCGCAAGACCCTCGTTTTGAGAGCAGTGTTTGGGGTAGGGCATGCAGAGGCAGCCGGGCGGAAAAGATCTGTGGTCAAAATCAATGCATTGGCACTTTGATGGAGCGCTCAAACAGATTTGGGAATTTTACATTCTCTTCCTTTGCTCTTGGCACCCCCCAGAAGGCCTCCCCACTGGAGAAAAAACAACATCCACTAAATCCTCTGGGAAAAGGGAACTCTTAACTTCTACAGCTTCTGGGACAAAACATGACACAGTCAATATTCATTTGGTGGCTTGCGCCTTACATGTTAAACTCTCCAATCTGTCACCTCTTGCTGCTCACAGCTAAATGAGAAGCATCTGCTTCATATTGCCTGTTTTTTTAATGAATATTACATTTGACACTAAGATATAAGGGTTGTAATGTTAGTTCACTGCAACTACACTCCTTGCCTTTTTCCTTTCTAAATCTTTGAAAGAGAAAACTTTCTTTCTAATCATAATCATCACCACACCTTGCAGTGTGCAACTCTTTACATGAGTCCCAGCACAGGTGGATGCCAGTGTGGTGCTTCTTCCACTTGTCTAACTTCTGACTCATCTCCCAGCTGCATTATGCGGATGCATGTTTTAGGAGCGGTACACAGCACACTTCTTTGTGCGCTAATGGGCTCTCAGCATCTTTAAGACTCAGGGTACAATTAAGAGGTGATAGTTTGATCTCCCACCTCGCAGTTCTATTTCTGAGCTGCCGCGTGATTATGCCTGAGGTTGCTGGGTGGGTGAGGAACGGGCTCTATTTAAAGGAAAACACAGACGAACCCTTCTGAAAGAACAAACTACTTTTGCTGTTTGCATCCGTCTGATTTCTACTCTTACTGTATTGTAATCTGCTGCAGTTAAGTTTATAACATGATCACAGTGATTTTGCAGTAATGCACATGACTGAGGGTCAAAATCTGCTTTAAATGCTATACCTCTGGAGGAAAGATTACACTCAAATGGCTTCTTGGGCTGGGTCATCAAAAGTAACTGCAAGGGCAAAGATTATTTCATCATGTACCTACACCAACTTGACTTACTATATTTAACACCAAAGCTCCAAATGTATTCCTCCATCTAAAGATTTGAATGTGTTCCATCAAGCATTTTTCTTTTGATAGTTTAAATAGTCAGTAAGACATTACAGGTGATTTCATTTTAACAATCATGTAGCCTACATGACCAGAGATAAAAGAGACTAGGAATCATTCCCTCTAAACCAAATTAAATATGTTCATCTCTCACACCCAACTGCTGTCTTACTGGTCAGAGAGAATTGGTTGATACAGCATTGCCATCTGCTGGTGAAAATGAATCATTACATAGAAACTGTATAAATTTTTAATACGATAAGCAAAGATGGTTTTATGGGAGATAGATGATAAACCAGTGTCAAGAGTTTGTGACAGAGTAAAAGAGATTTAATTTCAGGTTTGTGCACATACTGTTAATTACTTTGATATTAACCTTCTACACCATTATAATATATGGCAAATATCAATGATCTACCGCTTCAAGAAAAAGTTTTAAAAGTTTAGCTTTTTTTTTTAATTATATGTTTTTATTTGAGAACATCTGAAATACATATATATGGTAATATCTGAGGATGTGCAGCAAGCATACCATACAGCAAAGCCATACATTTTTAAGCTTACGTTTGTTTTAGAAATCTACAGTATGTGATGGTTTATCCATAAGCACATCAGATACATTATATTAGCCTCTCTCTTGTTATCTACCATTTGTGATTTCATTATATTCAGAAGTTAACAACCTCAGGTCATGACTAAACATCTTCTTACATCTTCTATTGCCTTACGCTGTTTCTCTAAATTTCTTGAAGCCTAATTTTCACTGTAATTTTCGACAATAAAATTGTATAGTATCTTCAATAAACTGTTATTATTATACTGCTCTTATAATATTGTAAACAAATCCACTGAAAATACTTTACATTTAGTTTTTAGCTTTGTAAACTACTTTAATTTGGGAACAGTAGCAGATTATTCTCCACTGTTTTTAAATAATGATGGGGGCTATCTGGTTTACATTTCAAAGACTTTGCCTTTTTGTGGCTTTAAAGTTAAAAGGCAACAGTATATAATCAATATAATATCAAATGTATAATCTTTATCCGTTTGTTCTTAGTCTTCATTTATGCTATATTGTGTCAAAAAGAACCGTTAATACGGTTGCATGGATCATTTACGATATACTATATATCTCGCTGGTTTACCGTATTGTAAAACTTCACTACACATACTAGACTTGAGTTTTGTGTGATTTAACAGTTCTTGTCTGTCCATGGATGGAAAAAAACAACACGAAAAGCCCGCTCAGGCACTTTGAGGTGACCAACGAATTTTCCCCGCCCTCATTGTTACGTTTTTAGATTTCATTGGCTGAGCATGCCGAATAATGAAAGCGTATTGGCAATCAATCACTGTCAATCATTTTGGGGGCGTGTCCTCACGCGTCGTTAGGGAAAGCACAACCGGCCCTTACAGTTCTGACAAGTGTCACCGGCTCAGTCTCATACACACATCAACCGGCATTAAAAAAGAGCTAACGGTGGACAGAGGACCGGCGGCAGGTGGAATGGATGAACCTTCGGAACAAATGAGACCCCTATTGAGAACAGTAAGTCCCCGCCCAGCACAGTTAACCGCTAGCCCACCATTGTATTTGTACGGCTCTTTGTCCGTGTTTGCCCCTTGTTTGCCAAGCAGCCGTGGAAGTGATGCTTGGGAGTCAGACTCTGTGAGGCACCATCCGGCGGCCTGCTATTGTTAGCCGGCTTTCTACTTCTGACACGTGGCATGGGTACAAGTTGAGTCCAGGTCTCTTTTTTAAGTCAACGAAATCGTTCATTCAGATATGTATTTCGTAGACATGTGTTTCCCCGTTGCTCAGTTTTCAGTTGGTTAGTTAGCTCCTCTTCATTTGTTCTCAGACATTAGTTGCTAATGAATTAGCCGGGCACGAGCAGAGTCAAGCCTGTTCAGTTAAGTTTTAAACGTTATTAACCGTGGTGTCCCGTTAGCCGTAAAGTCAGGTCAACAGTGTTTGCCACTGCACTTAAATAAGCTAAAACTCTGGTGTTGCCGGAGTAGGTCTGACAGTAGTTTATAATGTCTGTAGTTGATTAACGGTACATTTATTCTCACGTTCAACAGGTACACCCGTCCATTGCTTGATCATATGTGTCCCAGCCAGTCAGTTGATAAGATCTGCCGGTGCCTTTACTGAAGTAAAAAATTCATTTGCATATCAAATGCGTCCAAAATAGCTCTACTTTTCATGTGTAACATTTCCAAGGCAGAAAATGCTGCTAATTTTACTGTGAAAGCTTGTGCAGCCAATGAGGAGAAATACACATGGAGCCAAAAGAGAAATTATTTTGCACAATATAGGATACGTGATCTACAGTAGGTTACATCTACCAGACTCTGTCTGTTATGTTTTCACTGAGTTGTGGCTGACAGGAGAGACTCACTTCCTGTCTGTTGGGTGTAACCTTACAGTCACAGATGGGATGATGAGCATCAAACACTCTGCAGTGTTAACAAGCCCAAAAAAGAAACTGGTTGCAGAGCTAAGTTTAAAATGCACGCCAAATTTATGACATCAAGGCCGGTGTAGGGTTGTCCACTACAGTGTGTGTGTGTGTGTGTGTGCGCGTGCGTGTGTGTGTATGTGTATGAACATGTGCATGCGTCTTAGAAAACTTGACCTCTCGCGGTTCAATGAAAAGAAGCTGGATAGCTGCCTCTTTCGTCCCAGAGGCACAGAAGTCAATGTGTCCACTGTGACATGGGACCCTTGAGACAGTAATTCAACTGCTTGGTGCCTAATAAAGTCTCTGGGTTTATTAACTGTCTCCCCATCAAAATGCACATTGCAAAGAACATACCATTGTTAGGATTTGAGTCAGACATTTAGCTGCTGCTTACATGATTAAAAATTAGCCAATCTGGTTTTAACAGGAAACCCTTGTTATTTTCAGGCTAGCCAGTTGACCACTGCTTTTATTAGGAGTGTTTAAAATGTAATTTTGAAAGTGAAACATTGCTGTTCATTGTCTGTAGTATTTGTAGACGGCTTCTTACAGGGCTTTGACTTTATGTGACCAGTGCTGGCCTAAATGTTAGAGATGAGTTTCTTGTAATTTTCTAATAGAATGGTTTTAATGAGCAATCCCTTTTCTGTTTTGCATATTTAAACTGTTAAATACGCAAAACACAGCCAGTAGTATACTCACAGTATGGTGCACTATGAGTGCATAGTTGCCAGAGATTAGACTCATCAGCACCACAATCAAATACATCATCTGGTTTCACTTTTACTGTAAAGACTGTGGTTGACTGCAAAGAAAAGGCTGGGGAACCCCACAGAAAGAAAACAGAAGAATTATAATTATAAACAGTAGCAGTTTACAATTTTCTATTTAAAAACATTTTAAACATTTATTTTGAATCCATGCATGTTTCCCTCAAAGGATTAGCCTATCTTTGTATTTGGTCCATGTGTCATATTTTGCCTAATACATAATTTCTGTCATTGACACCCTGATCCCTGTACTGCAAGGGCTAGTGAGTGTTTTGTGAAGTTGATTCACCATATGGCATTGCTTTGAATGGGTAATTACACAGAATGAGCCTCTGTGCTACTCTGATGGTGCTGTTTGTTTGTTATACTATTATGATAATACTATGATAAAAATAATTCCTACAGTACATAGCTATAGGCTAATTAGCGTACACAGAGAGCCTGTTTGTTTATATTGTACCAAGTCTACTTTCTGTAGGAATTAAATGTACTTTGAGAAAGTTGGATGTGATTAAACAGTACAACAGGCCACAAGCTTTTAGGTGCTTTTTGCAGGCAATGACAAGGCCAACTACATAAAATAGAAGTTGACACATGTACAGTATGTGCCATTGCCCTAAGCTGTATTTCAGTTTGAGATATTTTTGCTTATCCACAGGAAGGCAATATAGTTGGCAATGTTTTCTAACTTCTCTGTGGCTCACATTCACACATTTCAACGCATTTGTAGTTGGGAACTGCTCTGTAGAGCTACAGTCTTTCCCTGGAGGTAACCTAACTTGCCTTTATTTAGTTTCCCATCAACAGTAGCTGTGGACCCACTTTTTTCCAACCAGTTCAAAGTTGCAACACTGGATCACAAGCCTACTTTGCTAGTGTCCAGATAACTGCTGGAAGGTCTCTGACATGAGCCCTGCTGACTGTGACTGAAACACTGACACGTTGAAGCTTTTGTGTACAGAACAGTGCTGTTGGATATAATTTTATGAATATAAAATACAGAAAAGCAGATTAAAGGACCCAAGATTGTACTACTCTAAATAGTACAATCTGCTGTTGTCTACCATTTCTACTGAGAGGATCTTAAAGCTCATCCAATTATAGGAGAACTTAAGAGACTCATCAACCTCATTATGCTGCTAAGCGTGGCCTGACTCCTGATGGTTGCATGTAAAGGGGTCTTGGTTTTGTGGTGGGTGGTGGATGGTGGATGGGTAATGGATCTGAGACACTGAGAAGTTGGCCTTTGTTCTCCAAGGCACTGTCTTGTGTATAAACACCATGAGGTGCAATATACAACCCTGTGCCAAAGGAAATCTTTCTGTTTTACTTTATGTATGGATGGATATGTTTAAAGCTGATTATTTGATTGACAGACAAAAAAGTAATCTTCAACAATTTTGACAGTTAATTGAGAGTTTTTGTAATTTTTCAAATGAAAATGTCAACCAATAATTGGATATTCACACCCACTTCATGCAGTGATTGGACAGGTGTGTAGAGGTGATAAAGTAAGCAGGGTTTGTACTCTCTTTTTCATTCTTTACAAAACTATTTCTGACACTTTTTATCAACAGATTGCAACACTATGAATGGCTTCCACAAGATACTATCTGAACATTCTGTGTGCAGTTGTCAAAAAACATTCACCCTGCCTTTGAGTGCAGCTGTTAAGAACAGCTGTAACCACTTCTGATTTCCAATGTGGTCAGTCGACAAGTTGTACAAACCAGATGTGTTCTACCATAACCCAGCCCTTATTCTGTTGTTTTCTATGTCATGTATCATTGTAAACAAATAATTTGAGATGTTACATTCAGCTCTGTGAAGCTGGAAGTTTTGTGGATTCCTAATGTTATATAGCTGGGTGTTCTTGCAAGTTGCATTTGAACTTATGTGTTTTGTACATGCTGGAGATGAAAAGAGGCTGTTAAAATTTCATCCACAGCTGCTACTATAACTGATTCACAGATATAACACAAAATACTATAGGATGCTAATAACAAATGTAATGGATGTAATTTTCCTTGTTGTTTTTTTTTAATCAAAGGAAACTGTGAAGCACGTTATATTTCATATTGCAGAGCAATTCAGCTGTCAATATTTAAATTACTGTGCTTTACATATTTTAATATAGGTCTACAGTAGCCTGCAACAAGGAAACATGGACAGAAAGAAATGTTTTAACAAAGTGTTTCTCTGGGGTAAAATTTGCATTTGATTTAAATTTTTCCACAGACTCTGCTGGGTTTTCCAGTAACAACATTACAGGCATGGCTCTGCTTTTTTCTTCTCTACTCAGTGCTGGCCATGGAGACATGGCTCTTGGGCTGCTAGTTGTTGATAGTTGTACTTGTCAGGTCTTTGGTTTCATTCACCAGCGCATTTCTAGAACTTCAACTTTCCATGGAAAGTAAATGCTATTCCCATTTTTAGCTTTAAACTTTGAAAACAAGCCAACACATACTGTATTCTGAATTATACAGTTATAACAGTGTATAATTGTAATTATGTAATTCCACCAGTGTAGACTACTGTATAAAAGTTGTATTAAAGAAGACGTAAAACATTTATTAAGTTAACTGATTTGTCAGCAGACAGAAAATGAACTGGAAAATACTTTGCTAATCAATTAATCATTTAAGCCCTTTATCAAGAAAAAAGACAATACAATTTATATTCCTCAATACGATAGTTACCTTAATTTTAGGTTTGGTTTCACCTTTGCCTTTATATTTTGTGGTTAGTCTATTTGGAGCTGATGTTTCTGGACAGGACTAGGACTCCCAGTGTTTCCTTGAACTATAAAAATAGATTCTTTATATACTACTTAGGTTTCAGGAATATGTTCTTTTTGCCCTACTCATGTAACAGTTCTTGTTGTGGAGAGGAGACAAATGAGCTTCTTTGTGAAAATTACAGGTTGTTGAAAGACATGTCCAACATTGAGGCCATGATAAGAATTGTGAATGTCAAAGTCAAAGGCACACAGGCAGTTGGAATCTTAATGAATACATGACTATCTGTCTTTTTTCAATTCACTGCACCCTCTAAGGAATGTCAAGCCCACACGTGTGCTTGTTTCTATTTATCTGTGTTGGGGGTGGCTCCTCATTTGTGACCTGAATACCTCAGTGGGTGAGCACTTGCGTGTCCTCCAAATGTGTGTGTCTGTCCTCCGTGTGGTGTGTATGTGTGTGTTTTTTAAGCTCTTGGCTGGGCGAATAAAATATTCATGGTGGCATGGTGGGATTGGCTGCTGAGCAAAGAGCGGGCTGACAGGGTAGAGCAGAGCACTGTGTGTTCTGAAGCAGCTAACTCCCTCTCTCTCTCTTGCTCTCTCTGTATAAAGAGATGAGCGGAGGAAGAGGTAATAGAGGAGTGCGACAGCGTCTCTGTTAGCGCTCAGCACACACACACACACAGACACCTTCTACAACAGAGATAAGCGTGAGAAAGGAGCTGGCTAACGTCCCTCGCTGCCTTTGCTTTGCGGATGTTTTAGTCTAAATGGACGAACAGAGCGAAGGGGAGCATGTGCTTACGGTACGTCTGGTCCTGTGTGTGTGTGTCTCTGTGTGTTCCTAACTGTCATGGTGTGCACTTGAACAGGATCCAGCGTGTGCTGTGTTATTGGTGTTTTTGTGTATATATTGGTTTGTCCTCTTGTGTTCTTTTACAGCAGAGTGGTCTGTGCTAATGAATGGGGCAGGTGGTCAGTACATTTTGACCAAAAGGAAAAAGGCAGGGGTGTGAGGATGAGGGGGATAAGGTGAAAGAGGATGTGAGAAGCTGTTGCCTCATCGGACATGCCTCTTGAAATGGAAACATTTCCTTTCTACTCTTGAATCGCCTCAAGGAGCAGGAATTAGAGGAACCCGACAGAGACAGTTATGGCTGCTTGAAGGAGCGGGACAAGGAGAACAGGAAGGAAGAGAGGAGAGAGATGAGGAGTGTCAGGGAGAGGAGGGTGAAAAATGGGTCTCCTAAGGCAGCTGAATCCAAACAAGGTGCATGCTGTCTATAGAGATTATGTTAACTGACTGAAGTCAAATTAAATGAAATGCTTGTTATTCAGTCTAGCTAAAAGCACAAAGTGTGGAAGTGACTGTGCCCACAGTGGGAGCAATGAGGAAGCAAGGACTGTTAAAATCAGGAACACACATATAGAGAGAGGAGGAGGCAGAGAGAGGGCATGGTTTTCATCTTTGTGTTTATGTGTGTATTTCTGTGCATATTTGGGAGTGTTGATTACATTCAGTGGAGACTATGATGAGTATGTTTGTTTTGCCAGGTGAAATGTCTTCACATTTGTTTAAACTATAACATCTTCACTACATCTTCACTCAGGAGGCATAGGATACAGGACACCAGCTTCTCACTGCCTTAGTAGTGCCTTGTTCAAACATGTTGAAGCTCCAGGGAGGTAAATAATTGAATGGCTAGCAAGCAAAAGTCAGCAAAATATAACTGCCTGATCAAATTATATACTTATTATCTCTGTGTTTATGTTAGTTACCTAGCACCTGCTAAGCACCAATGGATGTTCATACCTGAAAAGACTTTAACCAAATTATGTAATACACATAATACATGCACATAGAGTATAATGTACATCACTTAGTTAGAAGTCATCAGTAACCTCTCAGTAGTCTGTTTCTTATATCTATGTGTTTTCTGACATAATTGGTTACATAATTTAACAATAATTGGAAGTAAATATATGGCAATATTCTCATCTGTAGTGTGTTTGTAATTGTGCATTTGGCAGTGTGAGGCAGAGAGATATTCAGTAATCTCAAGGGACAGGTCTCTCACTATGTAACACCTCTCTTACGTCAGTCTCCATCGATTGGACTGGGTCCCAGTAAAGCAAGGCTGGCAAGGAACTGAGATTAGACAGAACCAGGCCTGTTGGCTCATTTGGTGGCTGGTTGTTTCATTCACTGTCTGGTTGGCTGAAGAGGTGTTTGGCTGCTGTGTGGCTTAATCACTCCCACACAAACATACTTACAGAAGTGAGGTTAACACACATCTTGTCAATGAATAATAAAATTACTGTAACGTGTCAAAAATATAATACATGACTCTTTGAAATTAAAGTTTTAAATAGATCCAGGACCACAAACACTTATCTTAACAAATGCCATAGAAGATGGATGCTATGTTGATGTTATATTCCCAACTGAAGCTGTTTACATGTATCTTCAGAGAAGCACCAACTGGACACCAACTGGCCAAGCATCAAAAGGCTTTTTTGAAATGGGCTCATAAACAGTTTAGGTATACTTCATACAAAGCCTTTTTCAAGCATCTTCAAATCTTGATGACAAACAGCTCAGGAGATATGCATGAATAGAATTTTCCAACAAGTCAATCTAACTTTGCTCATATGACAGCCTTTATGTTATTCTTGAGAAATCATTGTATGAAGTTCAGTGGTGAGCTCACTCTAGTGTTTTTCTGTGTGAATTCAACACACAAGATTAGAGAATGAACACATGGTAAGCCTTGTGTTTACTCTTAAAAGTTCATGTGAACTGTAAATCCCTACCCCTTCATAAACTTAACGCAATTGTGATTTTACCACCTAAGCTGTTGTAAAAGCCAGAGAAAATCCTCATATGCAGGCAGACTTACAGTAATGATTGTATTTGCCTCGCAGACACAGCATGGAAACTATAGTAGATTGTGGAAAGTACACAATAGGTCTGTCTGTTTTTTTTATTAGCAGCTTTATTAATTATTGAGCATGGCTTTCTGTCCTCTCTCCTATGAGTGCTCATAGAAATGCTTTTTCACCAGTATTAGCCAGCTGTACGAAACACTGAATTAAGAGTGCTGACTGTTTCAAATCTGCAGCTGGATTTTAATAGGCCTCCACATAAAAATTCTTTGTCTGCTTCAAAAAAACACAATAGAACAAATTAGCCCAGCATTGTTATAACTGCATCTCACAGTTATTTTTTGGCAGTTTTTGATGTTTGTTTTGGTAGTGAAGCCCTAGTGTCACTTAATACAGACAAATAAGACATTAATATATAAGTGAGGATCACAATGCAGGAGTAGTTTGAGACATTTCTTTAGCTATCCTCATGCTGTTTCACTGTTGTGTTAAATTGGTTGGAGCAGAATCTGTTGTAATTGCCATAAATCCAAGCTGATGACTGCTTCTTCTCCCTGTAAATAACTATTTAGTTACTATAAACATTTACAGTTTACATTTACATTTCAAGTCTACTGGTGGTGTTTCATACTAAAAAGACAGGACCTTTGTTGTAGCTTAATTAATAGGAACTGGGTTGTTTTAAACCACTTGGTATCATCATTTTTTTCAAAATCATATTGGACTGGACATTGGTGGTTCCTGACTGATTTGTTTGAGAGCAGCTAAGTGTCACGGTGATTGTAAAAATCCCATAATTAGTTAAATAGAGGACAAAGGGGCAGGACTAGAGAATAGAGAGATGGGAGCTGATGGAGAGTGACACTTTTCATGGCTTGATTGTGCTGGCACTTGGCAGATTGCCTGCTAGTGTTGCCTACCTCTCTCTGATTGTCATTTGGACCCAGCTCTCAACTCATCCACATTTGTCCCCACTAAAGAGTTTTGAGCACGTCCAGACAGGGCTTACAGTATCCTCCACCACACTCCATGCATGCTTTAAGTTCTTCTGAACTCACACTAGAGGTGACGTTATGCTCCCTGGTGGGCATCTAATCAGAAATTCCCCACCCTGCTGGACATGTGTTTTGAATGTGGTTGGGAGAGGAGAATATAGCACATCCCATGAGTAATGTCTCTGTCATGTGGGAGCACATGTCTCAGTGGACACTAACAGACCAGGAAACACTGTGTTTACACGTGCATCCACAGAAGTTTCTAGATTAAGCTTATACCATAGTTATGTTTGAATTCAAGGAAATATGTGTCCATCTATCTTTGTATCTTTATCACTATCTGATATTTATTGTATAATTACTGTTCTATTGATCCAGATCTACTTAGATCATTTGACCTGCAGCTTATCATTCAATAATTTCAGACAGCTTTTATGGCATATTTAAAAAACATCATACTAATTAGTGCTAGACACACACAGACTGCCTGGATCCACACAGGAAAGAGCACAGGGCGAGGCATATATTGTCAATGTAGATACAGCCAGAGACACATCTGCCCTCTTTCAACAGGCCTCTGTTGATGTCACTATATGGCAGCTTTTCTTACTCAGCTGACAATTCTTCCACCCTCCAAGCCCTCCCCACTGGCACTGCTCCTGTAGCCCAACCACAGCTGTGCTTTGTGGGCATAATGGCCAATCGGCTTTCTGGCCTGGGGACTCGGGGGTGACAGACTGGGGGTTTATTTTGGACAAAGCTATGTGACATGTTGCATCATGTGTCCTTAAATTGTACCAAGCAACATGGGGTCGAGGGCACACCTGACTTCAACACGTGCAGGCATGACAACAACATGCACAAACTGCATGATAATGGATGTTTGTATGTACACAGGTGTTAATGCAGTAAAATTAACAGATTTGTGGATTGTGGTATTTTAAGAAGCTTAAGAATAAGAAGATATTTATGAAGCAGGAATAGTTTCACACCAGCTTTGTGTGCCCTGCTTGTAAACATTGGTTCATGTGATTCTTGCAGAATTGGAAAAAGGCCAAAGACTGATGGACCAGAAATGTTGGCCTGATGTGATTGCAGCTGAACACACATTCAATCTGAGACCCCAGACAGTTCCCAGTGCTTCACAAATGACCACCAGGAACCAGTTCAGTTTTAGTCACCCTTGGTCAGGTTTACTCACCCTTGGTCTGTCGTCAGGGGGAAGAACTCCAGTTACTGGAGAGATTAATTTCTTCCTGCTCTTTTCCCTCTCTGCAGCTGAATTATTACCACTCTTCATCAAGGCACTGTCAGAGAGCAACACAGCTCATTATCATGCAAATCCTCGAGCAGCTGAGGAACGCACACACAAACACTGGCTAACAAGTGCACACACAAACACAATCACAGATGGCATCATTCATCGTAGGTGGGGTTCTAACAGGAGAATGATTATGGTAATATATGTGTGGAAATCTGAATGTCATTAAAGACATATTCAAAGTAGGAAGCCAGAAATGAAACAAGGAGAGCAGTAGATGGACATAGAGGATGTGCTTTCCATCACAAAGAAACCTCAGTGTGTCAGTGTGACTGACATGTCGGGGCTAAGACACTAAAGGTCCTGATAACATGCCCGTATCATGTATCCTTCCAGCATGTGGCTAACATAATCACCTTTTGTTTCCGCTCTCTCCTGCTTGGCAGCAGTGCCTTTCTGTGATTGGTTGAAGGGACTGAAAGGATCCTCCAATTGGGGGTTGTATTGCATCAAAGTGTTTGTCCGTGAGGCAGGAGAACAGTGGATTTGTATTTGTTGAAATGCTGCCTGATTATGTGATGTGACTTACATAAGAGACTGAATGTTAGACATATTGTAAGACTCATTGAAGAATAATAATTTTGGGCTCAAGTGAAATAAGAGCTACAGTAAACAGAGCAGCAACCTGCCTCAACCTGTTATAAAATCATAAAATTTCAACATACAGGACTGAAAGAAACTGTAAGATATGATCCCCATTGGTCATTCAGTTGTCACAAACTTACTGCATTACAGTATCCCTTATTCAGCCAGTTTTTATCAGCATGTCAGTCTCACTCAGCTCACTGTCCCCTGAGGTATTTATACACCCTATATGAATGTGTGCCTAAAATAAGCTTTTCCCTCCCGGTCTCTATACATCATGCTTAGTTGAAATACACACTGATCATAGAGCCAAGCCTGCCTGACTTCTATTGATTCTCTGCATGTGGTCACTCTTTGTGGTCTTGAGGTCAACTGGAGTTATTAGGATTATTCAAGCTGCGATACAGATTTCTCACAAATGTAACTCTGCAGTATGTCACAGGTTTATTGGTTGTGATATGACATGGGGGGGGGCACAGTGACCTCTCCCAGCACATTTACTTCTGTTTTGGCCACACATGCAGCAGTAATTGGAGACAGTCTGTCTATGGCTGCCTTAAATATCCTGGCACTTATAACAAGGTTGGTGATTGGACCAGACCAGGTTTGAGTTAAGGAGGTTTGGGGCTTGTGTGTGTGTGTGTGTGTGTGTGTGTGTGTGTGTGTGTGTGTGTGTGTGAGTTTTGGGGTGCTGATTTAGTTTAAAGGCTAGAATCAGGATTTGGATTACCTCAGGTTAAAGGTTTAGGTTTATTATAAACTGCTGATGGTTATAGTTTATATATAAGTGAACATACCAAGTTATGTGTGTGTGTTTGGGTACTGTTTTAGGGCACTATAATTTCATAAAGAATATTAATAATGTGCACCTTTGCTTCTATGTATCATGAAAGCTTTATGTCCCCTCTAATTGGATCTTTCTATCTGTTAATGTTTCCATGACACTGATTAATTATTTTGAGGTCATAACCTCTTTTTTAATGATGTTGCCATGAAACTCAACCCTCATTGCCTGAACCTTAACAATGAATATGGTTTCCAGATACAGACTAATTAATTTGTGGAAAGTAACACATAAATAAACCTCCATGAACCAATAATACTTTGCTGTATTATACATAGTATACACACTATGTTAAAGGCAATGATCAGCAGTTAATGTGCAAGATAAGCAAGGCATTTATCACATATCATATCATGTTTGTCAGAGATGAAAAAAAGATGAATTATCACAGTCTATTAATCATTAATTACACCTCATTGCATTTTTGTCCAGACCATGGTCCAGCTGTTTGTCTTGACTGCCATGGTTGAATGTTATGGAAATAAGCTGCCTGTATTTGCCATGTACATAATGAAGATCTAAAGTCTCTTTAAAATAGATAAATAAATATTTTGAGTCTGACCTGTCCTCGGTGCCTTTCTCTATCTCTTTTGCGCTCTCTTTCTTTTCTCTATCTTGTCGTTGTTCTCAGGGTCTAGATGAAGAGGCGATAGTTGACCATGGAAAGACCAGCTTCACCACTCACACAAACTATGAAAAGGATGATTTGGAAAGTAAGTGTAAAGCCATCCAGATGAAAAGTCCTGTAACTATGTGTTTTCTTATGTGATCCTAACTAAGCCAACACACATTAAGTGGGAACACTTACTAGTTAGCATCACATATACTGATGCTTATTTTATTGTCATTCAATCATTCACTTGTGGCTGATCAGACTTAGTCTCAGATACACAGCTATGGAAACCTGAGACACCCTTTATGATGATGATTTTGTTGCTTTTGATTTTTTGCAGCAGGGCAGAGGAATAAAACAATCATATCATTCACTGACTTTCACTGAAATCTCACGAGGATCAAATGGATGATGAAATCAACATTTTACAAAATTCTCTTTTCCGTTCTCTATGATATTGATTTTCAACTGTATATATTATAGAGCATGTGATTGGCTAATAAATAAAATAATTGATGATATCAGATTGTGGATGGAATATAAGATCTAAAGCGTCTGTGCTGTTTGTTTGCAGAAAATGCAGCAGCACCACAGACATTATTACCAGCACAATATCTCCCTCAGTTGTTAGCTACTTGCCCCTCTAACCCCCCTCCAGCTCACTGCTCTCTCTTTATGTGAGTCCACCACACTTCATATCCTCCATCCTCTGTTCAATAATACCTCCATTTATCCCATTCTCTTCTTTTGTGACACCCCTGGAGCCCTCTGCTTTCTGTCCAACTAGCTGTCAGGTTTTTTTTCTCTCCATCCTCTTTCATCTCCCATGTCTTTTCTCTCTCCTCCTCTTACCCTCTCCCTCCATCTCTGTTTCCCTCCATCTGTTCCACTCATGTGTAGGTTCACTTATGCCCTCCTCTCAATGCTGTATCTTGGTTTCATTCCTCCTGGGTTCCCTCTGGAATCAAAGGGAGATAACTTGACTGTGAAAAATGAGTATTGGCAGTGTATGTAGGGCAAAAATAGGGTGTTTGTATCTCAGAATTCAGTTCCTCTGTGGCAGTGACAATAATGAGAGGAAGTAGATAAAACATTTTTTTTGGGGGGGGGGGGCAGAAGAGTGAAAAAGTTTAATGCTGTTCTCTGGTTTCCTTCAAGTTGGATATTTAGATCACTCAAAGCAATGGAAAGAAGTTCTTTATCTTCTGTCTCAAATGTTAGTGTCTATTTTACTCTAGCTGTCAACAACTGTATTCCTGGAACAGTGATACTTTTATATTATTCTGTGACTTCTGGGAAGAGTTTTACTTGGAATTTTTGCTTCAAAGGTCTATTAGTATAATTGCTTACAAAAACAGAAATCACCAAAAAATTAGTCTTCAAGTGACATCTTTTTAGTAGAAAATTGTCAACATGTACCTATCCCATATACATGGTATAAGCTTTGTTTTTTTGTACAGAATAGGTACAGAAGGTAGACAATGAAAGAAATTGTAGCAGTTATGTATATTTGATATATTCATTAAGCTATTGTGTCTTGTTCAGGAAAAAATACTGAGTATGTTGTTTCAAATGACATGAAACTAAATTATTTTTTCCTTTGTCACCTAATTAGTGATATTCTGAGTTACTTTGTATCATAATAGTGATAATGCAACTGAAATTGTAATCCATACTTCTCCTTTAGGCTGTTTTACCTCTAATGTTTTTCAAAATACTATTCCTGCTTTTCTATTTTCCTCCATTTTCCCTTTCCAGTTTGTGTGAGAGACACAGTAGAGGGAAAGCTGTCTGAATTGCACCTTTCTTTTCCCCAGGCCACAGAGCAGTGTACGTAGGCGTCCATGTTCCTTTTGGAAGAGAGAGCAAGCGGAGGCATCGCCACCGAGGACACAAACACCACAGAAAGAAGAGAGAGAGAGATTCTGAGGAGGGGAAGGAAGATGGCAGGGAATCCCCCTCTTATGGTTGGTCACTGTTTCGAACACCAAGCCTACAGTGAATGTCATAATGTGTCCAGTTAAATAAACTGGAGGCACACCACTCTTGTTTCCATTTTACTCTCAGTTCCATTCTCTAGTCTTATTTTCTATCCTACAGCACAGTACTTTGCAGATAATGTCTGCTTTTGAGAGCCTTCAACTGTGTTTATTCATATGCTCAAAGGACTCACTCCAGACAATAAACAGAAACCCTTGCAATCCAGAATAGATATACCTAGCTTAATCTGTGTGCACAAAATTCTGTGCAAATAGTTATAAACCCAGAACTAAATACAACCACTGCAACAAACAGTCATAAAAACTCAGTTGTCAAGTGATTAATCAGGATTAATCACAGGTTTAAGATACTAGTATTTACTTGTATTTTGTGGGATGAAAAACAAGTACATGTATGGTGCTAGGATAAGAAATGAATGACAAACTGGTTAGCAATCTGTGTGATGTGTCACCTGATGGGATCTGGATCTGTTCAGCGTTGATGGGTCTGCAGTCTGTGATGATCCAATTTTGCGACAGCATTAGTTAGCTTAGTTGTCGTTTTGTTGACAAGCCTGCCCTGGCTGAACTCTCCCAGTGTAGTTTGAAGAGCGCGGCTACATCCAGTCTCGGTGCTAGCATCCTTGCTAACATCAACAAAGAGGAGTTTTGCCCGAAGATAGTACTTTAGACTCATTGCGCTTCGGTGGAAAGACAGTTCATCACTGCACCGTGTACATACAACTTTGGTTTTATATAAACTTCTATCTGGAGGCCTTTTAAAACGAAAATTTCCGTTAAACACACCGGTGGATGTCTCCTCACTTGTCGCAGTGGCTGCGTTAGCCTCGCCTTTCACCTTTCACCCTGAGCGGCAAATACGCGCTGGAATTATGGGAGGAAGTTGCCCTCGAACATGGTAACGTGGCTATTTTGCGTTTTAAAAAAAAAACCGCATTAAGGTTTCGGGACATATCGCGAGAGTTAACGCGTTAACATTTCTAGCTCTAATGAAAACATTAGTCTTCAAATGCAGTGTAACTTTTTATTTAACTTGACATTTGCATCCTGAGATTAGTAGGACCTATTCTTCCCTCTACCTCTGCAATGTTTCCTTTGTGTCTATCTACCACACGACAAGAATATTTCCACTCCCTCACTTACTATTTGGCAAAGGGGTTGATATGAAATAGTGACTGAATAGGTGCCCAAACTTTTGCTTTTTTTTTGTCTGTGTAGTGTATTAGTATTTGAAGAAAAGCTCATTTTTAAAGTCTGTGCTTGCAGTTTGAATGACTCAAATGATCTTCAGTGAAAACATGCATAAAAGGCTGACATTATTCAGTATTACACTTAAAACCTTGGTGGGTAAAGCAGTGACAGGAAAGTGGAGGGAGACAAATGTGATATTATCATGGGGTTTGGAATCAAATCCTCTTTTAATAGTGCACAGATTGCCAGGTTAGAGCACCACTTTGCTCAAGCCCTCTGTATTTCACTGGATTTCAAACAGCTGTGAATAAAACATTCAGCTCTAAAAGGCATTAAAGGCCACTGGGAACCAGCCTTTGACACTGATTGAAGACTGTGACATTTTAAGGGATGTGCATGTGTTTGTGTAAGAAGTTGCTGCATCATCTCAACTGCAAGATTTATAAACAGCCAAACAATGCTTTGAACTCTATTAAGGATTAACTTCTTCTTTATGCTGATAAATGATAACAGCAGTTGTATAGTCTTGTTATCATTTTATGCATTTACTGAGGGCACAGTGCACCATGATTTATAAGACGAATGTTCTGAAACAGCACCTTTTTCATCCACACAGTTGGACCTATTGCTGGTGATAAATAAATTCATCATATACCCCACAGTGAGCAGACACACACATATATTTGTCTTATAACTGCTGAGTTGGATGTGAATTAAGATTTGGTGGAGATTCTTTCTGTGCAATGTGCCACTTTATCCTCCATTTCTACAAATGGATTATCATTATCTGTACTTTATTGTGTTATTTTAAGTACCATGTCAAACGTATAAAATCTATGCGATTCTTGATTCTTGCAGAAATGTGTAGGAAAATCCTTCAAGTTATTGACCTAGAAAAGCAGTTTGTCAATGGGGAGACCCTCTTTATGCTTTGGTATAAGTGTGGAATAATAGTAAGCAGCAGCAACAGCAATATGTAGTGTATTCTCATGTGCCAAGTACACACCAGACCACCAGACAGTGTACCCATGTGTTAACAGAAAATAACTCCCTTTTTCCTTCCAGTTATTCCATTCCTGCCTCCCTGTGGCGTTTAGTCTTGTAATCTGCCATATCTATTTCCGTTTTCTCTCTGGTTCCAGATGTCCTGATATCTGCCCTCTAATTCAGTCAGACATGAAGAGAAAATTGCTGGAAAGCATCTTAGTTTTCATTATTCTCTCTTGCACACTTCTCCACAAAAAATTCTCAGTATCAAGCCTGCAGATGTGGTTATTATGCACTAGAATGAAAAGCAGGTGGAGTGGTGTGCTGGCCTTATTGTATTAGTTTACTGGCCAGCCGCACACACACACACTTTCTCAAATGGTTCCCATAGAGTTTGGTTTCATCCTACTACCATCTCCTTTTATTACGCTCAAATTTGATCCCTGCCTCCGCAAGACACCCCCCCACCCCCCATTATCTTCTACACCTGAACTCCAAGAAAAATAAGGTACACGAAAGGAAACTCATGCTAGAGTGATTCAGTAATATTACCCTGTGTTTAAGATAAGGATCCACTTAAAGGTGCCCCCAAGCAAAAGATATGTTTGCGTTCACTGCTTTCACACCTAAACAACATTTCCCAGATAACATTTGCAAAACTGATTTTTATTCCCCCAATATTTTGGAACAACATTGTTTATACCCATGTTTACTAGCTTGCAATCATCTTCTTCTGTGCCTTTGTTAGTACATTGCTTCATCTCTTGGCACATTGCAGCCACCTGTAAATCAGTGGAATAGTATTAAACTGTTGGCAGGACTGTGTATCAGGTCACCCATGTGCGTGTTGTGTACATGTGTAAACAAACAAAACAGGGTTACCAGAGGTCAAAAAACCCCACACAGTACCATTAATAGTACATAATGCTTTGAGGATTTGACTGTTGTTATCATTGTGAACATTTAAATATGACCTTTGGCCTTTGCCCACTCTGTGTCCAGACACACCGTCCCAGAGAGTCCAGTTCATCTTGGGTACAGAGGACGATGACCTCGAGCACGTCCCCCATGACCTCTTCACTGAGCTGGACGAGCTCTCCTTCAGAGATGGCGGTGCCACTGAATGGAGGGAAACTGCCAGGTCTGAAAAACAACATAAAGCGAAAGCAGTACACAACTCCACAGATCTGTTGGCTTTTTACACAAATACTGTTTTTCAAGCTTTTTTGTGGTAGCTTTGGAGCATAATCATACACTAACACCGTTAGTCATTAGTTAACTGGAAACACTGATTATGTATTCTGATCGTGTCGTCACAACAATTAATGTTAGTGGCTACATGTACTGTACATGCACACATAACTGTGAAAAATGCTACCTTTTTGAATAGGACAACAGTTGAGCCTTTAGTTTCTATAATTTGGTACTTCATCATAATTGATTTCTCTTACTGTGATTAATGTACTTCTTTTAGTTTATGTATTTGGAGAGAATTGTCTAAATCACTGTGTGATTTAGTTTGGTGTTGTAGCTCTGTTTAATGTAGCCCTCTGTTTAATGTAGTCCTCAGAATCTGGAGAAATACTGAAACACTTAACTAGCTTTATTTCACAAGCCAGTCTTCCCTGGAGATCAACCTCAGGTCAAAAAAACTTTAACAGGGCTTTTTTTTTTTTTTTTTTTTTTACTAAGAACTTGGAATTTCAAATTGTAGCTGTGACTTAACTTGGCTGGCATTTCAGAGATTGTTCCCTCACTGAAAAAAAACTTGTGTTTAGTAAAGGGACAGATTTGGAGTATGACTCACTCAGTTTGCAGTGCTTCAGTGTGTGCTCTGAAAAGTGCGATTTGAATTTGTGAAAGGAGAAAATGTAGCTGAATATGAGCCGGAAAAACGTGTCCTTGAATTATAATGCAACTGGTATTTATTTTTTTGTTAATTATAATTTGCAGATTCAAAAAAGCATTTTTGTCTTTGTATGTGTGTATGTGCGTGTGTGTGCACTCAATGTTTATTCACAGATGGCTGAAGTTTGAGGAGGATGTGGAAGATGGTGGGGAGAGGTGGAGTAAGCCCTACGTGGCTACATTGTCACTACACAGTTTATTTGAACTACGGAGCTGTATACTCAATGGCACAGTCATGCTGGATATGAGGGCCAACAGTATAGAGGAAATTGCAGGTACATATTCTTCAATACACACATAAATCACATCTGAAAAGACATCTCATGTCCACACCATCTCAACTGCATTTCTAATGTAGCATTGTGATGCGTGAGATAAATAACATTCTGGTAATATAATTTTCAGTGCCACCACACATAACTTTGATTTTTTCTATCTGTGTGTATTTCTGGTCCTGTTTTTGTATGACTCAGACATGGTGATAGACAGCATGGTGGCTTCAAGCCAGCTGAAGGAGGATCTGCGCGACAAGGTGCGGGAAGCCATGCTGAAGAAACACCACCACCAGAATGAAAGAAAGCTCAGCAATCGCATCCCTCTGGTGCGCTCCATTGCTGACATAGGCAAGAAACATTCTGACCCACTCTTGCTTGAAAGAAACGGTGAGATCCTACGATGCACTCGCATTTCTTTTTCCTCCACATTTTCCACCACTGGGGAACTGTTCCTAAAAAATCCGCTGTTCAAATCCCTCAATGCCAGCATAGAAGGTGGATGGTAAAAGTGAGTAAAATCTAAAGAATAATCTGTATCAAAGCAGTCGGTTCCCCCAGCGAAAGAGAAATCTGGGTGCTAATGATTGTGCTAACCTGTATGGCTGGCCTGGCTTTGGGGTTCGAATTAATGATTGTTTTTACTCCTTAGGGTGACACGCAGTGAAATATTGCTTTACCTGCAACTGGAGTCAGCATTGTGTATTTGACTGGGCATGGCCACAGTGCTATTAATGTATGGTGTGCATTTTAAGATCTTGGGTGCTAGCCTGAGGTTTTATGAATGAAAGAAGTATCACTTTTCCACTTCTGTGTCTGTGGTTCTTGCTGGGCTTGCATAGTCATATCATTAAACCTGCAACACAATTGTGAAAGGTCAAAATTTTATATGTCAATTGTATATGATCGTTGGTGATAACAGCTGTAGCGTGAGAGATGTATGTCCTGTACCAGATGGGTTTGAACTGTGATTTATGACTGGTCTGTTTGTAGAGCACATGTTTGCTTACAGTGCACTGACATTGTGCTAACTCATCATCTCCTGCATGCAAGCCTAACTTAAGTTTGACCTGTGCCTCAGCTCAGTCACATTGTGTGATTGGTTTGTTTGGAGTTGAATGAGTCAAGTTGTTTGGCCCTTGCGGACCCACCCACATGCCTCACGGAATCATTCTCTGGTGTCTTCTGCACACAACCATGCTTTTTGCTCACATTTCTGCAAGCACGAATCTCTCTAACTACACCTCTGCCACGCTCTTGCTGCCCACCCCTTCTGGCTATGTCTCTTCCAGATACCATCTTTGTGATGTACTCCTGCTTCATATGTTTTTCCTCTCTGCTCCATCCCCTGTTCCTATTCCTCTTTTCCCTCCTTCTCTCTCTCCCCTCTCCTCTCCTTTTTTTGCCATTGTCTCCTCTGTTAGGAGAGGGCCTGTCCTCTTCACGTCTTTCTCTCCACAAGCCAGGGGTATCCTCCTCTGTCTCCAACCTGTCCCAGAGACGAGAGTCCAGAGTCTCCGTCCTGCTCAACCATCTCCTGCCCTCTTCTTCCTCCAACACTGGGTCCTCCCCAGGCCTTTCGCCCCTCTCCACCCCTCAAAATACCCCCGCTTCCTTCCGGCGCTCCTCCCAAAGTCTGCCGCGTACCCATGGCGTAGGCCTCGGCCCCCAAGGCATCCCTGAGGTGGTGGTATCACCCCCGGAGGATGACGACCCACCAAACTCTGCAGAAGACGACACAGCATCACCACAGCTCAGCCGGCGAGCATCCTCGGCATCCCAGGGCCTCGAGCTGCTGCCCTTAGAAGGCAAATATCTGTGTAGCCTGCCAGTGTGAGTCACGGCTTGAACAGAGAACACTAGCACTAGCATGAGAGCTCTGCTCCCTGTTAACTTCCAACCCTCCAACCCTGCGGCCATCTCATCAATAACCCACAGCAAGGCTCACTTGCTAAGACGCTCTTCCCACTGTATTTATCCACAAAGTTTTTGACACTGCTCTCCTCTCCACCTCATGAGTCTTGCTTCTCTCCCTTCTCTCTTTCTATTTCACTAACCTATTCTTTTCTACTACTATAGGTTGCTCTCTCTGCCCTGAAAACTCTTTATACCTCTTTTTCCCATTCAAACATCTTTCAGTCTCCTTACATATTCTCAAGACATTCCTCAGCGTCTATGCCTTGCTTGGCCCTGTCCCCCTCACACCTCCTTCACTGCGGTTGCATGGCTGCCTTCCAACATGTCTTGGTCTGTCTGTCTTCCCCCATACATCATCATGTCTCCTGATGTGATGTTTTATTCCCATGTTCAGCTATATACCCCATCACACACAAGACCTGTTGGTGTCCCGACTACACTGTGACATTTACCACTGATCACAGACTAATTTAGACAGATTGCACAGTACGATATCCTCTTTAAGAAAATATAACTTGAATCACAGATTTATGTTATTGTTTATTATGAAAAGATAAACAATATCTGATAGTATTTCTTATGGTATTCATGGATGGAGGAGTGTCACATGGTTCTGTTATAACAAGAAGTTTTGCACAGGATTTAGAGAGCATGTCTAAATTTTGCTTAAACTGGGAAGGAAGACTGTGTTTCTCTGACGTAAAGCTGCTCTGGTTTTACTTGCTGACACTCTCTCTCTCACTGTGGATGTCAGTAATTGGGACTGGTTCCCGTTTATTTTCCATTCTGGTCTGCTGTTCTTTCATTTACAACACTGTGTTAGTGTTGAGTGCATTGGGCCTTTTTGATAGATTATGTACCCAAAGCACAATTTATTATGATAAAAACTGAAAATGGATTAGGCTTTTAATTGCTGATGTCAGTCAGTGTAAAGATCTTGCGCATAGGCTTGGGACATCCCTTGCTATTAAATCCTTATGCTTTTGATATGGGGTATGATGTACATTATACATCCTAAATCCTTTCAGATGTATTCCCAGGTGACTCATTTAAAGCATACAAATATAAATGTCATGCAACTTGTGCTTTTCCCATTGCATCATTTGGCATCCATGCTCTTCCTCCTCATCTATTCCTAAGAATAAACATTCTTTTACCCGATTAAGAGTGTAGTGAGGGCAATGTGCGCCAGCAGCATGGCTAAATATAAGCCTGAGACCAGGGTGGGTGTGTTGGTACTGTATGTACTATCATATTGGCACCTACAGTGACTTTTTGTTCTTCCCAAACCAAGCCTTGTCAGTTTATTATTAGACTGTGCGTGCATGTGTGCCTGTGTGTTCGTCTGTTTGTTTCACTCTGGGAAAGGATCCCTATCAAAGTCTGGGTCAGAAGAGTCAGTGGGAGCTCAATCTGACAGAGTGGGGGTGGCCTTATTATAGCTTAGGGGCTTGTGTAATTGTACCCCCTTCCAGGGAAATATACAGTATTTCCCAAGAGACAAGCATCTTGACATCAGACTGTGGGTTATTCAGAGGGAGGGTTTTAAGCTTTCATCAGTACAGTTTAATGATATGCTCTGGTGTAGATTGTAAAAAATGCACTGTTGCACAGTGTTGATCTAAAATTGCTAACCATCTACTGAACAGAGAAAAAGTGTGAGACAGTAAAATGTGCTTGTCAATGTGTCAATTAGAGGAATCTGTCTGGATGCCAGTAATATCTGGCTTAAAAATTACACTCAATGATGCAATGATATAGATGCTCTTGCAGTTTTTATAGACATGTACTGCAGTGGGGGATTGAGTTGTCCATAGTCTAATTATATTCATGCCATAAACCCACTGAGTATGAAGTGATGGGTGAAATACCTGTATACTTGGCACGCAGGGACTAACTGCAAAACTTGCGGTTGTTATAGGCCCCACTTTTCAAAGCATTTTTCTATTCCATATAATGTCCTCTATAGTACAATTGGTCAGTTATATATATCAGAAAAATTGTGGACTCATGGTAACAGAGACTTTATACAGTGTAATGTAAACTGTAGAAAGACCTGTAGATTACCAGCAGTAGACCATGCTCAATACGTAAATAATTAGGATGATCTTCTTTTCACCTCTTATCAGAACAGTCCCAGTGCTCCCAGCTCCCACATAAGAGTCAGAAAATCTGTATAATTTCAGTTATTTATGTCACTTTTTTGCATATGAATGAAGTAGCACTGTGACGCCACTGTTTAAAAGGTTGGTATGGGGTAGCATTCCAGGGCTTAGCCTTCCTGAATGAAGTGTGTTGGCGGATGCAACCTAAGCTAATCCCTCCCTTATTCCAAGAGGCTTTGTCGGGTATGTGAGCAATCATGCTCCTGTTCAGCAGTCACTGCCACCCAGCATCCACTGGGGCTACTTCAGGGTACAGTTCAAGGGTATGGCTTACTTGTCAAACCACATGCTGTCAGAAATTGCATATATTTAGACTTGGGATTAATTGTAGTTGAGAATGTGGTATATTGCTCAAACCTTTATAAATGTATTTAGTTTGATGTTGGTTTGATTACTCCTTGGTGGTGAAATGAAAAAACGTGTTGATATAGATGTGGAAAATGAGAAAAGAGAGAAAACCTGGTAAAAGGAGCGTTACCTCAGAATTTCAGAGGATAGTATGTATATGCTATTCTTTGATTTAAATACATTACTCCCTCATTTCATCTCCCACTCTCATTTCACCTCAAGTGCTAGCGTTTCCTGTATCTGTTATGGCTCAAATCATATAAGCGATGTTGAAGTGTGCAGCCAATTATGCACAAAAATACTGTAGCTTCAACGCTTGAAGGTGCTGAAGTCTGGAGGAAGGTGAACCATCAGGCATATCAAACACATCCACTCACCTATAACTCAAAGCTGACATGAATTCAAGCTAAGCAGGACTGACTTAAGCACCAGAGTAATGAGCTCAACAGACTGGGAGCAATCAGCAACAGAGCTGTGTGAAATACTATATCCTCTTTCCTGTGGAGAGCCATCACAGTGTTGCAGCCCTGTATGAACTCATCACATCTAGCATGAAATGATTGTGGTGGAAGAACTACTTACACTTTCAGCTCAAAATGTAAAATGTTAAACAACAAATTCCACAACTGTTGCTTTAGTTTGTTAAACATTTTAGCTCTTTTGTATGTTATCAGTTTGATCTCCCCTCTTTTGTATTGCAGGTAGCCACAGATCATTATTCACAGTGGATCCCAGCTTCTGTGTCTGTAAACTGCAAGCACTGCTGGCTTAATATTCTTCATCGTCATCTAATAGAGAATGATCCAGACCTGGGTGGCACAGGAATCCAGTTCAGTACCTGGTACAACAGAAAATCTCCAGTGCCAGAGTTGCTTTTCATCTCATGCAAATGTTAAGAAATTTGAAAGATGAAGTTTATATTCTGGCAGCAACACTTAACAAGGCTGATAAGACAGGCCACTTAACAAATGAGTATAAGTGACTGTTTATCCTTGATGCAGCGGTTCATTTCCCTGTTTAAAATGACCAAAACAGACACACTAAAACAACACACTTGTATCCTGTAGCACTGCATCACAGGTGTATGTGGGAAGCAGCGTGATTTCAGGATTTTGTACCAGGTTGGTTTGCCAAGAGAGAGTAAATGCCTGTGAAATTGCCTCCCTTTTGTTGAGCCCATGCCATAAAGTAGCAGTCCATCACAGATAAAAATACCTTGGACTTAATTTTCCATTTCTTCAAAATTAAAATCTCAGTAGAGAAAAAAATGAAAGCTAAATGTCATATAATATAATAACATCACAAATAACATTTCACGGTGAACCACACACCTTTTCTCTTCTCTTTCAGTCATTGCCTCCCAAGTCCTTACACATTGTCCATCATTGCTCTGTCTCTCCCCCTTTTATCCCCCTATCCCTCCCAGGACCAATGGTGTCTCAGAATTCTGTTCCAAACAACCTGGATGGCAACAAGACAGTGGAGAGGAGGCCGTCTAAAGTAGGGGTCAGTAGAGAAAGCAGCAGTGTCGACTTCAGCAAGGTAACCTAACCACAGTACTGAGCACAGAACCAGTCCATCATGGTGGAAGGGCCCATGACCATCTGTCTTCACAGACATTTCAGTGGCCTGTGTTGAAATGCATCTGTGAGAGCCAGCATCACATACCCATCAGCCCTTTTCTTCTGGATTCAGTGAGAGGCATCTTAAGTCATTGCTCTACCTGTAATGGACTAAGAATTGATCGTCAAAGTAAAGGTCTTATGTAGTTATGTAACTGTGTTTAGTTTTGAAAATTCCTCCCTCGCATGGCCGCCATCCATCCTACCATTTTGTAGTTCCACATCCATTAAATAAAGTGGCAGGCCGCCATAAGTAGTTATCATTATAAAACCATCCATTATGACTGCCAAAAAATAAGGTGCAGTGTTTATATGAGTCATAGGATACAAAAGAAGGATGAAGCCACAGAATTTTCTACACAGGGATGAAAAAAATATTTCCGTGCTCAGATCTGTATTTAGAATTATACATGAGATATTTATTCAGGGAACATGCTAAGCAATGCATCACAACAATGGACAATCTTTGCTCAGTACTATGTAGTTCTTAATATAGCTACTAACCTTCTTTCATTTGTTGTCGTAGTTTCACAAAGATCT
The DNA here is from genome assembly GCF_001640805.2 of Lates calcarifer. Lineage (NCBI taxonomy): Eukaryota > Metazoa > Chordata > Actinopteri > Centropomidae > Lates > Lates calcarifer. Next base: position 15,182,267 of record NC_066835.1, on the reverse strand, counting down.
ACTGCCAGCCCTTAGATTCCCCCGCCTTCATCTCTATGCGCATGTGTGTACTTCTGTTGCAACTCCCATCACGTAGTCTCCTATCCTCTCATAGCTTACTTTTTGTCTCTGTTTTCCCCTCTGTGTTATTATCAGTATTTGTGTGTATATGTGATTCCTCAGTTTCATTGGTTCCCTTGGTTTTAGGTGGACATGAATTTCATGAAAAAGATTCCTCCAGGTGCTGAGGCTTCCAATGTGCTGGTGGGAGAAGTGGACTTCCTGGAGAAGCCCATAATTGCCTTTGTACGACTGTCCCCTGCGGTCCTTATCACAGGCCTCACAGAGGTGCCTGTTCCCACAAGGTAAAATAATTAGGAATTACCATGATAAAGACCTTTGTTCCAAAAATGAAATATTTAGTAACAGTCACCCACTCTGAAGTTCTTCGGCAGCAATTTAAAGCAAAGTCATTTGTAAAAGTCTTTTTAGCATGGCACTAACATAACATGGAGATTTACTGTCCTGACTGAGACAACCTTGTTTTCCATGTCTATTATCTTTAGTCTTTTAAGTAACAACATGACAGAGTCTTAGGCTGTGCAAACAGCCCTGTGGAGCTGTAATGCTCATTACACAGCAGAGGACAAAATAGTGGAAAAATGTCTACTTTGGTTTTCTTTTATAATTTACAAATCCAAATCTATGCATACAGTGGGGCATGGGATGCATATTTCTGTTGATAGTTTCACTCTATTCCACTTGTCAACCATGGTGATACCACACCAGGAAACATAGCAATGTGCCAACAAAGGCAGGAAAGAAGACTGTTAGCTAGCAAACATGGATTTTAACAATGCAGGCATCAAATATTAGAAAAATCAGCCTTGCAAATGTTTTATGAGGAAGGAAATGCATTCAGCATGTTTATTCGACCTCAAGAATACACACAATGTATTTTAGTTAGAAACAATGAATGCTGATTTAACTACATAGTGTGCCTTTAAATTGATACAGTACATATTGTTGTGATTACCTTTGCAGCTATTGTTGTTTGTGGTGAATTTGAGTTTGAGTGTGTGTCTTGTTCAAAGGTTTCTTTTCCTGCTTTTGGGTCCTCATGGCAAAGGGCCACAGTACCATGAAATTGGCAGATCCATGGCCACACTGATGACAGATGAGGTGAGAGCAGGAAAAATGTATTTGATTGGTAACATTATTTTAGCAGCCAGTCTTAAAACTGTATCAACGTCAATATTTGGATTATATCAGATTCTTTCAGATTTCAGATGCATTCTGTGTTGGTCTTTTTTTGGTTTGGCTCACTGCCCTCTACTTCAAGTTTTGGTCTGCTGTGAACAATTTAACATGTAATCGCAGAGACATTTACTAATATTAATTTTGTAGATTTTCCATGATGTGGCATACAAAGCCAAAGACAGAACGGATCTCCTCTCTGGGATTGATGAGTTCCTTGATCAAGTGACTGTCCTGCCTCCTGGAGAATGGGATCCCACAATTCGGATTGAGCCCCCCAAGAATGTCCCATCTCAGGTTAGTGATTCTTGATGTCAAAGACTGTGTTAAGTTTGATCTTTGAATAATGCATACATTGGTGTGTTTTTGTCTTAGACTTAATCCATATTGTGTTCGATTGACATATGAAAGTCACTTAAATTGCAATGTTTAACAAACATTCAGAAATTTGCCCGGCAGGTATTGGTGCGTACTAGCCAATAACCAGCACACTAACCCAGTACACACTTACTAGACTGATACTGTATGTGAATCTGTGTGTATGTGTATTTCTGTGTATCACACTTTACTTCATCCTACTATAACGACACTGAGAGTGCCCCCTTATGGATTTAAAGCATCATGACAGCAAATGAATAAGTTGCAATGCATGGAACTGCATTACTTATATTTAAATGTTCTTTGATCTGCAGATGAAGAGGAAGAGACCGCCCCACCCTAACGGCACTGCGTCTCCAGCTGGAGAGTTGGAAAAGGATGATGACCATCATGCAGGACCTGAGCTGCAGAGGACCGGGAAGTGAGTACAGTGCATTTCTTGGCACTACAACAACATGAAATGATCATTTCTAACTTACTCCAATAATTTATAATATCACTTGTGTTAGCAAATATGTTGACGAAGAAATATATGATAATTAAAGCATGTCCTAGTGGAATTAACTACCTCATTAGTCACAAGTAGGCATGTTTAATCTATCATGTTGATTATATTGAGACAAGTGGCTAATGTTAACAAGAGCTGCAGGAAAAAGCTCATTTGAGAGACTAAGGATCTCATTTTATCTTCTTAAGTTACAGAGACTTATTTGTGGTCACAATAATGAGACTGATGATGAGATGATTACAAGACATTAATCACCATCAGTACGCATTTTTTCCAAACATCAGATAGCAATAGTACTTGCTGTGTAAGTAAAAGCAGGCGAAAGCTTTTTTATATAAGGCTCCTCACAAATCAAATCACGTAGACTACAATATGAAAATCAATGAAGTATAAAATTTTTGTAAGCTAAATACTTCTATGTGTTTGTACAGATAGATCCCTGCTGTACTCAATGAGCCTTAGATGCTGACATTTGCGGGTAACTCATGCTGGGTCTCTAGAGCCTGGGCCACACAGTGAGGAGAATGTGTTTATTTGAAACCTCAGATACATGCACACACTCTGAACACATACACATCAGTTGGGAGGCACTGTATTATTTACAGATTCACTCTCCTTTTCTACGACTGGGAGACAGAGGAACGTAAGGAAGTGCAAGAAGCTAATGTAAAGAAAGCTGTCAGAAAGATGGGCTATATAAAAGAGACAGCGGGGATTGTGGATGCAGGTAGTAGAGATATTCCAGAGGTGTGGGGGGAAAAGAAAATGAAAGAAGACCTCACAGCAGCACAATTGGACAGGTGTTGGAGAAAAGAAAAAAAGATATACAAGGCGAGAAATGGATTTCAAAAATAGACTCCCTCAAAGGCAAAGTAAAAAGAGGCAGAACCAGAGAGAAGATGTGTGTAATTCTGTACAGTATATGCAAGATAAACTCTGTCCCGGGTTTTGGTGATGAATATTATAAAGTCACACACTCACAGTGTCATGACACTGCCTCTCTTTCACATTGGGTACGCTTCCAGTGTTAATGCTGGTTTAACTCCTAACCATTTCCAGAGCAATTAGTGTTCAAGCAAACAACAAGCATATAAAAAGTCCTCACCAATTAACTGTGTAAAAATAGTATTAGCACAAAGTAAATAACCATTATTGCAAAATGACTGTTTTAATCACCTGATATTATCAAACACTCTGCACTGAATTAATTTCAACTATAAAAAGATCAACAGGAATTAACACATTGTAAGTATGGCAGCCCACAAGGTCAATAACTTTGCTTTAATAATTATCATGTGAATCAGAGACATAATAAAACCATTTACTCATATAGACTGCTGTTAACTTTGCACAATTTTTAATATTAATTGATTTCTGAAATATCTGATTGATAGATTACTGCTTCATTAATGGAGTTTATGTGATGATAATCAGCTGTGTGCCCTTGACTCCTCCCATTCTCTTAACATAACCAGCTGATTTTTTAAAAGCATTTTAAACATTAAAATCTATCTCTTTCCTCTTCAGGATATTTGGGGGTTTGGTCTTAGATATCAAGCGGAAGGCACCGTTCTACTGGAGTGACATCAGGGACTCTTTCAGTCTGCAGTGTCTAGCCTCCATCCTCTTCCTCTACTGTGCCTGCATGTCCCCTGTCATCACATTTGGAGGTCTGCTTGGGGAGGCAACAAAAGGCAACATAGTGAGTGTTAAAGCTTGGCACTTGGCAAAGTCAGTGCTTTTGCTTTTCACAAACCCAGTGGGAATCAAACCTCTAGCTTCTGGTTGTATAAGTACTCTGTTGTGCCAAACTAGGGATAAAAGACAAAGTACTATTTGGCTATCAAATGTGAGCATTTAAAATATTGTTGTTATTCTTCTGCACTTAAAATGGATGTGGTCATCTGAGGTCATCTGATGTAAAATAGTCTGAAGAATTTCACTTCAACCACACACCTGTGCAACAGGAGTGTTTTCTTAAACCATGGCATTTAATATTTATTCACACTTACATATGTATAGTACATACATGGCACAGAGGTTAAATGCAGATGGGATTATCTGCATGTAGTCCATCCCAGTGATGACAAGGAAGAAACACATTTTCTGACTACCCTATTTCATCACTTTTTTTTATAAAGCAGGTCATTTAGTGTGTCAAGAAAAGTCACCATAATCTTTCACCCACTTCAACATTCTCTAATACACTCATTAAGTACATCTTTCACTGTGACATCCAAAAAAGGGTGTGATGATTATTTAGCCTCACATGCACAAATCTGTTATCACACTGCAAGCTATTCTGGATAGTATCTCTCTCTTTTTAGTACTCCCTCTCTCTCTGTCTCTCTTTTCTTTTTACCCAGATGTCCTTACTAGGCCAGGGACTGTTGGCACAGGCACAGTCTGTGTGCTGGTGTGTGTGATGCGTCTAAGTAAACTGAGCAGGCAAGGGCTTCACAGAGATATGACTTTGGACAAGTCAGCAGAGTGGAAACATCCAAACAGTTTATCTAGCCTCTCAGACACAGCACAGAATGTCTGTTTAATCAAAACTCTGTGTTCTGGTCGGGGGTCTCCTCCTCATCGCTCTCTTCTCTCCTCAGCCTTTCCACCTCTATCCTCCTTTGTGTGGTTTCATCTACCCCATCCTCCCTTTCTCATTCCCTCATGCCCTCCCTCTCCTCTGTGTCTACAGAGTGCAATAGAGTCTCTATTTGGGGCATCACTGACAGGAGTGGCATACTCCCTCTTCGCAGGCCAGCCCCTCACTATTCTTGGCAGCACAGGGCCTGTTTTAGTGTTTGAGAAGATCCTCTTCAAGTTCTGCAAGTAAGTTCAAGCAAGTTTGCCTCTGCTGTAGTATGATGAAATAGTCAAAATATTGATACATAGTATAGTAATAGTATAGTATACAGCATTTTGCATGAATTCTGGTAATGTAATGGGCCCAGATGTGTATATTTCACACCCATGTACAGGTGTGTGCACATACCTCTATCCCTTCTCTATCTATGTCTTTCTTTACCAGTGACTATGGCCTGTACTACCTGCCGCTGCGGACCAGCATCGGTCTGTGGACAGCCTTCCTGTGTCTCATCCTGGTGGCTACCGATGCCAGCTCCTTGGTGTGCTACATCACCCGATTCACAGAGGAGGCCTTTGCCGCACTGATCTGTATCATCTTCATCTACGAGGCTCTAGAGAAGCTGTTTCACTTGGGAGAATTCTACCCTGTCAACATGCACAACAACTTGGACAACCTTACCCTGTATTCGTGAGTACTGAGATTTACTTTAGAGATTCACTTTAGTATTTTTTTTTTTTTTTTGTTAATCTCTTACTTGGTGGAGAATGGAAAAACAATGAAATTCATACACACACACACACCACACACACACACACATTCTGCTGTGACAAAAGCTGTTTTTTCTTTGAATTATTTTTTAAAAAAAGTAGAATTAGAGCTAACATTTCCCTTCTATAATACACACTTCAGGCCAGGATGTCATGTTAAGTAAAGGTTACATAAATAGTATCTCATTAACACTTGTTGATGAAAACTGTAATTGTAGTGGTTGGAGCTGTTCCCTAGAGCTGAAATGAAAATCTCCCCCATGCAAAATAATACATTTAAAAACAACCGATGCTAGCAGATTCTCTGCTGCCCGTGCTTTAAATTAACGTTAAAATTAACCTAAAAGTTTTTTCTGCATAGGATCAGCGTACAGACTTCACTTTGCTTTTGTTCTCTTGTCCCTAGGTGCCAGTGCTCTCCACCAGCCAATGCCTCAGATCAGCTCCAGCAGGAGTGGAACCGGACAGGATACAGCCCAGACTCTATCCCATGGAGCAACCTCAATGTTTCAGTGAGGCAAACACACAGTGACCTCCAGTGTCGTAGGCAGTAACACATCCACACTCACAGTCATATGTAAAGGATGTGGAGAGTAAACAGTAAACAGAGAGTAATCACTGGCCAATATCTTAAAGTCAAACTCACTCACCGATTCATACAGATTTTGTCACATGAGCACGAATCCAAAATGTAATGCTAATTTAATATTCCTTCTTTTCCTTTAGACATGTAAAATGCTCCATGGGGAGTTTGTGGGTGCAGCCTGTGGTCACCATGGGCCCTACATCCCAGATGTTCTCTTCTGGTCCATCATCCTCTTCTTCACCACCTTCTTCCTGTCCTCCTTCCTCAAGCAGTTCAAGACAGAGAGATATTTTCCCACCAAGGTGAGATGTTTGTTACACTTATCATATACACTTTTGTTTTATTACTGTTAATGCCTTTCTGTTGGTGGCTTTTAAGAAATTAAAGTACAGTAAAGTTTTATATAACTGGTTAAAATATAATAATCAATAAATCCACAATTGAATACTGTGTTTTTCTACATCGCTGTACATGCAAGTGTGGGTAGAACTAGCTAATATCCTCTAACACTATGTAAATGTTTACATTGTGTCAGTCATTAGTATGTAGGAGCAGTCTCATGTACCCATACAGAAAGAAAAGATCTTGTTGCATCCTCCCACACAGTACCAGCTACTCTGTTATCACTTGGTGTTCTGTGTAGGCAGGTGTTGGTATTGTTTAAATTGTTATGCTTTTACTGTTGACACAAATGTAACAGTAATTACTACTTTGTTGAATCTTGACAGTAACCTGCATTAAATGACTGGTGCTGTTGTGAAGCAGCTACTGTTTCTGACTGTGTGTATGAGGATGATTTTGAAACTAACAGTAGAAAACAGCACACATGCCCATCTAAAATCTCTGAATAGCTATATCTATGTACTTTTCTTTTGTGTGTGTGTGTGTGTGTGTGTGTGTGTGTGTGTGTGTGTGTGTGTGTGTGTGTGTGTGTATGTTGAGTAGGTGCGTTCCACTATCAGTGACTTTGCTGTATTTATAACCATCATGATCATGGTGTTGGTGGACTATTTAATGGGGGTCCCGTCGCCTAAACTGAATGTTCCTGACCGCTTTGAGGTAGGCATCTATTCCAGTTTGTCTATTTTGATACATGAGTTTCAGATTACAGGACGGGGCTTTAAATTAAACATAATTATATCCTCTATAACTGTTTTCTTTTGTAAGCAAATGTCTACACTTGCTACGTAAAACTCAAATAAATCTTTTATACCTTATATACTAAATATAGTACATCCCTGCATCCCTACCTTCTCCCTACAGCCAACTTCAAAGAACCGAGGCTGGCTGATGGACCCTTTAGGAGGAAATCCCTGGTGGACACTGCTGGTGGCAGCACTTCCTGCCCTGCTCTGCACCATCCTCATCTTTATGGACCAGCAGATCACTGCAGTCATCATAAACCGCAAAGAGCACAAACTCAAGGTCAGACTTGTGCTATGTGTCTTTTCTAATTTTGCCTGTGGTGCCTTTCCCCCTCTTTAATATCCAGTAGTGCAAACTATAGCTGTGTTGCATCTAAGATTAACTGGACAAATATCACAAAAGTCATAAAAATTCTATTATCTATCATTAAAAACACTTAGAATTATGTCAATGTGTGATATTATTAATGTACCAAATGCACTATATAGTTTGAATAATACTGCAGAAATACTGCACATTCAAAATCCAATATTTGATTCCATTGTTAAAGTAGTAATAATAGTAAAATTAATGACAGTATAGTAGATATACATATCCCATAAAACACAAACAGGTGTTGGACCAATAAAACAATATGAAGAAAGGTAAATGAAGGTCTGCACTCTGTAGCTCCCTTACATGCAGTTTTAATGAAACATCCATCACTGATGTTTGGAGCTACTTGAGATGTCAGTGCATCCAAGGGAGCTTCAGTGTGCTAAACTTAACTAGTAAAATTAATGCCCATGTACATTTTAATCTGCTGTTGGGTTTATCATTTGGTCTGCATAGATTTAGTTTTGTAAATCAGAATATACCAAAAGTCTAAACTCGGTTTCTGTGTCACCAATCTGTCTGTTCACCTGTTTTATGTTTTTTTTTTTCTATATTTTCTTTTAACTTTGTACTCATTCATGCCGCCTCCAGCTTGCTGTCGTTCTGTCTGTTCCTTGCTCTCTCTACACCTCTCTAATCATCTGTAGCTCGCTCATGTCTCACCACTTCTCTCTCTCCCTTTCTGTCATCCTGAATTATGGTTGACGCTAACATATTCTCTTGTCTGTCTCCTCCTCTGCTGTGCTCATCCCACAGAAATTGGATATTTTTATTCCTCAAGGTTCTACAGGGCTTCAACTAAATTCAACCCACCTTGAATATTCCAACTATGGAAAAAGATTAATAAAAGATTGTTCTCCTTGTCCTGTATGATTCTGTTATTCTATATATACTTAAGGGACAAGGACAAACTCTTATCATTGCCTAGACAGCTCTCAGCTGTCATGTTTCCTTGTGTATCCCTACAGAAAGGCTGTGGCTATCACCTGGATTTGCTTGTAGTGGCAGTAATGCTGGGTGTGTGCTCAATCATGGGCTTACCGTGGTTTGTGGCCGCCACCGTCCTCTCCATCTCCCACGTTAACAGCCTGAAAGTAGAGTCCGGCTGCTCCGCTCCAGGAGAGCAGCCCAAGTTTCTTGGCATCCGAGAGCAGCGGGTCACTGGATTCATGATCTTTGTCCTCATGGGTTGCTCTGTTTTCATGACCTCAGTGCTCAAGGTGAGCTGGTGTAATCATTAGAATAATAGTTAATACCTTCCTGGGCTTGCCGTCCTTCATGTTGATATAATTGATCTTTAAAGTCACTCGTATGTGTTGTTTATTCAATATATATATTTCATGTATCGTGCTACAACAAATGACATGTTAGTCTTTCTTTTCCTGCACTGGAAGTTGAATAATTTATGCTGTGTCGCTTGACTTCTGCTCTTTACAGTTCATTCCTATGCCAGTCCTGTATGGAGTCTTCCTCTACATGGGCGTCTCTTCCCTCAAAGGCATTCAAGTAAGACTCTACTACTGCTGCTCTTTGAAGATAATATGCCCTTTGATTTTGAACAGAAGAGCAGTCATGAGCTGTTAGTAAAGATAAGTTTGGCCCTTGCAGTTCCAAACCTTTGATCGTAATTCTGAATCCTTAAAAGCTTTTGTTAAACGTGTTCCCTCTTCTGAATAATGTATTGAATTTTCCTCTTTCCTCGTCACCCCTCGTCTTTCCGGTCTTTTCCATTTGCATTCCTTATCTCCCTCGCTGAGTCTCTTTCCTCTCATTTCCTCTGTAGTTCTTTGACAGAATCAAACTGTTTGGCATGCCTGCCAAGCACCAGCCTGATCTGATCTATCTTCGTTATGTGCCGCTGTGGAAGGTCCACATCTTCACCCTGGTGCAGCTCACCTGTCTGGTGCTGCTCTGGGTCATCAAGGCCTCTGCAGCAGCTGTTGTGTTTCCCATGATGGTAATGACTTCAGCCTCAGTGACTCATGTTTTACTACTACTACATGAGATGTTAAAGACATAAAAGCAGATAGAGCCTCAAATACTCAACTGGCACACTACATTAGATATCAGTTGTATATATTGTGATATGACATTTTTGATCATATTTTCCGTGTCTGTATGTCTCCAGGTTTTGGCACTGGTCTTTGTCCGAAAGCTTCTAGACTTTTTCTTCACCAAGAGAGAGCTGAGTTGGCTGGATGATTTGATGCCAGAAAGCAAGAAGAAGAAAGAGGATGACAAGAAAAAGAAAGCCCGTGAAAAGCTGGTAAATCTAATTTCATGATTTTTTTGTAGTGACAATAACGAGTCAGACTGTAATTAAAGTAAGGAGATGAGAACTGTTTAGTTTTTCTATTTTATAACAAAAGGTTGACTGTAGAAACCTTTTCATGTTTTTGTACTGCAGTGATAACACTTCAAACTGGAGAAAATCTAAACTTCATTAACTCAGACTCTTTAGTTACAGAACCATGCAACCTTAAAGTTCAAATTTATCACCCTAATTCGTTTAGTATTCATAATGTGTGTCAGATTATTAAATGCTTAGAATGACTGTAGAACCTTCTGTTCATGAGGTCACGCTTTGAACTGACAGAAAAACAACCAGTTCATTCATTCATTTGTTCATTCATTTAAACCTTAACATTACAAATGCATAAAAATCCTCTATTTCTCTTTGATTTACAGAAGTAAAAAAAAATTCTCGAGCCTAGCAAATCATTTAAATATCACTGTCAATCTGGTAATGACAATAGCAGTGCACAATACAGTAATTCAGATTTGGATTTTAGACAACAGATATATAAATGGCCATCTAAGGCATCTGACTTGTGTAACATTCAATTTTAGGGTTTATGTGAGCATAAACCACTGTAATGTCAGAATACCCAGCCAAAAATTCATATATTTAAAATGCTGTTAATATGCAGATATACTAAGACATAAGTGTTTCAGCAGGAGGTGCCTCACTGCAGTAACAGCTGGTTTTTAATTTATGCTGCCGCTGCTGTTTTCACCAGGAGGAAGAGTCCAGACTGCAGGAGGAAGAGGAGATGGGACTGAAGGTCAGCTTTGAAGGCTCGAACCCGCTCAACATCCCAGTGAAGTCACTCTCAGGGAGGTGAGTGATGCACAACATTAAACCACACTTTGATGTCCAACTCTGGAATGAAAAGCAGCATTTTGATGCAGATGCTTAATTAGGCATTAAGTATATTCAATTTTTAATTATACAATAGTGTATCACTCCAACAACTGTGATTATATTTAATGTTTGGATTCTCACAAAGGCAGCTAAAGACAGTTTTATGGTGGCTTAAAATGTTTTATGGACTACACTTAATATAAATGGTTCCCAAATGATTTTACTTCCTCTCTAATGTCTTAATGGCTGAAAATATCCAGAAAACCAGTCTAGAAACCTGTAGGTCAAAGTAAATAATAAACTAGAGCCATAAGAACATTTTCAGATGCATCATGTTATAAATACAACTTGAAATGGTCATTCTGACACTAGTAGTCAGCTGTGTGTTATTATGTCCATCTTGAACAGATCATACAGAATAGGACTAGTGACCCACAGCCTCCCAATGGAAAAAGAGGTAGCAGGGCTGTGTGTCTGATACAGAACATCTGACCCACATGGCTGCGTTCTAACCCTGCTCACTGATACTCAGACAGTTAGTGCATGGCCCGAACTGTCAGTCCTCAGCTATTTACAGAAACAGAAAACACTGGCTTTAAAACACGCTGCTTTGTGTGTTGTTGTGTTCTTTTTTATTTTGACTGTAAATGGTCTGTGATAAAATGTTTGTCTTGTTGAAATCATTTTATTCTTGTCTAACTAACTAATAATGTGCACACAGTCAACTCCTGACTTTTGCCTCTAATGCAGAAAATGTCACATGTTAACACTGAACATACTGTATGTCACATGTAAAGTCTGCTGAGTTTAATTTGTTTTAATCTGATTTATGTGCATGTTTGTTTCTGCTCATTTGAACTGTCTTGCACTGAACCTCCCCCGCTGATCTGATGTCAACATGCCTGTCTTCTCTTTGTGTTTGTGTTCATGTTTGTGTGCGTGTGTGTTTGCACTTTGGCATGTAGTTCTTATTCTGACCCCTTGCTAGTAAATATCTCTGATGAAATGGACAAAACAGCAGTATGGAAAGCAGTGAACCCGAGTGCAGAGTCTTGTCACCAACCTATGAAGTGTAGTGGAAGGTAGCTATGCCATCTCCTGGAGTTTTCCAGAGCCCATGCTCCCACCTGTATTATTTTAATATGGTAACATAATGTGGACTAAAGAGATGACTAAATGTTGTCTGTGAGGAGAAAACTGTTTGTCAGGCAGGTTTTAAGATCGCATGATTATTTTTGCACTGTAGTGAAACAAACTGAAGCACGTTGTTGGCTGGAAGGTAGAAGATCAGTTTAATATTTAAAGCAGGATTTTGAGAATATAATTAACTAAAATGACTATGGCCTTTTTAAGTATAAGTCAGTAGAATGTAGTATAGTGTGTTGGGTGCCACAGTCTAAATCTGTACGAGCAAACATACGGCTAAATTTGAGTATATTGGCAGGAATATTATATTACAAAATGTAATTGATCTCACAAAGTTTGACTTTATATAGGAAGCCATAAACATTTTAACAAAAAATGTTGACAACTTTTCCTGTCACAATTAAAAGCTGCATATTTTAACAGTCCTCACATAAGCCCTGTCATCAACAAGGCGTTCTGTAGGTGGTGAAATCTTGTTCTAAGCGTACTGGTAATTGAGCGCTATCTATCACTTCTCATCCTAACAAAATCTCACATTTGCAGTTGCTCTCCGCTCTTAGCACTACCATAAATTTGCAGAAACACTCACCTCACTCTGTATCTCCACCTTTGTATAACAGCCAGGAGAAGGTGGCCTGTGTTAGAGTCGACGTCAGCCCAGACACCCCTGGAAGAGGTTCCACTGCCGAGACCTTCCTGTGATAAAGGGGGAGGGCACGGGGGGCTCCTTCCCCTCCTTCCTGTTACCTTCTCCCACGCAACACTTTACCCCGCTGGCTGACGGGCACCATTTTAGTGGGAAAGGGAGCATAGAACTGGAGCAGCACAACCTGCCTGCACAGCTCCCCATCTTCAGGGCAGCAGGCGAGCTCCCCCAGGGCTGTGAGTCCTACTCCATTCTAGTCTTGAAGTGTGCAGCACATGTACAAATGGCTGCCGCGATGCACTGTAGAGCGCACATTTCCGAGAAACGAAGGAATTCTGCTGTTAACTGCCCACCGATTCTCACTGTTTAGGAACTCTCTCTGTTTAGCAATTTTCTTATCACCCATTCAAACCACAGATGCCAAAGGAAGGGGTCTCACTGGTGGGGATTTTTGGACTGTGTGTATTTAATTTTATTTTTAACCCCTTGTATATTTTAATTTCAGTTTTACTGTTATTGTTTTAGCTGGTCACAGTACTGTACATGTTTGGTTCTTGCAGCTCATGCACCATGAGTTGTCCTGCACTGTTTGTTTCCATTGTTTTTTAGGTCAGATTAAGACCTTTTCACGATTATACACCAGCTTCAATACTCATTCGATTAAAGCCATTCAGGTACTGTCAGTGACAGATGGTTATATTTTATAATTGGTCTGGCACAGTAAATGACACAAACCAAAACAGAGGTACATTCAGATACTAATACTAAACTACATTACTACTGCATACATCTTTATAGACTTAAAAATCATTTCTCCTTCCTCCAGGGGAACACTCAGTATTGATATTGCTGCTGAAAAGTTGGTCAGTTATTTTCACTGTAAACCTCATTGTTCATATTATATGTGCTGTTATAGAAATAATCATTATATGTATGTATGTATACTGTGTTGTTTTACATTCGTAGCATTATAGGAAACCTACTTCTGAGGCCATATAAAGTCTGTACTGTACAGTAAGCACTTTGCCAGTATAGTTTCTTACCTAAAATGGATTATAGTGTGTTAATAAGAAAGGTTACTTCTCCTCCCATAGTATCTATAGAGCTGTTGTTCAAATGTTAATTAAACAACTCAGGAATCTTGAAGGATTTCTGACTGTGGTCACTTCATATTTTTGTCACAACACAGCGATAATTAACTGTCCACTGTATTCCTTTCATCACTGGTATCACAACTATTTTAATAAATGCTGTAAATCATAAAATAATATAGTAAGGTGCAGAATTAAAAAAGAGAGAATATTCGTGACCCGTTAGTTGCACCTGTTTTTATACTGTCTGTATTATTGTTGGTTATAGTGTGTGTGTGTGGTGTAAAGATAATTTGGTATGTCTAGCATTGCAAATCATTTTATGCAAAATATTTCTACAGTAAATGTAAAAACTATTATATTCTATGAAGCTGTTCTTTTTTTGCTAAGTGCAGTCCTGTTTTAGCAATAAGTATTCCATACTGTGCGATGTATGGACCATGAACCTAGTTAATATCCAGGCAAAGAAGAAATTGTGAAACTAATTTTTGTGTCTGTTTCATCAGCTCTGTCTGTGTGTAGCTGCAGTGACTGTACGGACAATAGCTTACGTGCCTTGTCGAAGCTCTTAATGTGCAAAGTCTTGTACTGATCATTTTTAAGTGTTGAGAACAGATGTACAGGTAAACACACACACACAGCGGCACACAAATGCCAAAGACAGACCATCTTTACTTTACAAGAGTGAAACCAGTACACGGCTCATTTGCAGAGGCTTTTGTCTGTCTTAGTGTTACTCCATGTCTGTGTGAAGGTCGTAGCCTGAGCCACTGACTCAAACGATGTTACTCAAGTTATCTTCCATTTACAAATGTAACCCTAGCTACTGTTTTCTGTGTGTGTGTTATACTGTCACAGCTCTAGTGTTTGCTCACAACGTAAAAGCTCTGTAATCAATATTGAGGTACTGGTTTTCCTGAATGATTAGTGAATGTCAAATTATTGTATCATCAACATCAAAAATGAAGTCTCTCTTTTTTTTTTTTAAATAAGTCATATGTGGTTATAGCTCTACACATATGGACCCATTTGACAGTAAAATGTAAGTTATCAGTGTAATAATCACAATATGAGGTCAACATCCACCAACAAAGTACTTATAATTTCATAATGATATTGTCTATTTTGATTTAAAAAAATACCCTATTTTCACATCACCTGTCTCAATTAAGATATATAAACTTATGTAGGTGGATAAACAGTATCGGCGACAAAAAGGAGGACTTTTTGGCCTCCATCATCACACTGACATCACTTAACAAAAATGTATTTGTTCTGATGTACAGACACCCAACATCAGTGAAGCACACTGCATCCTGTTGTTAGCTTGAACTATGACTTTTTTGTCATGGCCGATTGATGCAAAGCAATAAAAGTGTATACATGGTTACTTCCTCTCTGTCTTCATTTAACACTTTTGTCTGTCGGCCTCGTTCTTTCCTCACCTTCCTCCTGACAGGTTCATGAAAATCCTTGTTCCTTCACCTAAAAGTCAAATTGCCCAGTATAGATACTATATTTGTATAATCGTTTATATTTGTTTGGAATTATTAAATGTACAGTTAAAACTGTAGCAGGACCAAGACATTGGTCAGGCAGATGTATCCACCTAGACTGCCTTATGGCACATATTGGTATTGGATATTTCAGTTTGGATCAGGAAATTGAAATACAGATAGATACCATTCATAGTCATAATATGGAGGCTCTGTCCCATTTATATCAAGCCTGGGCTGTTTTTCCACATTAAGGACAAATGGTGGCAGCAAAGATCTGCGTTACACACCACAGCTTCAGGCACATAGCTTCAACACATCACTACCTCTGAATCCTCTGTTCTGTCTGCATTCTTTCAATTCTGGGTCACCCTGATTAGTTTGAAAATGTCTTTTTTTTTTTTAATTTAAATCATGGATTTTGAGAAGCTTTTTTAAACCCTCTGTAGACCTACTGGTTGGTCATGCACAGTTGTTTCCACTTGCGTGACTAATTAGACCTCCTCTCTGGACTGTGTGGGTGTTTAATTGACACCTTGCTTGTTGTCCTTTAGTTTTGTAGGAACATGTTTGGGCAGTGCGACTTGTAACAGACCCTGAGCAGAGGTCTGAGTAATCAGAGAAAGTGAAAACACCTGTGTGAATGTGGAAGGCCTTGAAACATTACTTGGGTCATTACATTAGTGCACAGAAGCACAAGACAATCTTGTGCTGTGCACAGTTGTAAGGATGTGTGGAGTCATTATTTATATCTAGACCTTCCGTGTTACAATATGAGAAAGCAAAGTCCTAGAGCAGAATTCAAACTAGTTGAGTTTGCAGGATGAGTACTGTGTGAACTGTTCATTCATGGATATGAAAAGGCCTTGTACCTTGAGGGGGTCAGGGCAAGAAGGATAATTTTAGTCAGAGCGTCAGTTCTGTTCTCATTCCTGCATGAGGTACTGTGTCAGTGTGAGATACAGTTCCAACAATTCCAAAAAAAGGTAATGACATAACATTTCGCTTGCATAGAGACGTCAGCAATTATTTCCACTGAATTTGTTGGATTGCTCACTGGTTTTGAGCAGCATGTCTAATCTAGACTGAGACATGACCAAATCTCACACAAGAGAAAGGTGACTGATTCCATAATAACAAGACTAAATATTTTACTATTTTCTCCAAACATCTATGTTGTATATGCTCGACCAAGGCCACCACATCTTCCATATTATGATATTTTCAGACCTCATCATCTCCAAACCATTTAACGTGAAGTGCCATTTACTATAACAATGAATAATGTTGCCTTTCTTTCATATGTGTGATCATGTGTTGCTCTTTGCCCAGGTGAAGATAATATTACCACATGACTACATTACCGTGACAGCAGGTTTAATAAACATTAATATTATTATTGGTACACAACATGATAAATGTAACAGCAGCAGCCATTTTCACAAACTTCAGAGATGTATGATTCGTCCTACATGAACTCTGCATTGTGGCAGTGCTTTGTTTTTAAAGTGTATCCTGTCCGCTCCATGCTGCACAACTTACATCCCAACGACAGCCCATCCTGTTTAATATTCCATTACTGGTGGCAGAAGATTGATTCTTCTATCTCACTCAGTTCTTTCAGGCTGTTTGAGAGAATTAGTGGTACATCGATTCACTTTTCAGTAGCCAACATCACTCTTCTGTTACACTTCCAACACAGTACACAATGTGTTCAGACACTTTTTTTTTTAAACTCTCAAGACAAAATCACTCACTCAGTCACAGGCGCTACATGACTCAGGATTACTTGCTGTAGGTTGAGCGTTTGGACTAAAGTGGCCCATTTAAAATTTCTCATTTGAATACAACCACCATTACAAAAAAGTCATTACGATTCAAACAAAAACTATTTCAACAAATATTGTAGCTTCTTACAAAGAAAAAACAAGAGATCCATTTGTTAAACACAAGTAGTTTTTCTTTAAAAATGTGCCTGCTGTCCCTATTTTATAAATTATAGAAACAATGCACTGGCAGACACTATTATTATTTTCACTATGTTTACAAGGCATCACTAGCAATCCTTGTTTACAGACGTTCAACTAATGTTATTTTGACAGTTCGAAATGTTTGTCTTTGTTCAGACAAACAAAAAAAGGTCAATATAAAGTGACTCTATTTCTCTTTTCAGCTTAAATCAGTCATTTGTGTTTTGGCTCAAAGTCTAAGATATGGAGTGAAATAGACTACTGGGAAACTATAACACTGCATTGCAACAGACAGACAGTTTCCCTAAGCAGGTAGGATACTCGTCGTCCTCTTAAAGAAAGAATGTGCTCCCATGGAGAACTGTGGCGGCTCATGGTGCTCGTGGTTCAGTTAGCAGCGTTTGGCGGTCCCTCTGGGATCAGCGACATGAAGAAAGTGATGATGAATGACCACGTGGAGGACAGGAAGCCTGTGTGGGGGCCACTGTTAGCATCCTCTGCACCCTCCTCTCCGCTTTCCCCATCGTCATCCGAGCCGTCATCCATCACTCCTTCCTGTACGGGACAAAGTCAAATTTTAGGGACACAACCATGAGATATGTTCCATGATACAGTGACATACTATCCTCTATATTCAATATTTGACTGTGAAATAAGATACCTACTGAGCTAGCTTCAGCAATAGCTCCTTAATGCAAAGTTACTGTCAGTGTTTGAGCAATACAGACTTGTTAGATAAAGTTTTTCAAAAGAGTCAAAGTCTGTTTGGTCCCTGATGAAGTTTTCTTACGTTACATTCAGCCGTATTTGCAACCGACACCAAGGGTCTATCATCTCGTCTGAAACTGATTTCTACTTTTTGTGTCAATCTGACAATTCACTGAAAATCACTTAATGACCTGAAAACCGGTGCTTTTGTGAGAAAATTGTGCTACAGACACAGTCATTGTTACAGATAAAAATCCCATCAGCCCTGCAGTAATGATCTTGGTAAAGCTGAGATGGATGGAGAGAGACAATGACCATTTCTTGTAAGTCGTGATTTTGTAGCTCTCCCTCCATATCGTCCTGATTGGCTCTGTCTCCGGGGAGCTGGAGTTCGTTCTCCAGGTTGAAGGGGAACCAGCCGGCCTGGTGCCTGCAGACAGAAACAACCAAACCGAGTTATAACTTCCCAAGTTCTCAAGTTCTCTGGCTGACGTACTCAAGCAAAGTGAAAGGATCACGCACAGGTAAAGCACCAGCATGGCCATCATCACCATGACAAAGCGGCTGAAGGAGGAGTAGAAGTAGACTATACTGAGCAAAATGGCGGCACGTGAAAACGTGTACACCCAGTCCAGCCAGTCCCAGTTCAGATCCTCCTCATTCAGGATCTCCCCTCCCTGGGCGTTCATCTGGACCTCGGGGTTGCCGCGGCGATCTGCCTGAGGTCGCTGGCTCAGAGGGTCGGGCTGGTTAGGCTGGGTCGAGGGCTGGTCTGGCCTGAGGTGCTGAGAGGAGGCGGCCAGTAACTGACTGGAGGGAGAGAGACACACAGACAGGATGTGAGCAGAGCTGGATGATAACACTGAACAAGTTCTACAAACATTCACCAGAAACATAAAGGGACTTACTAATGCATGTAGTACTGCCGGGCGTACAGCTGCTGCCACCACATTAACGTCATGGGGTTGTAATAAGCAGGCATGTTTGTGGGAGGAGCTAGCTGTGGAGAGTACTGATTCCAGCTGGAAAAAGAGACACTGCATCACAAAGACAGGTACACTTCGCCTGTCACATGACTATAGGTATACTTAAAATTTGTAAAGGATGAGTGGCTAAGGCTTTAAGAGACAGACAAATTCATTGCCCAGTCAAGACACAAGCTTAATAATATTTTAATGACCAAAGTGGAAGAAAAACCGGGACTTAGAATGTACACAAAATCTACACTAATCTATACATCCATTAGCTATACCGCTTGTCCTTTTTTGAGTTGCAGGGAGCTGGAGTCAATCCCAGCTGACATTGACTGAGAGGTCTCCAATCTATCACAGGGCCGACATATAAGAGACAGCCAACCATTTACACTCACATTCACACCTACAGGCAATTTAGAGTTACCAATTAACCTAACCTGCATGTCTGTTGACTGTGGGGGGAGGCTGGAGAACCCAATGGAAACCTACACAGGCACGGGCGAGCGTGCAAACTCCACACAGAAAGTCTCCAACCAGGTCAGGCTGTATGATGTTCACACTTGGATGTGGAGCGAACAACAGCACAGCTTAAATGCCAAGAGAATGATCAGGTGACAGACTGTGGGAAGTCTGGCTCATATCCTGGTTATTTTTCATCTCAACCACATCAACCACTGTTCTTATCATCAAATTGCATTGAGTGCAGCCATACCACGTCGAAAGAGATATGGAAATGCTACTAGATCCAATGTAGTAAGACTGCCACTGTGTGTTAAACTTTAAGAGACTGGGGTGCTTATTTCAACATTATTTGCAGTTACATTTCTATAAGGTGTATTTCCTAAGTGCATTAAGGCACAACAGGTCTGGAATGATCACCTCACAGTTAAAAATCTGCTGAAATTTTAAGTTCCTGTGGTGAGTCAGCTTACTAAAGAATCCTTTTCCTCTGCACTGTAGAATGCACTGCAGAAGATATCAAAGTTTCACCAGTCCAGAAGCTTACCTGTGCATAAACTGTGAATACATCTGTTGGTAAGGGAAGGGTCCAGCTCGCTGTCTGAGTCCATCACTGCTCTCTCCTACCGATGACTGGGGTTCTTGACCAGTGGAAGGGCTATTTGAGTTTGTAAGAGTCTACAACCAGAAGGAAAATAAGTTCTGAATATTCATAATAGTTTATAGTTCATCTTTAAAAAAAAAAAAGCCAAGCAAAGCTTTTCAAATCCTCAGGGACGTGCAGCTTACAGCAGTGTGCTGGATGATGAAAGGAAAATGTGGTGATGATGAAATTAATGGAAAGGAGTGACGAGTGCGTTGTTGACCCACCGTGGGACTGGCCGAGTTCTCCTGAGGCTTGTTACCGCGGCTGCGGGGGGGCTTTGGGGAGCTGGGAGGGGTTCGCGAGGCGCACACCAGATGGAGCATATGGTACTCATCCTGCTGTAGAAGCCAATACAGCTCATTATCAAACAGAGTCTAAGTATTGCATGTTCAAAGAAAAACAAAATCACCTTCTGACTTTATCGAGTGAACACTGCGACATTTAACCAATGCAGAACAATTCTAAACCCTCTGAACTCACTTTTGGCCATTTCCTTCAAGTGTGTGAAATTAAAAATAAGAGGTACATTCATAATATGTGTGTAATATTGGTAAATTCTACACTGATAAAGATAACAACACACCACACTGATTTTCTCAGTAAAATATCACCCAATTATAGGAAAGCCTAAGTTCCTTTAAAAATACATGTTGTGTCTATTGCTGCTGCCCTGAGGCACAAAACAAGCAGCAAATTAGGAAATAAATTCAAAAATCAAATCAAATTAAAGAACAAAACAAAAATAAAGAACAAGATGAAGTCTCTCATTTTAGCTGTAATGCACCTGTCCACTGATGTCCCTCTCTACTCTCTCTTCAGTGGCTATAATTCTATGCCTGATATTTTTGTCTTTGCATTTTTTGTTAAATCAATTCATTGCTTTTTAATTTACTTAAATGTGAGATTTTCACATAAAACAGCATTAACCATTAGTTATTTTTTTGGGACTTTTCCCGAGCTGTGACACCAGGTGTCCACATATTTAAGGCCACGTGGTGTACACAGTCAGTCAAAACAAGGAATCAGGCAGCTCATGTGCTCTGTGTTGGGCTAACGATGATTAAACTAGAATCTCTTTGTCAGACAAGAAAACCAGGCCCATAACAACACAGAGAACCTACCTTTCTGAGCACATCTTTTAAAGTAAAGTGATCCAAAAGCAGCTTCCCAGAATACACCAGCCTCTGGTCTTTGGAGCTCTAAAAAGTTTTGTGACAACAAGGTCAGAGAATCTGTATATTAGCAACAATGTCAAGAATGTACTGCACTACTATCAATATGACAACAAGCAGGAGAAGAGCAAGCTTGGTAATGTAGGTCACAACATCAAAAGCCAGAGATTTTGTGTGAGTGAGTAATGAGGATGAGATCATAGTAACCTGAATTGGAATAAGTGGGTCTTAATACTGGATTAAACTGGAAGTACAAGAAGGTTAGAGTGTGTCCTCTTAAAGCCTACATTCACTGTACGACCATTCAGGAATTTAAATAGCCTATTTTAAATCCTGGTCACATGCAATCCAGAATCTTTTATTCTGGGTTCAAGTTGCCTCATTGTTCAGTTTTGCCTCAGTTAATGTCTGCTAAATTATGTTAAATTCCTCTACAGCTTTACAAGGGAGCAGTTTGTCCCTGTGTGTTTACAATGATTGCATCAGAACAAGTACTGAGCAGAGAGAGAGGGGAGCAAAGTCAGATTAGCAGCACAATAAAACAGGAATCTAAACACCTTCATTTCACTGTGACGTCAAATCTGCAGACTCTGAGGCACTTTTTGGTTAAGTTTGAGACTCTTGAGGCCTAACTACTTTCACTTCAGAGAATCAAGGATCAAGATTAATGTCTGTGTCACTTGGTGATTATTCAACAGCAATGTGAATCACAGAGGAAATTTAGCGGAATTCAAAAGGCAAGAAAAGTTCAACTGGGAAATGCTGGCTGTAGCTGTGTAAATGCTGGACTCAGACTCAGACTCGAAAGTTTAAAATACAATACATTATATTAATTTCTTTCACATTCTTCCACACTAATTCTGTGTGTAAATGTAAATCTGACATCTGACATGCTGAATCCTATCATGACCTATTCACTTCTTGAGTTTAAACACAAAGATATCATCACATCCTGGTGAGTGAGCTGACAATGCATAGCAAGCTACTGATGTTAACTGTTTGTGTCAATCTGGGTACATTTGTCCACCAGATGTTTCCTATCACACTATGCTGTCAAACTCCCAGATACAGATACTGATGTAACCCTCCTATTAAACATGCGTGATAAGCTGGCTGGATGACAGGAAAGCAGAAAAGATCAGAGACATCAGCAGCAATGAGTGGATCAGAGAGAGAAATACTCACTGGTTTACTTGGGTACACATCTGACAGGTGTGCTTTGAGTTTCTCCACAGTCCAGTTCTGGTAACAGTTGATGGTCTGGTCATTGTACTTCTGGTTGGGAGCCCTGATGACAAGGGTAACAGGACTGTCCACAACAGCTTGATCCATGGCTCAAAACCATTTGTCTTCAATGGACAACAAAACAGAATAAAAAAGGATCTGGGCTGCCTTGTCTGGGTCCTGGCTCCAGTCCCTCCTAATAGTTTTCTAGCGGGTTCTTGGCAGCATCAGAGCAAAGCTTCAATGTTATGAAAAGCCTGATGTCGTTAATCTGCAGCTGCAAGGTGTTTCCTGTAATTTTGTACAGACGGTACACAGCTGGAGCCTGAAGAAAGGAAAACATCAGGTTAGCCTGACCCCAATAACATCACAGTTTGATATATGACGGTCGAGTAATGTGAGCTACAAACAAGTGAGTACAAATCTGTCATCGGACATAACGTTTCAATATAATTTAACAAAGAAGGAAGCGTTAGTTGTTTGAGTGCGGCATGTACTAGCTAACACTAGTCCGGGGTATTTAACAGCTGGCTAAGCTAACGTTAGCTTCACTGGGTTTTCTGCTACTAACGTTAGTCAAATCGAGCAGAAAAAGTTGTTAGCTAGTGTACTTTGCGAGACAATTGAAGACACTCTAGCTCTATTACGATGTTCGTCTAAAATTGAGTCCTGATACACCTAGCTTACCTGCCTTGTTTACCTCCTGGTAACCGAAGTGTTGCCCACTTGTAACTCCAAGCTCCGGCTGAACCTGGGTGTTGGACTTCTTCGTTGGATTCTCGGGTGGTTGTCGACACTCAGTATTACGGGTTATTACCGCCCCCCACTGGGCAAAGATGTTTGAACAGTGATTCGACTAAAAACCAATATGGAGCATAAATACATAAAATGTTTCAACAAAGAGAAAATTTCAATTCTAAATAAATAGAATTGATAACATAAAATCATAACATAATACAATTTAACAACACCATTAACTATAGCCTCTAAAATGACCATTATAACTTCCATGAAGGTAGGATTTATTGTAAGTCAGTTGTATTAGACTGCATTATTTTTCAACTGAGTCTACTAATTAAACTGGCAATGGAGTTTGCACCAGTGATTTTCAAAAGTTTTCCTATTCAGACATACAGAGTGTGTAAGATACTGAAGATGTAATTTGCTTCTTACTGGTTAGAATAAAATGAGCAGTTGTAGAACAAATAAATAAATGTGTTTTTCAAAATATCTGCCATCTGTTTGAGTGTGGCATCAATGCAAGACAAAGACAGGAACTGAGTCTCTGATTGAGCAATTAACTGATCAGAAGTGAGATGTACAATGCGCCATGATGGGTTGAAGTCTACAGCAGTTGAAGGGATTTAATTCAACTGCCATCTCCTGGTGGCACAGTGTAACACCCTAGCCCCTCAGTAGTTCTCTCTCTGGTTTCAAGAGATGAAAAGTTGGTGTCCTTGAACAGATTTCTCAATGTGAATTGTAATCTTATTAATTTGCTGTATCCAAATTATCACGTACATTCATCACTGATGAAGAATCAAGGCCAGGACTGCTGAGAAATGTGAATGGCCATCAGGGGGGAAAAAAAACCTTGGAAAAGCGTTATGATGTGATGCTACAGTGTGTTTGATAAAAACCTACATCTTACTCTTTTACCAGATAAAACTGATACACTCTCTTTGAATGATTCAGTTTTAAACGTGAGGTTGATAGCTGTAGAAAATTATTCGATTCCTGAATCCACTTGGAAGTGGATGCTGGCCTGAAATGCCTGCAATAGCTCAATAGCTTTTTTAAATGTATGTACACATCCTGAGCGTTGCTATACAAAATGGTTCAATATAGTATATGGGATTACATATCTCATCTGGCCTGGAGACACCTTGGAATCCCCTAGGAGGAGCTGGAAAATGTTGCTGAGGAGATGAATGTCTGGAACACCCTCTTGTTCTCCTGCCAATGTGACCTGTCCCCAGATAAGCAGAAGAAAATGGATGGATAGTATATGACCTTGTAATCACAACACTCAAAGTGAGTAAGATGGAATAAAATATGATGAAAATGATGGAAAAAAACAGCAAAAGAAAAAAAAAACATTACCTAAGTTGGCCTAAGATGACCTTCATTGAAAAACTGAGAATAATGTTCACTCTGCTTTGAAAAAGGGTGAGCCTGCTTCCGCTTGACTCATACAGCTCAAGAGACCTTGCAGGCTCTTGTTCAAAAACACAAAAGTTTCAGGCTACAATTTCCAGGAAAACGCAGCATTATTCATCCTGACTTAATTTCCTTGTCCTGCTGTTGCTGTTTTTATGTGCACCACATTCATCTTATCAGTGTTTTTCTGGTCATTGTTTTAGTCAAATCAAACTGTGCCATTATATCAACAATGTGGATTCTTATGGCCGGTTAGAGGCTTAGTTTCATGACTTCTTTGAGGTTTAGACTTGACTCAGATTTCTTCCAGCTGCTCCAGTTTCCTTGTGCAGGCAAAACACATGCAGGTAAGGCGAGTTGGAAAATTGCCTGTCTTCAATTATGTGATGTGGTTATGTCAAGCTTTATTTATTTCTTAAAACATGACCTTTGGAATTTTGGCTCCTATGTTCTTCTCTATAATATAATCCCACTTTCCACTGGTGTGTTTTAGCCTCATTTTGTAAAATTTGTTTTGCAATTAAATATTTCATGAATCATTTCCTCTGGATGGTTGCTTGCTCATGAGTTACACAACCATATTGGGCAATTCCTGCAATATAAAACACCTCTCATGAGAAGGGTGAAGTACTTCTAGTGTGACGTCCATCATGTTTGTCTCACTACGTTAACACATTTGACAGATCACTCTCTCACAGAGGATGCAAAATGTTGACAAGGTAATGTGCAGTACACCAGTGATCCACATGTCTCCTTTAATGAGACTACATTAGAGATATCCAGTTTCTTTCATTTCCCACTCCCTGTGTGTGTCTATCCTTCTATTAGCCTACTTAACAAAGGACTGTTTTTCACTCCCTGCCTCAGTTTAGCAGTGGGTGATATTGTAATATGGTACACTTCCGACCTGTTGCCACTGTTTGTGAGATTTCAAAAGTGGAGGTGGTTGAAATGAGGTCAGCATGAATCCAATTTTCTGATGTAATTTTCCATCCCCATAGAAAATGATATTTGATGTTTTTAAATATAGTAGTCAGCAAGTTGTTAACATGCATCATTTGATTCACTGGTGAGCTATGAGGAGGCTTTTTTGGGGTTGTTTTTAAAGATTTTTTCTCCCCCTATTGATTGTCTCTGCTGCTGCTGTTGTCATAGTTTTTATACTCAGTTTGCTCATTTGGCTTTTGTTGTAGTCACACTGCCCTCATTGGATTTTAATAAAGGCTGAATTGGACTAAGTAAGGTTTCATGACAAACTGTGACAGAACATTGGTGATAAATGAAAGTTCCTGATTTGAGTTATTGAACCTGCAAAAATGTAAAGTGGCAGATAAATGGACCTTATTGAGGCCAAATTCTCCCTGCATCCTTAACTTGTGTATAAATATCACACAGATGAAATCAAATAAAATATATTTATATTTTATATTAATATGTTATGCATGTTTGTTCATTATATTCCAATCATATTAGAACCATCCCAAACACCATAAAAACCACCATACAATCACCCCAAACAATATAGCAACCACCTAGCAACCATTTAAAATGTCATAGCAGCCACCTGTTACCAAACTATAGCAACTGTCCCAAACACCATAGCAACCACTGTGCAATCTTTTATGTTTACCTATCACGTTTATTATATTTATGAGATAATTGTCAGATTTCATTCATTCTATTTAGTATTCTATTTAAGTCCATCCAAGAACTACACAGGAAAGCTCTATTCCTATTCCCCTCGACACACATGCACCCATTTCTCTTATCCAGTAAAATGTCAGCCTGCTCTCAGAATCCCCAGAGAGCTGCCTGTGGCCTATCCCAGAGCAGAAGGATACCACTTTATGGAGGTTACCCCATATGTCATACCAATCTTTTTTAAAAGGGGCTTTCTTCTTTAGGGAGGAGAATGAAAATGAAATATATATATAAAAAAATACTATGAAATTCAGGAGAATATGACTGATTTTTTCTCTGGGACAAGTAACTGGAAAGCTTCTGTGCTGGAGTTTAATATTGTGGGCAACCGTTTTTTCTGACTACATTGCACTTCATTATGCATATTACAATAAAAGTAAAGGAAAGAGACAGATATGTATTTCCTCTCTAACATAAATCTGCACTTTGAGTATGCTTGCACACTGAAGCATTTCCAGGTCGAACTACCCCTCAGAGGCCACTTGGAGGCATGGCAATGTCTACAAACTGAACTAGCATCATTTCCCATGCAATACAGGAAATAGGACTAATTAATAAGGCTATTGTATGACAATGTAAAGCTTAAAGCTCTTTAACATTAAAATGGAAAAAATCAACATACTGAGGACTTGCTTAATTCAATATTACATACTTATTGCTTTGACATTCTAATAGATAAAGCAAGTAAAAGGCTATTTATTCAACAGCGCTGTGAATTTTCCCTTTGTTTTGTACTTAACAGATTCAGAGGTCCCCGTCCCTCCACTGTTCATAATGAGTGCCTACATTAGTGAGTCACTGGTGTGAAAAGGTCGCTGGCTGGAGGAGGTTTTAATTAAGCAGTAACAGCTGATAGTGCAACACATTTTGATTTTGAGATCAGAGCACAAGGTTAAATTGCATTGAAAGCTTTCTATCTATCTATCTATCTATCTATCTATCTATCTATCTATCTATCTATATCTAAAATTCATCAAAATCCCTTTTCCCATTCAACACCAGCATGAATGACACAGTTACGTTGTTGGATTTACTACAGAAGCAGGTGATTTTAATTATTTGGCCTAATTAGACCCCTCCACTCAGGTTGTGTTTGATGGACATCTCTCTGACCCTATCACTGGCATTACTACACCTGCTAAACCGGGACAAATGACACTCTCGTCATTCTCATTGGTGCATGGAGTTTGGTGACCTCACGAGACTGCCCTCCCATAAAAACGACCATATAGGTTGTTTGACCCCGAGTCACTACTTTGTCTGCAAAGCGACGTCTGACGACCGTGGCTATCTTATTAGCATGCTAGCTTCAGTAGAGGAAAAGAAGTGATAGAACTACAAGCAAAACGTTGCCGTTGCTTTCCACCACTGGAGACACCTCATTGCGAGTAAAGGAAAGAAGTTTGACGCTGAACTCGCAAAGTTTCCTCCACACTGGTCAGTAAACAGCTGCTGATTGTTAACTTTGGTTATGCTAGCGATAGAAAAACTTACAAATAGCTCAATTAAAACACCGAATATAAACATAGCAAATTGCAACCATGTTTTTAATATTGTAACCACGTTGCCGAAGGTCCTCTAAACCAACCCATTCTAACCCATACAAAAATCTTTTCTTAAACCTAGGTAAGTTGGGGTTTTTGTCTACTAGTAATGGCATTCATTTTTCAACAGTGACTTTTTAAAACATTTTTTTCTGTGGCATATCTCCTGCTAGGTGATATATAGTCATTTAGTCGTTGGATGACTTGTTGGTCCTTACAGGACTCCCTGTACAGCACCACCCACCTTCAGCCTGAGCTGAAGTTTAGATAATTAGCTAGGAGAATTGAAAACACCTGTGTGGGTGTGAACATCCTTTAGGTTTTATTACTTTAGGGCCAGAGGATGTATGCGTGTCTAAAACACCTCAGTGTTGGGAAAACAAAATATCCCGACAATACAAATGCTCTATAAATAAACTGAATTAACAAGTTTATTTTTTGGTGTTTGGTAAGCGCACTATAATACGTTAAATGACAACATTAATTTTTTATATCATACTTGGCTTTTTGCAAAAAAAATTCTTTAAAAATAAGTTAATAACATCTGCAATATGCTCAGTAAAAATCCAGCTCTCCTCTTGCCACTTGTTTCACAGCATTTCTACTCTACATTTCAGGTATTCTACCCATCTCCATGAGCTCAGTGCAGCCAGCTCGACCCATAAAAGATTTAACAGGTAAGCAAGCAAAGTCTACTTGCGCAGAAGGTCTTGGTCAAAAAAGCTGCAGTGCCAGTCTTGAGGTCAAACTTCCTCAGTCATCACTTGACTATGTTGTAAATGATACGCACAGGATAACTTGCTTGTACGTCATTTTCATACGTGTTCAACTGATGTCAGGGTCTGTTGGTTCAGGGCTCTCTGCATACAGCTCACCTCTGGCATAGGTATTAGAAGAGCAGTGCACTGGAGACTTACAATGATGCCATTAGGATGTTACTGTGTGTGCAAAGTTTTATAGAGCTAGTCTCAGAAGCTGAAATGTAATGATTTTGTCAATGGTGTTTATGGTGAGTTTATTGAATAGTAGGTTTATGTGTCGTTCGTTATATAATATTTGAGGCCTGTGGAGGTAAGTAAATTGTATTTTATCCAGTTTATTTATCGATTTGCTCATGACCTTGTACACAACGGTTAGTGCTCAGAATTTTACATCAAAATGACATGAATAATACACTGACAAATCCTTTGGAGATTTTTTTTTTTTTCTGAATGGCTTGTTGTTTTCTTGACATTTGCCCTTTTTGACAAAACTGAAACATTGTTAGTCACAAGATATAAAAGACAGCAGTGATCTTTTGGTCAATGCTGTCACTTAGTGTTTCCATTTGTATTGTGCTAAATAGATTCTCAGGCCCTTGTGCCCCCTCAGTGTAATTCATGATGGGTGTATGCAATTAGTGACTCACTGGTGCAGAAAAAGTCATGGGCTGGGGATGGAGGAGGCTTTAACTGCATGAAATCCCGGTTTGACTGTGTTAAAGACTACGTCAAGTTCATTTAGACCTTAATTTTGCCATTATAATAAGTAGGACTCCCTCACTGTTTGGAGTCATTAGCACAATATCTTGCAGCCTGAGTGACTCACTGTATCATTTAATGTTGTCTTTACAAATTATACTGCATGGTATAGTTATGCTGAGCACAATATATGTATTTAGAGTTGCGAAAATATACATTCATTAACAGCACAGTCTGTAAACTAAATAAAAAGACAATTATCATAAGACATCCGGTTTCTCTTTTCAAGCCCAGCTACTTATGAGTCATGCTCTCACACCTCTCCACAAACCTGTTGCTTACACTGGGTGGCAGTATGCAGTCATTTTTATACTAAAACCAAGAGACTAATTAACTTGTGAGGAGCAGCATTCCTTTATTTCCTGCACATAAATCTCCAATATGATTATAATAACATTTTAAAAATATATTTTCATGCTTGCAACATTTGAAAAATGGAAATTATGCATGCATCCTGTTCATGACACTCCACAGAGAACCATGAAATGTGACTCTAAGTTGGTGAGAAACTGCTGTAACGTTTTGCAACAAACAATTCTTGTGCACTTTGAAAGGTGCAGCAACACTGGCCAGCTGTGTCCTCACTGCCTATGCAAGAAGCAGTATTGTTTTGTTTTTATATGCATGCATTCACAAACCCTAATGTGGCATCAGTGGTCCAGAGCATGGATGCATCCACTCTTTACTTTCAAAGAAACAAGGATAAATATGTATATTGCATAGTCTTGAATGGATGTTTTGTAACACCAACTGTATTTCCTGTCCCTCTGTAACAGCTGGCATAACCTTGTGCACTTAAATCCACTCTGCAGCCCCCTTGCAGTCATGCGATTACACTGTAGTGGGCTATTGATTAATTGGAGTGAAATCTGAAAACTGCTCTCAGCAATTCATCTTGCGTCAATGGCTAAGTATATCAAAGTAAAAACTTTTCTTTTTGAGCTGCTGAGCTGTCTTACGCACACACGTCTAGCCAGTCTAAAAGACAGCAGTCCCCATGGAAACAGGTTTCCTATCTGCAGAAGCTCCATAAACAGATTTCCTGATAGAGAAGAGGGAGGGGGAGGGTCAAAAAGAGAGGGAGAGAGGACAATACTCATGTGAGTTTGCAAAATCCATACCATCTCTATGCAGTAAATACAGTATCTGCATATATATTGAGTTTTGCATGCCATTTGTACAAATTTTACCTGGCTGTGAATCAAGCTGTACATGAAGTACTTATGACTCACCTGTTACCTTGACGCAGCTGAGGTATTTTCTGTTAGTGCTCACGCCATTAACCTTAAGATTTCCTTGTGCACCAGCATGAACTAAGAAAGTGAATGAATGAAAGCAGCCATCCCACAGTAAGAATGACTCAACCCCTCTCTCTATATGTAAGTGCTCAAGTGCTCTCCGCCTGCAGGAAGGAAAGATGTACAAATTAGGCAAGGTCAATTGCATGCTATTTGGCTAAAGACATCTCTCCCACTAGTGTTGAAAATGGTCTTTGATACTGAAGATGGGAGGGTAAATTGCCCATGAAGTTTCATTCACATAATGGAATTTGTCGCCCAAATCATCCGATAGGTTGCTAGGTTGTTGCATCACAGGCAGGATGACTCCATGCCATGTCTCCACAATGGGCCTATCATTGATGCATGTGCCACCTGTGGGCCTGTGTAAGGCTCTCTGTGTTAGTTTTTATTTCTGGCGAGCTCCAAATAGTCCCATGCAAACCATGAGTAGTGTTCTCAGCAGACACTGGGCGTACACTGCTGAAGCAGGAACATCTTGGCAGAGGCATTGTGATCGTAAATGGTTCCCTACGCGGGTAAATTATTAGTTGCACCAACTAAAAATAGTTCCTGGAATCCACTCCCAAGCATTTAAGATAATTACTGGTGATGTGCAACCAATGGTTCATTTTCAAGATGTGTATTTTTAGGTCACTGTGATCCAAAATGGAGCCTGCTATAACTCAAAATAGTACAATTGGAAATCAGCTATTTAAAAAAAGAACTACTTGCGTCACAAGATGTTTTGTTAAGATAAAACCTACAATAGGTGTCTTATTTAAACTTGGCGCTTAGAGAGGAAGCAAAGATTACTGGTCTTTTTATATAACCTCAAGGAAAGAGAACTCAGTTTGAAAGAAGATTGTCCAGCTTGTGCTTACAAAATGAACAAAAATGTTTCAACCTGTTTATCTTCCCAACAAATCAGTTTGTCCAGTATTTTATTTCTGCTGTTTACAATTAGTTCCAGATTCTGCTGCACAATCACTAACTATGACTACATAGCATCCCTGTATTATTCCGATGTAATTATTTTAAAGGCCTTACACAACTTGGCCCCAACATGAGTGAGTTGTTGATCCTATACAGGTTCACTAGGCCTAAGTAATTGCTAGCTGGATTGCATTTTGAGGCAATAATCCATGTGTATATAGATTTATCCAACAAAAGCACTTTGGCTGGTATTGTTTTAAATATGAATAAACATGTTGTGTTTGAAGTCAGTCAACTTTTCTATAATCCTAACTTAAAGCAAGCACTCGAGCTGCACGATTAATCGTCTTAAAATCGCGATCTCAATTCAGAGCTCTAACACGATCTCATTTCTAAATTCTGATTAACAATTCTGCTGCGTTTTCATCAGAGACACCTGCTGCATCAAAACAAACGCTTCTCTCTCTCCCTCTTGGCTCAACCAGGTATTCTGCAACTTTATAATATTGCAGCAGCAGCAGTAATATTCCCGCAGCAGGTCACCACTACAAAATGTAGACCCTCTGTCAGCCAGTTTTAACTTATCACCGGGAGTTTCCATTTTAGATGTGTGGTTTCTTGTGGCAGGAATGCAATTGTCAGCAGGCAGATAGAACTCACCTGACACTGGAGCAGAGAGAATCAGAGTGAGTCACACTGCCTGCATCGTGTTGTCGTTCTGCCCTCCATTTTCATTAAGTATCTAACTGTAAAGTTAGCTTTGTGGTTTGGTCATTTTAAGACAAGATTTGGTTGTAAAGTTTACAGGCTGTTGTTCTGTTGCTCCTGCAGTGCTGTGTGTGAACTGTGAGGCAGCTAGAAAAAAGTGTAACAACTCATCCACTGACATTCTGAGTCATATCGGGGTACTCCTGACTAATGTATCAAATAGTCAACATTTAGGGGGCAGCCTTAGAACCTTACAGTTTATTAGCATACCTGACAAGCTCCCATAGACACAAGGAAATTACAGGCTCGATCAACTACCACTTAGCCAAACATTCAATTCAGTTCAATCCAATTTTATTTATATAGCGACACAACAGAAGTTATCTCAAGACACTTTTCATAAAGAGCAGGTCTAGACCATACTCTTTAAAATATGGCCTGTCCTGTATTGGGCTCCGTTATATTTTCTGTTCCGCTTCCTTGTGTGTCGGGTAAATGAATGGTAAAACATGTTGAGGGAGAGAATTGTGATCTCATTTCTAAGCAAAAAAAAAAAAACTCATTTTTTCCAGGATCATGCAGCCCTAGCAAGCACTGAGTATCTAAACATAATTAAGAAGTTCAGTAATGCTGTAGCCACTGCAAACACATACTGTACAGCAAGATCAGATATTTTGTAAGAAAACATGTACATTGTCCCAACATTTTATTAATAAGTTCAGTGTCAGCAGTATTTGCAATTTTCAATTTCAATTTACAACATTCTTGTTACATTCACAGAAAATGTATACAGTTGCAATTATGTTTCCTACAAAACCAATTTGCTGATGCAGTTTTCTTTATTTTCTTTAATGCTTGTCAAATGTTTGCTTGTCTTTATTTTGAATATTTACTCATGCTCATCTGTCCTTTTTTTGTAATTGCAAAGCACTTTGTAGCCTTGGTTTTGAAACATGCTTGACTTACAATTAAAGTATAAAATAATTATCAGTGATAGTTTGACAGACTTTTAAGGATATTAACTGGGAAGACATTTGACAGCTCAGCCCACTAAAATACAATAGATGTTCTGTTCTATTTGATGTCTTCCCACCTTTGTTTTACCACCCACTTTAGAACAAAACCCAGAGCAGAACTCTCGTTTTGACAAACTTAATGATGGCATGTGATTTATTTAAGATTAATTTTGCGCACAAAGCATTAGAGTAACTAACTTTTGCAATACTTCAGCTAGTTTTAATATGCCATTGGTCTACACTGCCTGTCACACTCACACAGTTGGAGTTGGAGAGTTTTGACTTTGTTCCTCAGTTGAGGGGCAATTTGTCTGAGCTAGTTGCTTTTGTGGTGCAATCTTGGCAAATCAGGGTCTCTGGCTGTAATCATGGCCACTAGCATGACTGATGTAGAACAACAGCCCTCATTAGTCCTCAGCAGGAACCACATATCAACACCTAGACATCACAACCCTCAGGCACCTGTGGTGGACCTGGCAGCTCTGTTGGCAACAAGAAAATCTATCATCATAGTAAACGCTATAGGAAAGAGAAAAGGAATATGGATCATAGCCAGACATCTTAATTGAATTCTGGATACTGATACTTTCATTGCATCAATCACGTTTCCAATTTTATTCTCACCTCTTGATTTAATTCAAAATCCATTTACAGGTGGCCGGTGACATGTAAAAGTATGAAAGTTATAAAAAAGTGTCATGAATTGCAATTCTTGTATAACCTCGTTCTATTTCAGATCTCATCCCATTCATGTTATCCCCCTCCTACAGTTTGATATAATAAATAATATGCTAAAAAAATGTGTTTACTGTCATCCCGCTGAAAGGCGAAAATAAAGCTTAAATTAAGCAACAGTGGGTTGGTAGTGTGAGGAATGACAACTAGCAAACCTCACTCTTCTTAGTCCTCCTCCTTTCCACAAGCCCAGAAACATAACATGAATGGAGGCACAGACTCAAGCATGTCAGCGCTGTCAATGGGTTTGACTAATCATTCAGAAGAAAAAAGAAAAAAAAAAAAAAACCCTGCCGTGTATACAAACTGTTGAAAATGGACTCTGTGTCTATCATTTTATTGTCAATCAACATTGGAATAATGGGTGCAAGGCCTCTGCAATAAGCAAGTCAAGGGGAAAACTGCACTTAAGTAAAAGTGCTGTGCAATGCTCAAAGTGTGTTGTATTGAACAAGTTAGCACTTGAGGACGAGTTTCCATAGCTACAGGTTCATCAGAATGCAGGACACGTATAGTCTAACTCCACTTGATGTGAGAGAGGGGGCAAGCAGGTTGAATTGATGCACTCTGCAGAGTCACAAATGGTACCATTAAGTTCAATTAGCAGGCATCCATCCGATAACTTCAGGCTGTTGTCTGGATAGTTATTCCTAATGGTGTTTTATACCACAGAAGACCAGTGCATGTCTTCTGTCTACCTGAAAGATAACTACATGCTACTTAGTGGGGAAGTATGCAAGCTAGGAAAATGTTTCAGCAAAGTTTTAAATTGGGGTGATAGCATTTCATATAAGTATTCCAAAAGACAATGATGGTAATATTGGATGACTCTGCCACTTGGGGACAGCAGAAGCACATTGTAAACACAACACTGACATATCACCTTTTAAGTTGATCTGACAAACTTTTTAGCAAAGACTTGCTTAATTACACATTCAGCAGTTAAAGAAAAGCATTATCATTCAATTGGAATCTTTGTTTCTGATGAATAAATTTAAGTCCAGTATTCACTCTATTCTCTTTTAGCTCTGTTTTTGGTTCCAATGCATGAAGGAAAATGTCTTAACTAGTAAATGCCCCACTGTGTTCACTAGCTAGTCGCTAACTGTGTCTGTCTGTTGTTTAGTGCTGAACAGTTGGTATACAACACAAAAGACTAATCAGCCTAGTTCTGCAATTTTTCTTACAGCTAGTTTATATATTCTGAATGCAGAGCCATGGGTCAGAATCTCCTAGGACATCATTTCAAAAGACACAGGAACATTTGGAAGTAGCTTTTCTGTCAGTTGTCACAGGGATAACCTGTAATGATCCTGTACCACTTGACCTCAACATGCCCCTTTAACCTCCCCTCCTTGCAGTCTTTTCAGTTAGTGCAGCCCTCTGCTGTGCCCTAGTGTTCCAGCTTTCCTCTCAGGTCTAGGCAGAGAGCATGAGCCACCTAACAGCAGCCACTAGAGCTTGTCACTATCAGAGCTATGTATTCAGCTCCATTCTCTCGCCTCTCCTCAAGGGCAACCAACTTCCTGTTGCTGGGTTACACTAATTGCAGCATTAGTATTCTGTATTGAATTGCTACCGGAAGCTGAGGCTCCACCAGACACTGATGGCCAGTGCAAGTCATTGTAATTACAACACCACAGAGACTCTGTACCTTTTTTCTGATTTTTTTTTTTTTTTTTTTTTTTTTTTTTTCAAACCCATG
The DNA here is from genome assembly GCF_001640805.2 of Lates calcarifer. Taxonomy (NCBI): domain Eukaryota; kingdom Metazoa; phylum Chordata; class Actinopteri; family Centropomidae; genus Lates; species Lates calcarifer. The sequence goes on along the minus strand of NC_066835.1, from coordinate 15,146,702 downwards.
CAGCTTCCATGTGGACTGCAATCTTTTTGCTTTCCCCATTTCTTATCCTGACCTTTCAGTTAAAGGGGCACATGGGTCCTATTTCTGACTTCCTTCTTTAGACCTCATCTACACAGGAGGTGTGCGGTTTCATGCAGGACATCCTGTTGATCCTACAAAATTAATGTTTGCACAGTGCCATCACCCCAAGGAAGTATTCACTTAAACTGAATGAGAGTTAAGTGCAAGCGGGGCAAAGTGAATACAGCAGGACACAGCTATATCATCTGCAATATATATTCAGATACAGTTCCAGATTAACAGTGTATCAAAATAATCAAAACGATAAATTATTGGTTCTGCAACATTATTCCTTTTTTGGTTTTATATTTACAGTTCATCTTATTGTGTTTAATAAACCAGTTTGCTATTGTAGAAATTCAGTCAATCTTATGTTTTAAAATGTTCATTTGAATGCCCTGCTGCCTTCACAGTTCACACTCCTCTTGTCAAATTCATTTAATTTATTCCGGGGAAAGGCATCACCACAGCAACACGGCTATCACAAGCTAAGGGTTCCTCCATATGTCAGGCTCAGTTACCGTGACAACATGTTTCACAGTAAAGTTCCAGCACAGAGGAGCTCCCTGCATTTTGATGAAGAATATTCATGATGGAATCTGAAAGAGAAAAGAGTAATGACCCATTGGATGACAAACATGATTCTCAATTTGATGTTTATTTCCAGTATTGATCTGCTGTGTCAAACACAGTATGCATGTGCTAATGCAAAGTATATGTTTGTACGCACATGCATGTGTTTATGAGAAGGTATAGCATGCAGAGGTGTAGGCGGTCATTCAAAATATCAAGAGTTGCTGGTGCTCACTGAGTGACGTAGAAGATCTTTGGCAGCCTGCGTTTATCTCTGACCTGGTCAATGGCAGACGGAGGATTTGTGTCATTCTAAGAGTGAGGTATTTATCAGACATAAACGTTCAGTTTTTTTGCAGTTCTTTGTTTTGAACTTGCTGTTCCACACGTGCACAGAATGTCACCTACTGCATTAGGAATTTGAAAATGATCCAGTTTTTATAATTTTGCTTGCAGACCACGATCGTGTCCTCCTGCATGGATGAAAAGTGAAGAAAGCTTCACTAATCCAGCATAGCATGAATTTCATGTTCCTGCTGTTCACCTGCCTTTCTGCCTCACCAAGTATGCATTTTTTTTAAGGTTGATGTGCGTCATTAGACCTGTGTGAAGCTAATCTCCCTGCAGCAACATCTTCCCCTCTATCAGGGGGAGTCACCAGGTTCCTATGACTAAGTCACATGCTTCTGCATCTCTGTGAATGAAAGACACAGAAGGACATGAAACATTTATAGGTGAAAGACAAATATTTTGATAAATGATAATTTAGGGTTATCAATAAAGTTGAATTAAAAAAGAATGGGATCAATGATCTTATTTACAGCTGGAGAGGAGTAAACGGCAATACACACAGAGAGAAAAATAATTCTACATTCAATAGAGTGTCAGAGTCTTTTATGTTGAGAGAAGCATGTTTAAGTTGTGCAATCACTTTGAATGCCTGGCAAATCCATTCAAAGCAATCTCTTACAACCAACTGTTCAGACATTTCTGTGGTAGAAGTGATCTCTTACAGCACAAACATGCCCTGATTTGCAAAGCACAAATGGCGACCTAGCATCAAAGTGTTGGAAAACAAGAAACAGACTTGTAAGATTTTAAAGTAAGTCTGGAACAGTGGACAGTGAGCCAAATGAATATTTTTGATGGAGGTAGACATCAGGATTAATGCAGCAAATGGAGCTAATCTTAAAAGCTTATCTTCCACCTAGTTTTGGTTTTGCTACCTGAAACTGCATGAGTTCACTTTCAGTGTTTACATCAAACCAGATTTGAGCCACAACAGGCAGCTGTTTTTAGCAAACCCAGTGCATGCTACCTCTCTTAGCACCAAACAGCAGATAATCAGCGACAAGCTGGTGAACATAATGGATCATTTAGCAGCTAAAGCACCAGATATTTCGCTCAGCAGAGAGTAGAGAGCAAAACACAGGATAAAAGGAGAGTGAATATTTGATTGTACCAGACTCCAAATCAATGCTAATGTTGCTGCATGGAAGTGTAGACAACTGTTTGTTAACCCATTTGCTGCAAGAACTTTCTGGGGTCAAAAAAAAATGTTTGTTTACTTTGTTTCTCTTGTTTTACTGATAACATATGTCGAAAAAGCAGTGCTTTCAAGTTTTTAAAGAGGAATAACAAATTCCTCCTAGCTTTTCTAAAAGTTAAATCAAGTTTATTGTGTAGCCCAATCACATTCAATGTCTCAGTGGGGTTTAAAGGTCTACAACAGCTTCTTGACCCAGGCCAAGCTCTTAAAAGAAACCTCAGTGCTTAAGAAAGAAAAGCAACAGAAATTACCTTCGAAGAGAGATCCTATCCCATAGTGGCCGCAGGAACATAGAGGCATAGGATTATGAGCCAAATACTAACGTAGCACATCCAATATTAAGAGATGCCAGTAAGATATTTGGTCTAGTAAATTTAATCTAGTGCATTGAGAGCAGTTAAATCATACTTATTTCTTTAGGTGCATTTTGTCTTAATGAAAATATATAGGGCCCATTCAGGTTATTATTGAAACAAAAAATGTACCTCTATTCCAGCTTTTAGGCACCATTGACTATTCTACTGCATAATGTACCTGAATTACTTCAGCTCTAAATTTCTAGGTTCTGCTTTTCCTGTGGAAAAAGAGTAAACAGCATATACTGAAATACCTGCTCCGAGCCCAGTTGGAAAGCAGTGATGACAATAATTTGACAGAAAGGATAAAGGTCCTTGATTCTCATATGCCAGTTGTTGCCCTTTGCAAAGGTACCATGTCATTCACTGAGAATTGAAAATCCGTCTGTTGCCCCAAGCATATGATCATTATAAAACTTGGCAGAGAGGCAAGCACACATACGCATTCCTTGTCCTCTGGATACTTTCTCTATCATCTGTACAGAGACACTCACTTTGTAAACACCATTTTCTGTACCTTTTTGTCAGATCAGTACAACTCCCATCAGAAGCTTACTGCAAAGATGAGGAGAGTACTTGGTGGAACTGCATATTGAAGTTGTTTAAAATGAAACAGAGTGAGCAGAGTGGAAATGGCTTTGTAAAAAAACAAAAAACATTCAAATAAAATGTATTCAACTCCTTGAGTAAACTTTCAGTGTTTCAGTAGTAAAAGGTATATTTATCATGAGGATGACACCTTATTCCTCTGCACACAATGAAGGCACACTTGGTGTTCTCTTTCAAATCAGTTAAATTATTGTACTGAAAAGTGAGGTTGCTGTGCAGACAAGTGGTATAAAATAAAATCAAACCAAATCAGCAGACAGAGGCTGGAGAGGGTGTGAAAAATGCAAAATCCTCTGCTTTAGAGACAGTTCCTGCAGAGAGATTATTTTATGATCTTTATTGAACATTGAATCATGGTGTATATTTAATACTGTAGTATCTGAATCAGTCCTGCATTTGAGAATTCATTAAATCTCTCACTGTCTTTCTCTTTCACCCTCTGTCCCTTTTCACCATCAGTGTTCAATGACGTCTCTTTTTGCTCAGGCTGTTGAAGTGCTGTCATTCATATTGTCATTGTATTCAATAACTGCAATCGGCCCACTCACTTTCTCTCTCCATGTGCTCTATATGTGTGTGATTGTGCATGTGTGCCCGGTTAATTTGTGTCTGTGAGAATGAATAGGGTCTGTGAGAAATTGTTGAGGCTAGCCGTTTTTTTCCTCTTCTTTTTTTTTTTTTTTTTACTCCAGTGACGTCAATGACATTTTAAGGGAGGCAGCAACTACAGAAAATTAACACCTACAGCAATCACTTACTTGGAAGTACCAGCTCACCAAGGCAATTAGAACTAAGTGTTGAGTGCCTAGACTAGACCCGTAGAAAAAATGAATTCTTTTCATTTTCATTCACTGTAATTGTGAGAAGGCTTTTCCGGACATCAAAACCTTTGGCGACTTTCCCTCTGTTGGAGAGGGCAAAAAAGGATTTCCTGTCTGCAAAGTCTGCCACATTCAGTCATGCAACCCTCGGAGACAAAGAGAGCACTTACACAACTTTGCTACCTCCAGATAAAGCCCTTGACTTATTGTGCACTAAAAACAAATACATTTAATAGCAAACCTGGATTGTGAACATATATGAGCGAGTAGGCAGAAATGTCTTGAATTCCCCTGCTACACTTGACATCCACTCACTGCAAACATGTTGTAAATTCAAGACTATAATGTACCTACTGCCTCCTTTGCAAGAGAGTGATCTCTTTAAAGCTGCAATTTTTAAGACTTTAGAACAGTTTGATTTGATGACACCAGGGGCAAACGCACAGCAAGCATTCCTTGTGAAGCTACTTCCGATAGAGCAGCAACTGGTGTATGTGCTTACAGTGCAGCTAAACAAACTCATGTTGTTTCAATGAAGTAGTCAATCTGATGTCATGCTGCACACTGCATGAGTAATTTTCAGCAAACAGCAGGGCACAGTAAAGTTAGTTACCTTGCTAAGGAGTTACTTACAAAAAAATAGCCAAAATTGACAGTTACTGCCGGTCTTGGTGACAAATACATTGCATTTCTAGTTACTGCTTCACAATAAATCCACCTTGCATTTCACTGACTGAATGTTTGCAATGTAGAGTAGCAACAGCAGATTAAATGAAAATCAAAATAGTAATGATGGATCACATGTATGTTTTATCTCCTATGAACCCCTTGTGCATGTGAAGGCAATTTGAGCTGGAAATGGCAGATCTCATTACTAACAATAAAAATGAATATATAGAAAGGTTATTACTGAATGTAAATACAGTGAATAACTAAAGTTCCAAACATATGTCATATCAAAACTAAGATTCAATTTTATGAAAATCATAATGACTGAATGTGCTGCTGACTTTTGGTTCTCCCTGTGCTGCAGTTTCACTGTTCAGTTTGCAAGCACAGCTGCCAGTGCTGTTCATTTAATTAGAAACCTCACTTGTGAACAAGTCAGCTCATGACACTTGAGGAGGCCTCCCTTAATTATTGAAATTATTTCCTTTTATTAAAAGGAAATAATTACAAGACCCAAAGGAAAGCACAGGAAACTGAGGTATGAAGGTGATACATGGGGAGGGGGATAGAACTCTCACAGTAAACAACACACACTTAAGGGAGAACACTGATTCATGTAAAAAAACATTTATGTGCTGTACAAGTTTGTAGATTTAATTAAATTTAAATTTGGGCTTCATATGAAATAAAAGCTGTATAGAAGCTCATTCATATCTTCTGTATATCTGTTTTGAACACCAGTAACTTGGGGCAAACACAAAAACCCGGCAGATATCTTTTATTACTTCAGTGTGTTATCACTTTGAAGTCTTAACCTTTAAAGGAATAAATGTCAGGTTAATAGATGTCAGACACAGATGGCAGAGGAATTCTCTGGGGTGAGAGGAGTGAGACGTGCAGATCACCATGCACAGGCTCAGTTCTCCACACCGGAAGTGACCATTAGAGGTTCAAAAGAGCTGCTCAGTCAGAGGAGTTGTTTAACTGCACAGCAGCAGCCACTTCCTGTCTGTTACACAAGCAGGCAGGTGAAGGGAGATCAAGGAAGCCTTTTCAGAGAATTGTAAGCTATCATAATGGGCCACTGAATCCTTCGAACCAAAAGCTGCAAGTATTAACCTGCCAGTTTGTGCAGACAGTACGGCCCTGGGCAATTTCTCCCACTGTGCAGATTTAGTATTTAACCCATTTCAAGTTGAATGCTTTCATTCATATTTTTTTGATGGGGATGTCTGGCTCTTTCAAGCCTTCAAAGACATTGTTGTTTTCATCTTTTTGTCTGACTCTTTTTTTCAATGAGTAAACCGTATCTCAGAAGTAATGCTTTGCAAATGTACTGTATTTAATATGGATTATTTATTAATGAAAGTAAATGTGGTGGACATGTTTATTGCTTAATTAAAAGATATGGCAACATTTTGAAATTACCTTTATCAATGTGTCACAATTTCACACTTTAATAGCAAGCAAAAGTTCAACTGAGGCTGATGGGAATGTCTTAAGTTTTTCATGTGTGTGGTCATGAATAAAAATATTGGACAAATTAAAATTCAGACTTGATGATGGAGCAAGATGGAAAGTCAGGAAATTATATAATATAACATTAAAGTTATATTTTACAAGTGCATATCAACAGTAGCTGGTTTACACTTAGTAAATGTTGCTGTTGGACTCTGTTCTGTCTGAACTACTCTTGAAAGCTCTGCTGAAGGAGTATGAAGAAAGGATAATGCAGAAAGCAGTGCCACAAAATAATGTCATTAAGTTCTGGCATTTGGGAAAGACAAATGACTCAGAATGCAATAAAGCCCAGTTATTTATTTACTTGAGCTTGACAACAAGATTCTAATTGCTATTTGTTAGAAACTGTCCTGAATTAAAAACTAGAACCTTTCCCTAAAAACCTGTTATCGCAAAAATGCAAATTGACAGCTTGTTGTGAGGACATCTCTTGGCTAATTTAGAGTTGTATTCCCCACTCAGCTTGGCTCATTTAAATTCTCATTCCAGTAACTCTGTGTGAGAATTGCAGCCTGAAGCCAGTCATTATCACAACAAACAGTGCAGAGTTAAACAGAGATGCTACATTGGTTCGTTTTACAACAACGTCTATGATTCAATCAGCATGTGTCTTCTGAACCTGGACACTGACGTCAGTGCTGTTATTGGATTTCTATTTGGGTTTTGGTGGACTGGTATCAGTCACTGCCACTCGTCGCCTCCCTTGCCTGCCCTCACATCCTGTGAAATAGAAACAAGTACACAGAAGCACTGTAAAAAAGCACAACAGGAAGAAACACACAGATTTTGATATGAGCACACTATATTGTAAGCCTGTACTAGACTTGAATTACCAAATACATTCAATTCTGGTACAGTTGAGCTTTTCTGAAGGACTGAGGAAAGAAACCTTTTGTTCTAAATTACATTATAGAGTAGAGGCTAGTGGAGCAGAGGCCTGGCTGCAGTTGGGGAAGGTTTTTATTTCATTTTAATATATTTATTACATTAAACAAACAATACTAAGCTGTCACTTAACAGTTCATGATGTAGGGGAACTGGAAATACATTTTAATATTCTGCCTGATTACCTTGTATTAGCATTTTAATATGAATCTCTCCATCTCTTTGCATGCAGCAATTAAAACTTTAATTATGCATCGCTAAATTTCAAGATGAATATGGAGGAGATGGTGTTGGGGAAGGCCTGTGCGTCATTATCTTCCTCATTCTGTTTGGGTTAAATTGAGGACTTGTGAGGTTGCAACCACTTGCTGTGTACAGTTTGGATCAGTGACACAGGCGCCCACCTGATGGCCCTACAATAGCTACACACACCTACACACACACATTTACACACAAATGCTTGTATGCACACACATACACAAGTACACACATCAGACAACACTGACTCATTTTTAAGCAAGCACGAATGTACTCATAAAAATGGCAATTATATCACTGGTAGTTGTCACAAGCTAAAAAAAATACACAAATTACTATGATGCAGTACGGTTATTATCATTGTACTGGAACATGATACACCTGTTCAGTTTGTTCAAGTCATCAAGTTAAATATTAAATAGGGCCTGCAGCACAGTAGGCCTAGTATTACTGAATCATAATGGCTATATATATTTTTTTAACTGCAGTATTTTATACTCCACAACAGCTTAGAGAGTTAACATTACAGGATGAGTGGTTCGATCATAATGAAACGCTTGATTAAAATACTAATATAACTTAAACTTGGAAATGAAAATTACATCAGCTTTTGTTATTCCACAAAGATACTTTTTTCTGAATGCTTACAAGTGTAAAAATGTAATCTGTGTGGCTGAGCCAGTAGACACTGGACAGATTACACATCCCATCCGGCCTGGGAACACCTCAGTATTTGGATGCGAGTGTCAGCACTGCATGCTGTGGAACTGTCCGAGGTGCTGATTCTGTCTTTATGAGGAGTTATAGTGAGATGGTTACTGGCGCCATGTGCAATGCGTAATCATTGACTTTAAGTATGTAACCCTGGTGGTGTTTCCTGAATGTTGAATCTTTATTTATTTATTTTAAGTGTGGCTCTGTCAGATTTAATTCATTCATTAAACCCATTGTTGAATAGGGACATAAAAGATGATTTTGGTGACATTTGGTGAGGTATGATGTATATGTGTTGCGATTTTCCAGTAAAATTAGTTGTTAATGCTTGTTTAATATCTTGTACAATATTTCTTTCATGTAACTTACAGTACATTGTATTTAATATATTTGATATACTTGATATATTTAATGTATTATTGTGTTTGTGCACCACTCTGTGGTGAGTTTTCATTGTGTACTCTAGATTGTAAATCATCTTGAGATATTTATCACACTAAGTGCATATTGGATATTACATCAGTGATGTATGAGGGGACCTTAAGCCTATATTGTTTTGCTTTTTACTGGTGTTGTTAGTCGTTAATATTATAATGTGCATATTACACTATGCGCAGTCACTCTGGGTGCATAGTTGTATAATTGGATATGAGTTAGGATTGTGATATCTGCAGTCTTCCCAGCAACTCTGCCACTGACTTCAGGTACAGGGTTATTTTACTTGCATAATGTTCTACTGTAACACAGAGGTTAACACTCACCACATCTTCACCACAAATGTCGGTGGAGTTCCTTTAATGAAGCTGTTATCAGTTATTAATTAAGGTTAACTTGAATCAAGGTACAGAACCTGTCTGACACCTAGTTCCACATATTAGCGGTCAGGTTAATAGAATTCCTGTTGTATACACTGTATTGTGGACAGCACAAGTTCAACCTTTCAGCCTTACAGAATGTGTTTGAAGTACACTGAATAACATGAGTGCCAATGAAAACACGCTCTATGAGGACAGATAAAAAGCTGAGATAGAAAAGAGCTTTTAGCCATTAGATCCTGGCAATAATCTCTTCAGTAGTTCTGGAAGTGCTCTTAACATGTTGGGGCTAGGGTTGACAGGAGAAGCCCCATCATTAATTGCCCATTAAATTTGATGGTCTCTCAAAGGTGCATTTTAATCAAACAGACTAATTTGCTTAATAATTAGTCTGATTTTGTGCAACATCAGGCTCTGATAATGGATAAAACACATGTCAACTTGTTTTTTGTTTAAAAACAAATGAGTAGTGGTGGAAAAGTAATGGTCATGTTAATATTCACTGCAAGCAAATAAATGTTAGACATTCACATTTAGTCTTCTCTCTCCTTTGAAAGCCTGTTTCAGTGCTGACTCACAAAACCTATGCAGCATCATACATGAAAGCTGTAAGGGTTCTGTAGAGACTTCATAACAGATCAGATAATAACTCAAAAGAAAATAACCACTGCTGCCCATGATGGACTATGATATGATTTCTCCTGCTTCCCTTGACCACACAATTTAGCACAATACGCTGAGATTAATGTTAATGTGCTTAACATGCTGAATTAATCAGCTAAATTCTAATGAAGTGTGGATGGCAACACAAACAAGCAGTGTCTTTACAATAGGATACACTGTGGTTCACTTCTCAGCATCTGAAAGTATCAGCTCTCCAGTAAAGCTCCAGTAACGTTTTGTCACATTCACACATGAATGCCAACAAGAATTGCCATCAAGAATTCTTTGGCATACTTCTTACTTTTTCTTGAGAGACATTTTATTTTTTCTTTACTGAAAAGCTGACAGGCAGGCAGACAAAGTGTTTACTTGTGTGTACTTTATGTTGACAGACTTTGCTTTTTAATACATGTAGGGATGCAAACAAACTAACATGTTATTTTCTATTTCTGTTTCTATTTATAAATATTAGAAATACTCATCATGGCATTCCTTAATCACTTTGATGCTGACTTTACAAGGTAATGTCACTTTCCATCCACTTTAGCTGCAGTTCAGATGGAGCGGAACCTTTGTTTGTTCTGACAAAGCAGAACTAAGCCCGTTCTAATGTGCAATTACTGTAAATTCTCAAATTGTTGATTTTTCCCTCAACTACAGGCAGATTTGGGAAACAGGTTATTATAGACAGTAATTTGTTTCTAATTTCCTCTGGTTGATACTTTTATTATAGAAAGAAGCCCCTGTTCCTAATCTGGGTACTATTTGCCATAATGTGCTTGTGTGTGTTAATGCAAACTCAAAATGTCTGTGTTATGTTATATAATTTCAGCATAGTGTACCTGCCTCTGCATCTTCTATCAATACAACACCATAGTCTTGCCATGCTCACTACTCTTTTTCTCTTAATAACAAAATACTATTGTCACTCACTAATCCCAGTCAGTCATTATAGTACAGTTAATTACTTTTTTTATTATTATTCTCCCTGTTATTATATGATGCCAACTGGAAAACTGGCTTTTATTTTAGAATTCACAGTAAGTAAGTTAGTGACACAGTAAAGAACCAAGCAGCTTTTAGTCCTGTGCTTTAAATTAAGTTTTAGATGATTATTGCTGTTCTTGTTTACAGTTGGCTTTAAAGTATGCCTGTGGTGACAGACTAATAATGGGGTATTTATCATGGCTGGAGCTCTACAACTACAATAACTGCACACTACACTATTCAGAAACGGTGATCAAATGTTGCACCTGTCAGTTAACAATGCCAATTACGTCCTACTTTATCACTTTAGTGATTATGTTCATGCTTATGTTACTGTATTAGTGCTGGCCCAAAATGAGAGAACTAATCTTTTCTACTGGTATTTAGCAAGTTCAATACAAATCAAGTTTACACCTCCAGGAGACAGCTGGATGCCCTCTGACAGTGACAGAAGTTTTCACCTCCTCCGACATGTGCCAGTTAGGTGGTGACTGACACAAGTCCTCCCCCTCTGGGTTTACTAAGCTGTATGCACTTGCTGCTGAGACACTCAGTACTACACATCCATACACACCTGTTTACTTGACTCAGCTGCCGCTGGTACCAGCTCTCGTTCATACTCCCTGCACCTCAACACTTCCTGTACGTGCTGAACTGCAACCCGTATGGTAAAGAATCAGACTTGCTGGATTTGCGATGTACCAAAATCAGACAGTAGACTACTACTCCTGATACCTGCCGCCTGTTGACTTTGGACAGAGTTGCTGCTGCTGGCACTATACCTCATCAACCACTGACAAGTACCAACTATAATAAAAAGAATTGCAATAGTTAAGTGTTGTCTCCACCATTAAAATATTTTTCAAAGTAAGCTCTATGTAGCAATCCCTGGTGACTTAAAACAGTTTTTTTAATTATATAGAGACATTTCAGTTGTCTTATATTAATACAGAAATGAGTTATGTTTCCAAAGAAATTGTCTTTTAACAGACATTGAAAAGTTGGAAGATGTGTTATTTAGACATTGGTATTGTAGCATTATTAAACTTATAAGGACATGAAGAGGAGCTCAATAAGATCATAGGTAGTAGCAATAATTATGATTGTGTGTGTATCTGAAAGTGAGACACAGAAAGGACATATCAATTCAGTGTAATTCCTCTCATTCTTTTTTATTTGTTTTTATTTCTTCTGAAATATTGTTTTATTATTGTCTTATTATTATTAATAATAATTCACTCAACCAACTCACGTGGAACAATTTATTACTGACTGCAGAGTATGTCTTGATATATTTTGTCTATGGCTCTGACCCTATAACTCCTTGCTGCTTAAACTTTAAGGTATCCCATGGAGTTTTAATTCCAAGCAAACACATTTCATTTACATTCAGCATTTCTCACCAACCATACACACTATGCCCTCAAGGCTGAACAAATGAATGTATTTCCTGCCTTTTGTTAGCTTGTTGTTGAGTAGAGAACATTCTGAAATCATTAAATATGGGAACAAGAGAAGGCTTTGTAGGGAGTTGAAGGGTTTTTTGTTTTTTTCATCATTTTAAAAGTATTACCTTCCAGAGATGCATCAATCTCTCCAGATATTTCCAGGGTTTCGTAAATCAAGTTTGAAGATTTTAAAAGAATAATTCAGCATTTTGCAAAATGTGTTTTTTGGCTTTCTTTTCAGAAGTTAGATGAGAATAACAATATCATGTCTGTACATGCCTATTGACATAACCTCAGGTTAGCATAAAGATTGGACACAGAGGGAAAACTGGTAGTTTGGCTCTGCCTGAAGGTAACAGAAACCACTAACCACCTCTAAAGACCACTTAAGTCACCACAGTGTGTTACTTTTTGTTCAGATTTCATAAACAAGACATAATGTGTCGAACTGAGCCAGACTAGTTCTTTCACTCAATTCTTTATGCTGAACTAAGCTAACCGGCTGTTGCTTATATTGACCATAGAGATGACAATCCGTTTCATCATCCAGTTCACAGCAAGAAAATTAATGGTATTTCCCTCCAAAAAAGAACAGGTATATTGGGGAAAAAAAATAGCTGAGGCTAATAATATAATGACATGTCACCATGTCCACTTACTAGTTTTAGCTTTTTTTTTCAATGTTCTGCACTCCACTTCATCTACTTTATCCAATAATACTTTCACCAAACAGCTGAACCTCCATTATCTACCTAAGAATGAGAAGTAAGTTAAAGGTGTGGCTGCAGCTAAAAAGTTAAGTAAGTCATGTCACAATAATAACAGTAGTTTGAGGTCAGACTGTGTGTTTAACAGTTGCCTGGAGGGACTAATGAGGTTTGGAGAAAGCATCTTCATTACTGATATATATGATATTCTTCAGTATACAAGCACATAGAAATTACAGAATTAGAATTACAACAATTACCTAGTTACCTAACAAGTCCTGTGAGGTGATATTTTTTGTCTTGTGAGAACAAGTTATTATCTCATGCACACAAGTTACCATCTTATACGCACAAGAAAAAAAATACATCACCCTACCGGACTCCGTAGGAAATACCAGGATCTCAATTCTTTGTTTTCAGCCCCAGTGAGATGTTTAGCAACATCTAAATTAGGTGTTAAGTTGTGCTTCTTGCCTTATACTCCTCTAGATTTATAACACAACCTAATCTCCACAGTGTTCATAGTTTACGGATTTACTCATCGCACATATGTTTCAGTAACAAGGTATACAGTGATATATTTTTCACTGTTTATTCCCTAGCACATTGGACTCTTAATGTTTTAATAAGCTTTTATGTAGAATTTTATTATTTTTTGATTTTCCTTGCAGTATACTATGTAATTTGAAACTAATCAGACTACAAAATATGTTCTGGTTAACTCTGTTTGCATAGTACAATTTTTATTGAGGTAATGTTTTCAACCCTCTGTGAACTGTTCTGAGCATTTTTCAGGATAAATGTCATCTAGATGGAAATTGGCTGAAAATGGATTTCTCAAAGTTTGACATAAACAAGTTAAACTACTCCACAAGTCACTCACTTATAAAGAAAAACAATCTTTTTTAACACTGAAGATACTGGAACAGATAATTACAGTATCTAGAAATACCAACTTACATCGTGAGTCGCAATTATAAGGGTAGTGTACGCACAAGAGCCAAATTTAACACAAGCTGAAACATTTTTTCTAATAATAATGAAAAGGTGTTAAATGGAGCCCCGCTCATTACTGATTAAAGACACATGGAGAGGATGATTAGGAACTGTAGAGTGAAACCCCACATCTGTGTGAATAGACCTACTGAGCTAATGGCACGTCGGTCTACACCTACATTGTTTAATAAGTGGGTAGTAAAAAAAGTCTGACAGAGGAACTGTAATTGTCATTAGCATACAGTGTATTTCTCATATTCAGGGAATCGTGAGTAGGCAATTGAACTGAATGTAACAGATTGTTGCTGAGAGATAAAAAGTAATCATCCACTTGCCCTTCGTCTTTGGAAACCCCAGCCAATAATGAGGAAGGTAGTGATTCAGTCACCCCTGACCCCCTCCTTCAACAGGGGAGAGCTCCTCTGCTACTGGCCTCAGGGAGTACGTCACAGACTGAGAAACTCAGCCCTGCAGCACAACTGTGAGTTCATGCTGGCGTAGGTTGGGAAATGTGTTTATGTCTGTGCGTAGATATTTCTCTCTGCGTGCCCGTCTGTCTTTGTGAGCAGGTGCTAATGCACAGTTGATCAAATGGTGTTGGAATTGTGGTGGAGGTGGGGGATGGAAGGGATACTCTTTCTGTCTCAGAGCCTGTCTGTGCAAACCTAGAGTCCTCTGTGTATGTATGTGGGTGTGTGCTCCATGTGGCACATGATTGAGTTACATTTAGTAGAGTTTTAACTGGACTGTATATATATATATGCATTTGCATCATTGTGTACGTAAGCACAAGCATAGTACCAAGCCAAGTGTCTGTACTGAATGACTCCACCTACGTAATCTAAATACTGCAATGTTTATAATTAAGTACATTTCTACTCTTATTTCTTTCTTTTTTTTTATTTCGTTAAGGAGACTTTTCATCACTAAGATTTTCTTCTGCCTTTACCAGCCTACAAGGCTTTTCTGTCTACACAGGTTGTGTTCCACATTCTGAAACAAGAAATAAATGTTCCTTTCAGTGGAAAGCTAATGCGATTTCTAACCATCCCTCTGGGCCAACTCAGAAATTCAACCCAAATTGACAAAACTGAAGCAGTGCATTTGCATCTTGTGTTTTATGGTATTAAAATTGTTAAGTGATCTTAAAAAAAAAGTTCAACATTTCAGGAAATACACTTATTTGCTTTCCTGGAGGGAGAAGATTGATACCATGCTTAGCATTAAGTCTGGAAACGGAGAGAGAGCAGCAGCTAGACTGGCTCTTTCCGTAGTTCAAAAATCTGCACCAGAGCACACGAAAACATCAGATCTGTGTGGACAGAAGACTATTAAACCTAAGGAGTTCATTCTTTTCACTTCCTATGCAGTAGTTTAATGGTACCTGACTTGAGAATTTCTGTAGATTTGCCAACTGTTCATCTCAATGTACCAATATCCTAATATTCGCATAACAGAGAAATGCTGATTAATTAATTAGATTCATTAGCATTTTCAAATTCATTTAAAAATTGCACTAAGTTAGGATGTAAACTTGGCCATCCTGGTGTAATAAGCAGAGAATTCAGATGTTTCCTTCCAAAGAAACAACCACGTAGTGTTAAATTTCAGTGAAGGAGAAGTGCTGGCACCACGTTTTGATTTTAATTGCTGTTAATAACACCTTGCTTTCTGCTTTACAACTTGTAGAAAACTTTAGTTTGCTGCAAAGTAACAAAGACACTACATAAAAATGTGGAGGACCAGACAATTGCACTGCATACTACACAACAGCATTTATTTAACAGCAATAAAACTAAATGGTTCAAATCCTTACGGGGGTAATTGTAGAAAAGGAAATGTTGTACCAAACTGAAACATCCCTTCAACACTAATAGTGTTTTACAGACATAAAGGCCAAAGCAGGTTTGGATGAGGAACACAGACAAATGTTGGTTCATTCACAAAGCAACTGAGGTTATGAAGGAATCTGTGGGGGAGTGTTAAGGTTGTATGATGCGTCACTTCCTCTAATAGATGACATCAGAGTAAATAAGAGCAATGAAAAAGAGACAATATCCACCAAGTATTTGTTTCTCAAAATACATCGTTAGCAGATGAAATTTAATGGGATTCTTTGGAAATGCGTCAACGTTAATGGATGATTCTCACAAGATCAGTCAGAAGCTTGGAAGTCATAAAATTTTGATTAAGGACTCTCAAAGACCTATGGCATAATGAAAAGGAATGTCTAGAGGAAAATTAAGAGGAAATAATTGCGCAGTTGATCATTTTTCACGTACAAATTCTGGGTGACAATTAAGCTGTCCACGAAAGAGAAAACAACATCACCACACAGCCATCAGCAATACCTGACCGGTGAAAAGAATTGCTCTCAGTGACATCTGAAAGCACAGGAAATTGATCTGCCTCATCATTGTTCAGAAGTGAACAATGGAACAGTAATTTTTCTCAAACAAATTGTGCTAAGTGTGGCAATGCAACTGCAGTATAATGGCAAAAGCTCTGACCTAACAGCACAAACAGGTCTGCACTGCATGACAGCAGATTCTCGGTTTATTCCTAGGAGGCAATTATCAGAGCAGCACAATAACTAAAGAAAGGACACACAGAAGGGTGCAATAACTGATCCAGGCTCAGTCTGTGCAAACTGCCATGACTCCTAAACACTGATAAGTGGGTAAATTATCTGAATGACTGTGTGAATGAATGAACGTGTTTGTAGGTTTGCTTCATAATTAACAAGATGAACATTTGAAAACATGAAAATGTCTTTGGAAACCCACCATCTCCCACATACACGCAGTCTTGTCTTTGTGACTTCTGGGGACACTACATTGACTCACCTTATTTTTCAGCAGACTTGCTTTAACCTTTACCATAATTACTACTTGCCTAACCCTTACCTTAAACTATGCCTAACCTGACCCTAACCTTAAACACACATCATCTTCTTAAATTTGATGATTTACATAGTAGGGACTTGCTTTTTGTCCATAAGGAAGACAGCCCTCGTACGTGACTGTGTAAACAGATTTAGGTCCCCACGTCATGCGTATTACCTAGAATACACACACACATCTTCTCAAAGTTGGAACTTGGGGGCTTTGTCCAACAATTTCCTGTACTTTCCCTAAACCAACAATCAAACACTCACTCCCACTTTACACAGTGATTGGCTGAGGTATGTTGAGGTGATTGCTACTGTAACGTTCAGTAACAACAGTAAAGTTTCTGTAACAACCTCAAACCTTTGAGGATCAGACCAAACTCTGTTGCTGAATGTGATACTTTAACTGGAACTAGTTTCACATAGGTTGCGTTATTTTGTATTTTTGTGTCACATGACAAAATGCTCAAATCAGTGCAAGATCTGCTACAGATTATGTGACAGACTCCAGGGCTGCAGACCAAATTAGAAGAGTAATCAGTGGCATGGGATTCACCTGGACCTGGTGCCCATGCATGTAGCCAGAGCAGCAGTCAGTCCTGGCAGTCCTCCTCACACCACAGCTCTGTCCTGTGTTGTTTGTTTCCTTTTCTTTTTTTCTTTTTTTTTTTTACAGCACAATATCTACACAGAGCATTTTGCTCTGCCTCTCCCAACACCTCTGTCTTAATAGATTCCTCTCATCTATTTCTTTGAGTTTATTTTCATAGTTTAGTTATTTAAAAAATATGTTGTTATTTAGTATATCTGTGTGACTCTCACCTATAAATACATGAATAACTAATATATCAATGAGCTTTGGCATATTGTAATATACTGCATTCATTGGTGGAATGCAATTAAGTACATTTATTCAAGTTCTGTTCTTAAGTAATATTTTGTGTGCAGGACTTTTGTTTGTAATGGAGTATTTTTACAATGTGGAATTTCTACTTCTACTTAAGTGAAGAATCTGAATATTTCTTCCACCACTGACTGAAGTGTACCTTTCCTGGTCAGTAAATTATGTCAAAGAACCAAACTACCCCTTTAACCGCTTTTTATATCCTTTGTCTTCATCCCAGTTTTCCTAATCAGGAACATCTTAACACTAATTCCAGTATGCTCTGAGCAAATATCCTGTACAGGTCAGGAGCAATTTGGTCTCAATCCTTTGGCCTTGTGTGGATAAACATGGCAAACTCTTTGAGAACATGCAAACTCCACACAAAGTTATGAAGTCTTAGGAGCCAAAACAAAGTCCTTCTTACTTTGTTGTGAATCACTGAGCCACGATGTATCTTTTATTAACCAATTCTATATTTAAATTATTTATCTAGTAGAAAGAGCTTTCTTCTGCCCATAGAAAAGCAACAAGAAGAGCATTTCATCCTCCACAGTCTTTAAATAGCTTTGCTGTGAATCATGGTTCATTCAATAAAGACGTTCTAGATTGTGTCACTGTTTCTGTGAGTGACATGACAGCAGAAAACATGAAGATGACAAATTTGGGAGCGTAGGTGGTGATGGAATATTAATAAATTGAATGTCTTCAATTTATTATAAGCTGATCACACTTGATGTGCCAAAATAAACTTAAACAACAACAACAACAAAGAAAACTTGTGCCTCAAAACTCTGCTGAATTTACATCTCTTATTTCTTCTTCTTCCTTTGGGAGTAAAAAATGTAGGTGAGACTTTAGAATTTTTAATCTATTTGTTGACACTCTTTTTTTGTATATTTAGGTAACAACTGTGTGTTACTAGCAAACAGTATAATCTGGTGTGAGCACAATCAGTGATGGAATCAATTTTAAGGAAAGAATTTACAATATTGCAAAAAATAAGTTATAATGTCTGTTTTGTCTAATGATAATATCATGGTTTCAATATTTAGGTAAAATATTGGTGAAATATACAGTACTGCAGTGGTGGTTTTTAATACTTTATCAGCCATCTGGCTGAGCTGAGTGCTGTTGCCATGGTGTCCAGGATCATTGAAATGCCCCAGTGGCCACTGACCTGTAATCCATTTTGCTGTGCAAGTGGAATATGACAAAAAAATCTTTGTAATCCACATCCTTTTAATATATTGGACATTTTTGCTTACAGTATGCACCTTGTCATGATGAAAAGTAAACTGAAATAATAATAAGAATATTGATGATAATAACCAGAAACAAAAATATCGCAGAGCAGCATGCAAAATAATGATGCTATAGCTTAAAAATCTGATTATTTTCTTTCATCATATCATGATTTGCTATGTTTATGCTGAAATAAATGCACTGCATTTCAGCTGAACTTGTGTAATTGTTTGCACTGTTTATCTGACAAAGCAGACCTGATTGTGAGCTGCTGAATTCTGCTCCAGGCTTCATTAACTTTTATGGCAATCATTTCTGCTCATGGTCTCAAGAGGGATGGAGGATGGCACTCCCCTGATATTCTGGCTAGAAGAAAACGTCACAGCGCATCATGCACAGGCTTATACTTGCTCAGAACATGACTCCATGTACCTTGTTCTCTCAAGTGTCATCCCCTCCCACTTTCTCTGAAGACACTTTCAGTTATTTTATGCCAGAAAACTAAACTCGGAAACATAACCCATCACTGGCAGATCAAAGGTGTATATTTTGCAGAACTTTGGTATGTCTACATCCAGTCAAATCATCAGCTCTGAGGCAAAATACATGAGAGAACTATAGCAACTATACCAAAAAACAAAGGAGATTCATATGTTGGAAAGCATGGAGAAAATTTTGAACGGTGCATCTGCATTTAGGTAGTCACTGCAATGAAATGCAGCAGGGAACAGGAAATCACCACTAGGGATAGTATTTAGAGGAACCATATAATGCCCTAAGCTCTTGCAATTGTGGGTTGCATGAAAAAAAATCAGTAGCGTCCATCTAAGGAGTCTGTGCTGAGTAAAAGGGCGACATAACAAAAAAATGCCATTTTCTTGTTAATCCTAGAAATTGCAGTAGCAGTCATTGTGGTAGTGTAAGTTCTAGTGGTATGATCACTCTAATACTTGTTTCAGGACAAATGTTATCTTAGGCTCTTAGTTCCATTTTGAAAAAAAGAAAAAGATCAAGCTAGAAAGGCCTTTAAAACAGCACTACCAATTTAACAAAGTAAAACTCTTTATTGGAACAGACAAAAAATTAGTAGGGCAGTCCTTATTTGTCAGGAAATAGACTTGCTGTTGAACTGTGACTCTAATTACATCTTTGCAAGCACAGGAACAGCAAAGTATCCTCTCTAAAGCAGAGTAAGAGCTCTTTAAATCCCAGGGAAGCCATTTCAGAACATCACAGCTCTGGAGTGAGACTCCTGGCTTGTCTACATGACGGTAATACAGATATGTACATGGCATGCACAACATACACACGGATACATCAGACATCCATGTAGTCCATCAAGTCTTGAACGACTGCTGTCTCCTGCTGTTATCTGTTTGATTTTGATCTGTTGATGTCCTCATCAAGCAGAGTGAAGGGAATCTGGGGAGAGAGAGAGTGAATTTCTCTAAGCTTTAGTTGTCTCTTTTGTCATGTCACATCTTTTTAAACAATCTTTTACGAGCTACTGCAACCAGCTCAGTATTTCAGACACGGTACTTTCCTCACCACAGCAGCACCTGTGACATCAGTCAATCTACAGAAATAACCTCAACTGTTTTTACTGCCTCTCCATGATGCATACATCCATGTGTACCTTTGACCTTGTTTGTATTAGTTAGCCTGTTGGACTGCTGGACTGTTGTGTGGATCAGGACAAAGACAGCAGATGTACAATAGATTGGAGCTTGACGCAGGTTTCATCCCATCTGCTGTGTGTGCATTAACATGTTGGTTGCTTAAACAAATTTTGTTTAGCCTGTACATTGGCAGGAAAAGTTGAATTAATAGGTTGTTTTTTTAAGTCACTGTGGCCACAGGTGGCAATTACAGGATAATGGCACTCTGATTGTCCCCTCATTTCCCTATATTTTCCTTAGGCAATACTGAAGTCAGGTATATTGTCAATTAGAAATTCCTTGCTAAGCTTTGCTCATATTAACCACCACATTAACACACACCCTTGTGTACATAAAAAAGTGAAAAAGTGCTTTGTTTTGTTATTATGATTTTAACTTTTAAATTTGTAGGAGAAAAAATTTAATATTTCTTCTTCCATAAAGTTCCATAAATTTACTTTTAAAGACCCTGCACACTAACACAGGTATTTTCACTAATTGATCTGGCTAATTAGACCTGCCAAGGGACTGCAGATAAAACTTGAGGATAACTCTGGTACAAGTGAGTTTAATAGTGTACTTGGTCCACAAAGAAAATAAAAGACTTCTGTCCATGGAGACATTGCATGGAATTAGAGGGGAATTACTTATGGTTACCAAATTCCGATAAACCAGAGTGATGAAGATGGAACTCTGCCCACAGGTGATACAGGTGATACAAAACAGATGGACTTTAGGTGTGTGGAGCTTTTAAGAAAGACTTATTCACAGAAGACATTTTGACACATTACTGTAGGGAAAACCACAGATGTGACTAATAAAAGATGTGAGTGATAAAATTAATGGTTGAATTTAATTTATCTGCTTCAGTATCAGGGTCCTGGAGTTGTGTGTGCTGGCTCACAGTCACATCAGAACACCTTTATAGAAAGGAACCATTGTTATTAATAATGGCTGTTTTTAATAATGGCATAATAATGGCAAGTGCAAAAAAAGTCTACTGTGAAAAATGTCTGTTCAGTTGTTTTAGAGTTGTAACTTTTTAGTTGGGAACTTTCTCTTAGTTTTATTTTTTAAAACCTTGAATATGCTGAATTGGATTCATCGGTACATAATATTGTTACCAGCATATTTTGCTAGTTTGTTTTTATTCTCTTTGAGAAAAATCTTGTTTGAAGATGAGGCTCAAAGTTCATTCTTGACATTCTTTTGTCCATTCTTCAAAGCATTAAAAGAAATCATGCAAATCATGCTGAGCATACAACAGAAATGTATGCATTTAAATCCACCCCTTAGTAGTTAAGCAACCAGTATCCATTTACAATTCTGAGATTTATTTGCTGGATTCACTGTACTGTGGTGCTTGACAAATTTAAGGGTGGGAACTCTATATTTTCAATAATTTAAAATGCCCTCATGCACACTGATTGAAGTAATAACCTAACACTGTTCATGGCACCCGCAGCTGGAAGTGTTCAGCATGGCAGTGAAATGATGTTATAGCTGCTGAGTTCTGTTCAGGCTCATGGTAGTCATTAAAGGAGGAATGTCCCCATGCTCATAAGTCTTTTGATGCACATCCATCCATCCATTTTCTACTGTTTATCCAGAACCAGGTTATGGTGGCAGCAGGTTGAGTAAGGTATTCCACCCCTCTCCCAAGCAGTGCCTTACCAGTTACCCCTTGGGGACCTTGAGGCATTCCCAGGCCAGATGAGATATGTAGTCTCTCCAGTGTGTTCAGGGGTTTGCCCCTGGGCCTCCCACTAGTTTGGTGTGCCTGGATACTTCTAATAGAAGGTGACCAGGAGGCATCCTGATCAGAGGCCCGAACCACCTCATCTTCCTTTGGATTACTAACCTCCTCACTGTCTCCATATGGTTGATACTGCTGATGCTATAGCACCTCGCCTGTCAAACTTATGCTCCATTTTACCCTCATTTGTGTGTCAATCATACACTTCTAAACCTTTAATGAATTAAATGATGTACAAAGGACCTTCGAGGACATACTGAGGAATTTTTAAAGCCTGATCCTCCACATGTGAAAGCCTTTTGTAAATGACTGGACATGGCTTGATTGCTGAGATCATGGCAACAGGCCCCTTAGATGAAGTAGTCTTTCTTTGTCCTTGCTTCAAGAGGCACAAGCTTTGATCCTTAACCCATTAGAACCATATCCATGGAGATCAGGTCTCTAATGAAAGAGCATTTGGATCTGAAGGAAACAGTATTGGAACATTTGGTGCACATTTAACAAACTGCATGCTATTATTTACTCTTCTAGTAGCCAGAGGCGTGACCAACAACAACAGTAACATTGAAGAAATACTAAGCATCTTCACAGTGGAAGTGGGGCTTCTATAGGTTTGATACTTTTGTTCAGCTTTTAAAGCATGGGGTGCATTGTTACTGACTCCTCTGTGTGAAAGAAAAAACTGCTACTTTGTACAGCCACTTCCAAAATGGAAAGAAAAGATTTGTATCTATTTAGTTTTTGTTGCAGTTGTGTTAAAGATGGATGAATAAAAACAATGGCACATAAAAGGAAGAAAAGAACTGAAAGCACATAATTTCTGTGTAACTACCAGCCATTCCTTTTGACATTTCTGCACATGATAAAATCATTTCTACACCAAACACTGCAAAAGTCTGTGTACTGTGCAAATATGATCATTTGCTATTAATTAAATGGGGCAATTAGGAGGAATTTTGCTGCCTCAGAGCAAAAAATGACACTATTATCTGTTATTGGTTTACAAGATTACTACAGAATACCAGTGGCTGTTTGCTGGTGAGGTATTTGTCTCTCCATATGACTTTACACAGAAGAGTGTCTTTTTGGGATCAGGTCCAAATGGAGTAATTGGGCTCAAAAATATTATTAAAGAGGGTACAGCAGCCTACTTTTTTCGGATGAAACTAGCAACCAGTAGTGGGGTGAAGGATTGTTTAAGAGGGCAGAGTGCTAGCCTTTTTAGCTAACCACCTAGCTGAAGCCAACTTTTGTCAGAAAACTACACAGGCCTTTGCACATAAAGTTAATCATACTGTATTTCATGCTGCTGTAGCATCTCCGATAAACTCTTGTAACAAGAGCTAAAGCATTTTTCAAACTTTTTTTTTAAACGCCCTAACCCTAACCCTTTTTTTAATAATTATAATCCACAAAATAAAACACATTACCAGTCAGACATAAGAGTTATGTCATATCAATGTGCAACATGTATTTTTCAGCCACATAATCTTTACAGAGACAGGTGAATTGAGCTTAATCATACAAATTAAGCAGTCTTACAACTTGACATGATCTAATAATTTGCCAGAGTGAGAGCACAACTGCACTGTAACTTACTTGAACATGAATATTTACTGAACACATATCAATAATATTTACACTTAATTAGCCCACTGGCACCAAAAGGTATATTTAACTCAAGTAACTTAATTTTCTGATCATTACGTCTGTATTATTCCAAATATCTCTCTCTGTTATCTTTCTTCCTCTTCCTGTCTGTGTCCCGCTCTCTCTCTGTCTGTCTTATTTCTATTTATTTTCCAGTTTTTTCCTAGCACATTGCAACACCATCCACCCACTACGGTCAACTTTCTTGTGCACCATCCACAAATCGGATATTAGATTTGTCTATTAAAGGCTATACCAGTGAGGAAGAGGGGGTGGAATGCTTGAAGCTTATTTGCTTCAACATGTGCTACAAAAAACCACGTGGATATCAGCGTCACTGAGACCAAAGAGCACTGAGCTGGTCACAGATTCCCAACACAGTAAGACATCACTGACACTTGTCACCATCCTGGTTTGAGAAGGTGGGAAATGAGGCAAGAGCTACGAGCACTGCACCTGGGGATGTACATACGTAAGCAACTAGGCCTGAGGCAGTTACAAGTAAGAGCAGAAACTTTTCTTCTCAAACTTAGTATGTTCAACACAAAACCACCAATCTGTTCTGCTTCATGTGATGTCTGTTGAGTTCTGCTTAGGATGCAGCGTGACAGTGAGGGAGGCAGGGAGGCTGCTCTGGAAACATCCACAGCAAAGAGGAGAAGATGAGAACTTAAGTAAACTCCATCTTAGAAAACACCTCTCGCCCACTATGCTAACCTGATGCAGCTATGGATCATCATCAAAGTCGGCTTTATTCCCCTGAAGCTGCAACATGGAATACTTTAGGTATTCTTCTGTGTCGTCAGCAGCACTTCCTGTGCAGACAGTCTCAGCTCAGTGAGAAGCTGCAGAGCATCTGCAGTGCATTTCTGAGCAAGCCACAGATTACACTATGGAGCAAGCTATACATGTTGTATGTGATGTACTTTGCAATTCTACAGGGTTTCTATATGTATCTCGTATTAAACATCTGCACATTGCACATCTACAGCCAAGTGCTGTACATTTACTATACATTTATATGTGGATAGGAGCACATTTTTAACATCCTGCACATCCACAGCACTGTTTTCAACCAGTATTACATATTGCATCTACATTAATGTTAAATATAGAATATTAAAATTTTACTGTTTTTTCATAATGCATATAATTCTTATTTCTCTGTCTTAGTAAGTCCTCTGACACTGTTCCTGCTGCTGCAGTCCACCTCATCACTTTTATTCATTCACTGAAGGTGTTAGGTGCTCTCATCTAAGTTAACTCCTACTCTTCTTTGACCTTTTCAGTTTCTATCTGATCTTCCAACAACACAGTTTCCTTAGGTAAAGTAATAAGATGTTACCTAACATAATTCCTTTGCCCCTCTTTCATTCTCATATAATAGCCCTCTGGTGAAAGGAATACTGCAAAGGCTCTCGAATGCATTCACATATAAATCCACAAGTATATGACTTTGGAAAACAACTTTGGAGTCGTTAAAATGCAAGTCTATTCACAAATCATGATTTATCTCTCGACCAAATTCGCCACACACACAGTATAAATGAGTATCAATGTGCCTGTGTGTGCAGATGTCTCTTCAATAAAACTGAGAGAGGGAGGAGGACTGCACCATGAGAGGAATACAAAAGATGAGGACAACCGGAAGTCCTGCTACACTGAGTTCAACCTGAGAGGGGCAGAAGAGTGCTGGAGATGCCATCGGTGAGTCAGCTTCATGCACACTGCCCAAGGAAAGTACAGGCTGTGAGGTTACTAAAGGATATCTCAGATGTTTAGTCATACAACTGCAATTCAGGCATTGATTCTAGTAGTTTCATCAGGTTTCTTTGAAAAAAAAAAAAAGTCACATAATAGTAGTCATGTAACTGGGAGCCATTATAGGCACACTATAGGCTCAGTGCTAAATGTCACTGAGCCTATTGTAATACAGTTACTTTAAGTGAAACTTTTTCATTCAGTATATGATCAATTATGTCCTCACCCTTCACATGTGCTGTATATAGGTATATGTAAATGCACATCTGCATACACTGACACTGTTCGCCAGATGTACCTGAGTAAAACCGTCATCCCTTGACGCACATCTTTCTCCATATTGAGGATGACATCAACACTTTCAACAAGTCACACACCGGTCTGACAGTGATTCATCACATCAAGGCCTTCTCAATGATCAGGACAGAAACAAGTGAAAAGTAGATTAAAGCTGCCTTTCAGCCCACTACATTACTCTCACAAGCCTCCTCCTGTGGTACTTTATGTTCTAGCAATTGATCCAATTTATCTCTGATAATCACTTAAATAAGACTGTTGAAATGACTTTTATTGGCCTATATTGGCATTTAATGATTATTGCATCATTGCAATTAGTGCTGATAGTTATTGGTTTTGTTTACCTATGAATATTTGTCAAAAAATTACCTTCATTCTGTTGGTAACATACTGTAGGTTTCTCTACCTACTTATAAACAAAGCTGGTTAAGAGAGAGGAAACTCTGAGGGGGCGAGTGTGTGTGATGGTGGCGAGAGCGAGGCTGTTCCATCTTTGTGTGGGGGTGTGTGACAGTTTTTGTGGGTTGGGCAGAAGGTGTCAAGGAATCATTTTTAGCCCTAGATCCTCGTGCTTCAGACCATTCCACAGCCTACACCCGGGGTTGAGGTGGGAGTGGACTGTGTGTCAGCAGTTACTCATACTACAAGCTTGTAGTGGTGGATCAATATTCAGACATGACTTCTGGTTGTCTTATGTCTTATTTTGCAAACCGTGTCCTGCCTTTCCCCCACATTTCATCTCCTTCAGTGGTGATATCATAGTGGGCTAGTGTCAGTGGTAATGTTTGTGTTAATAGTGGCAGTGTAGGAATTGAACTGTCTGGTGATCCGGCATGTTGTTAGTTACTGAGTATCTACTCAGTAGAATATTAGAGAGGCACACACTGAAGTAATGAACTTCACTGCTGCAGAGGCAGTGGTATCACAGCCTCATAAAGAGAGGAAGGGGAACAACTGAATTCCCCCAGCAAACTGTTTAACAGGCTGTTTGTTTTAAAAACTGTCCATTAAAAAGTTACAACTAAACCAAAGAATGACACGGCCATGGGAGGAGCCAAAAGAACAAATAGTACACTTTCCAAATCAATGAGCACATTTGTGCTGTTTTTGCAGATGGGTCAAACACAAGAACTAACAGAGCCTCATTTGTTTTTGACTTTGTGTCTAATTGTCATACTGCATAGACTGAAGAAAACCACACTCAGGACTGTTGCTCACTGGGACTGTCTGGTAGAATTGATGACTCAATTTTACAAAAAGACAAACACAATTTTCTTATGACCTCAGGAAATCGCAGTACTGAACATTTGACAGAATAATCTCGGCTTACGGTCCATTTAGTAGCTGCTCTGGATAATTTCAATCACATTACAGGATTTTCTCACCAGATGTTTGTTCAGTTGACATGTCAATCTCATCCATGTTGCCTTTAAAGTTAATACTGAGTGTTCTTTTTTTTTTTTTTTGAAAAGTAGTCAACAAAACAACTTCACCAAGGTCCATTTACCAGTTGATTTGAACTTTTGATCATAACATAAAAGCATGTGATCAAAAACACCAGAACAGCTAATAAATAAATCTCAGTTAGTAGCTATTTTAATATTAGTTTACATTTATTAGTTTACAACTAACCCTCAACAAGCCCTAAAATAACAATTTTGGCTTTGTGTGAATTTTGCAGTTCGCGCAACTGAGATACAGTATTTCAGTGAACTGCCACTGTCACATTGTGTGCATACTGTGTACACATAGTGGCTTGTTTAAAAGTTCAAGTTGCATCATGTTTATTGATTGTAAAACATAAAAGAGAACTCTTCACACTTGAGGTAAACAGTGACTATCCATAAGTTTGTTTTGACAACTGGAACAGATGTACATACTGACAGAGAACACATAAATTGGTGACTTTGATTTCATACTGGTTTTCCGTCATGACACAATGAGAAATTTCCTCTTCATGCACATTTTGAGATGTTTTGTGTTTTCACTTTGAGAACATTTTGCCAACTTTGAGGATTAAGAACAATGCAGCAGGATCCCTACGGTCCTCCTGTGTTTGTGTGCACGTCTTCAAAAATACTGTGTCAGGACACGGGGTACATCAGAGGGAGTCAGAGTGTGCCAGGAGGCATGCTCAATATGGGGACAGATGGCTTACAACTCCTCCAAGACATCTGTTTACTGTGAGTTACACCATCCGTGCCAGATGCTAAGCAAAATGGGTGATGGATGGCCCACCACATTCATATCTGCCCATGTTGAAGGGCAGGCACCGCTCAGTTAGCCTCACAACGATGTTTGATACTTTTTATAAATGAAATGTGTTATATATGCTGTAATATAATTGAAAACCTATAATATTTTTTCCTCAAGCGCATTCAGGCTCGATGTTACATCTGTAGTCCAAATCACCTCAGAATCAGAATCAGAATCAGACTTTATTGCCAAGTAAGTTTGCACATACAAGGAATTTGTCTTGGTATATTGGTGCTAAAGGACAGTTATAGTAAAAGAAAAGAGCAAAAAGCAAGAACTATATTTACCTCCATAAATCTGTTGAACTTTTGACTTGATGGGTCACTTCACAAACCATATTCTATAACATATGGGAAAATCACGAAATGCTTGTTTAAGCATGGATAAACAAATGTGTCTCAGCTCACATGGGTGCTGACAGCTATAATTTTAACAGTTCTGTCAACATGTTCAGAACTAGTTCATTTTCAGTGATGTGCCAGTTGATTCTGAGATAAATTTCATGTTGTTTCTTGCAACAGATTTGTTAATAGATGTTCATGTCAGTTCTGTTGGAAAAACAAGTCTTTTTACTTAAAAGAAGTATCTAAAGCTGCATGTGGTAATATTTTATATTAATAATGAATAAAATATTTATGTGTAAAGTAAAGGGAGTCACTCATGGTGATGAACCCACACGAAGCTATAACCCAACTGCAGTTCCCCCAGTTTCCCTCAGTTTTAATGAAGGTTTTAGCATCTTTCAGTTATTTTTTCAGTTATCTTTTTATTTTTTGTATGGCCCGCAACTTTACTTTTCAGTCTTGCCTCTCTCATTGACCTTGTTTCCAGCTGCAGCAGGCAGCTGTTTTCAGTGAAATAGCTCTAATAAACCCACTGTGTGCTACATGTTATGAACTATATAATGAATATAGTTGAGTAATTTAGCTACCAAAGAGCCAGATATTCCCCTCGGGAGTTGGTGGACACCAAAACAGTCTAAAAAGAGAGTAACAATTAGACTTACATTCATTAGATAACAAGAAACAAAACTCCAAATGAATGCTAATGATACTCTGTGTCTGCTGGATGTGGATAGGCAATTGTTAGCTTACATGATTGCAACCCTTTGAGTATATATCCCTTAACTCTAGCACTTGCCACAGTCAGTATCCATTGTGCTCCATGAAGATCTAACTACAGTATTTGCATCATATAAGCAAAATCGCAAACACAACACACTGATAGAAATAACACTTAAATATTGCATAAAGAAACACCCAAAGAAATCACATAAGTAATTTGAGTTCATAACATGCTTTTTCAATATCTATTTACTGCATCTATAAACTGTTGCAAATACTCCCTATCTCTTTGTTTTTCTAGATTTGTACTGAAATGACCAGTCAAGCAAAAAATAGCTCTTAAATTATGGGCACCACTTTGTATTTCAATTTTCAGTGCACAATCAATTATGTTACATTTATCTTGGCTGAGATTGTTTGATGCTAAATGAAAACAAATACAGATGCCAGTCAGGCTAGTGCTTCTATAAGTGGCTCAATCAATCTGTTTTTCAAAGTAAAATTGTGGTGATAGATACAGACTATTTTCTTCAAAGAAGAGGTCCCTTCAATGAGGGGTAATTGGATGTCATAAATTTGAAATCCCTCTCACATAAAGCCAAGTTTGGTAAATGAACTCTATTTTTTGCTCTGTTGTAGCTATGGGAGTACCTCAACTAAAAGTCTGCAACTGTCCTCATCATGCAAGATCCATCTATCCCATCCAAGAATAGAGTTATAATGATATATAATGAATTTATTCTTAGATCCAAAAAACATGAAAAACACTTACTGTGCAAGCATGCTTTGGTTCCACAAAACTAATAACTTCTCCCAGGAATCTGATCAAAGCCACTGGATTTGGATGACATGTATTTGGTAGACAAATTTTCTGAGATTCTTTGGGCATCAAGTCAGGACCAAAGTGCAATTTGCTGGTGGATATGTAGAAGAGATGGAGCAGCTGCCACTGTGAGTCACAGAGACTTCAGTTTGCTGCTGGATCACTGGTAAACTACAAATGGGACGAGCCTGAAGGAATTGTTCAGAAGAAAATGCTGAACAAACCAGCTAAGCACAGATTCCTTTTTTGAGAGGAAGACGAATTCTTGTGTAATGATTACACCACAAAAAAAATACATCTGTGACTTCATCTTCTTCTATGTGAGGAGGAGAGAGAGAGAAAGTATGAGTGGCAGAAAGAGATGTGAGGACTGGTGTGGGCTGTCATGTAATGTGCTCTTCAGTGCATCCTTTTATTTGAATTTGCATAAGTGTTTCTTGGATCTCTGCAGTCGCTCACTTCAAAGCAGCATTCTTCATCAACAGGGCTCCAAAACCTGAAAACCAGCAGAGAGGTAACAGAAAAATTGCTGTAACATGTGTTACATAGCTTTCTAAGATTATAGATCCCCATAGCTCTGCCATTTTCTGAGATGTCAGGAAAAAATATGTTCACCACAAGCCAAGTGCATTATCCAAAGCCAAATAGGTTAATCACAAGACACTGCTTCAAGTAGATGGTGCACTCTCTTTGTGGTTTGCTTCAGATAGAATTCAATGTACATTGCAAAAATTCTGGCATTATAGGAGCCAGACATTTTCAGCACCACTGGAGCACTCTAACAGCAGTTATTACCCTTTCACATGAATACATACTGTAGACTACACATTGTCTATTGTAAGTCAATGGATCAAAAAGATACAAAAGGCTGGACAGCTTGCCAGTAAAGGTCAATACCTACTCACGGTAGGTATTGGATTTGCTGTCAGGTATCGAACAGCAACATTTGTCTTTGCAAGCTTTGAAAAAAAATGCTTGCAGAGAAAAGGTGCAGGGAGGACAGAGCTCCAGCTTTGGCTCAATTTATTTATCCTTTTTTTCCCAACCCAGCTGGTATTAGCACTGCATTATATCCATCCAATATATTTCCTGATTTTTGCTTCACATGAAATACTTATTTTATGTTTGAGATTTTATTCAGTGATGATTTTGGTGGTCAAAATACTTTATTTGTTTTAATTAATGTATTTATTCTTAATTCAATATGCTTCCAATTAAATTATTTGCTAAAGTGAGTCCATAAAGCACAAAACAAAGAAATAATTATTTGGTGTAATAAAGCTTTATGGTCATTTCTGTATCACCTTCATTAAAGGTGCAAGTCTGTTCTGTGGTAATAAGAGGTTATCACTTCAATACTCTTCTATATATTAAGTTGTAATGAGGTCAAAAAAAAGAGCAAAACATTTAGAGCAAAAGAAAATTGGCTGATTTTGTAACTGCTATTATACATACAGCAGTGAGGACTCCAAATGATGAGGAAGCAAAGCCAATGTCAAGGTTAAACACTTAGAGAAATGAATTTCTGTATTATTTGGTTGCCAGTGAGCTGGCCCTGTGATCATTGTGTAACAATGGATGCGTAACAGAATACCTCATGGACACAGAAGAGACAGCAGGGCAATTAGCATTAAAACAGGCAGTGACATACAGCCCCTTATATGTATTAATGTAAGTAGCTGACAGTCACAGCTGTTTGCAGCTAGAGTTTTCCTTGAATTTCTCTTCAGCTCTTTTGTCTCTTTTATTTCCTGTGAGAGACGATTAACCTGTCGGAAGTGGAAAATCCACCGCTAACACAAGTCCTTGAGAATTCACCACCTGCCTGTAGAATGATTCTCTGTCCCCATGGAAACCTAATCAGCTGAGAGAGAGTGACAGAAACAGGGAGAGTGTGAGACAGAGAGAGAGAGAAGGAAGGAGAAGGTGTTTTTTAGTGTGAGAGGAGAGCACAGTCATGGGTCTCTCCCCACATGCTTTTATTTCATTTATCATTCATTCAGACTGTTCAAGTATTGGGTGAGAGGAGTGCTGAAAGTCTGGTTTGTTGTTTTTTGTTAATACATCCGAACTAATGCATCAGTGTCTCTGTTATGAGTGTCTCTTCCATCGACACCTTGAAGCAGTGAGAATGAGAATGATGTACAGTGCTGCAGTTTTTTGTTAAAGTCAGATGAGCTCTTAGTATGACATTGGGCTTAACTAAAAAGATAACAAAGGCCAAAGTTTTCTTCCTTGTGAATTATAAGTTACTGTATTCATTTCAATTATTTTTTATTGTTTGATTGATTCATTTAAAACAGGCTGTAAACACAACACTGATATCATCACCTCGTAAAGTTGTTAAGTTATGTAACATCCAGAAGACATGGAGCAACTTTTACATGAATTTGGACTTT
Source organism: Lates calcarifer (assembly GCF_001640805.2). NCBI lineage: Eukaryota > Metazoa > Chordata > Actinopteri > Centropomidae > Lates > Lates calcarifer. The sequence continues at coordinate 15,114,389 of NC_066835.1, read as the reverse complement.
GTATAACTCTCCTTCTAGGTCTGTTTTGATCTTCATCAGCTACTGACAAAACTCTCTGCCTTTTTAGCTAGTCGCTAACTTTGTGTGTCTGCAGTTGGGTGTTAATTAGGTAGCATACAGTCAGCTAATCAGAGCTTTTTTGCTGAAAACACCTGTGGCTGAAAATGAGATTGACTAGAGTGAACTGAAGCAGTAAAGTTTTAAGTTTTAAGTAATAAAATCAAAACGAGATGAAATCTAAAATGCTCTATTTCGCTGAGAGGAACAGGAGCAGGTTTGAGTGAGTTTGTCACACCTCCAGATCAACAGACTAGTAGACATACTAATGCACATCATCAGGTGTACATTTGATTGATTCGACTCTGGCAGGCAGACACAAGTGTTGTCTTACATAGTGATTATTAATATTCCTTCAAGCCACATATTATGTAATTTGGCAACATCCAGAAACATGTATTACAATCTTCTCATTATCCTTCAGTGTCTTTAGAGACTTCAACTTTCATGCCTGCAAGACATTACGTTCCATCGTCTCTTCTTTATTCAATTCATGTCCGTGCATAATGCATCTGATATAAAGAATGACCTCTCTGCGTGTGTGCTGCTGCCTCGTCCTTGATGAGCTCTTTGTTTTGATCCCCTGACACCAAATTCTCATCAACTCTCTTCACATAGTTTTCTCTCGCTGTATGTCTCTCCCTCCTCCTCTGCAAGCAGCTCTCTGTTTCTCTTGTTACTGCTTTTCTATCATTCTTGCACAAACTCAACATATTGTCTGCCTCTGCCTCGCCCACCACTTCCGCTCGCTCCCGGTTACTCTCCCTCCCTCCCTCCCTGCATCTCTCTCTCCCTCTTTCTCGCTCTCTTTTTGCTTTGGCTCTTGTCTCACAGCCAGGTTCACGTCAGCATAATGCGAGCCTGTTATGTTTCTGCCCAGAACTGAAAGCTGCTTCTTTCTGTTTGTCCATTTCTCTCTTAAATTGGCCTGTCTGTCACTTTTCCCTCTCTGCAGCTTTTCTCTCTCTTAGCCTCTTTCATGGTCTCTCCCTTTTACATCTGGAAAATTTTTGCCTGAGAAACCTTTTGCCCTCAAGCCAGAGTGACTATCAAGCTGTATTCAGGTCATCAACACTGATTGCTTTCAGCCAGACTGACACAGATAGAAAAACAACAGATCATCATGTTAAAAATATTAAATGAATTCTGTGAATTTATCTGTAAATTAAACTGACCTTTAATTTCATCTTGATGAGATTTCTGTAAAAGGTAGATGCAGGACTTAATCAACAACTATTCACTTTTCATGTATAAAATAAGTCATGTAGACAAGCATGGAGTAGCATCTCTAACATCACTGTAAGGATTGTGAAACAACATTAAAGCAACTTTAAAGTTTTTTTTTCGGGCTTACTGACTGCTACAATCTTTGTAGCATCAGGTGGGGCTGAGGCGGGACGTGCAAGTAATCAATAATCACAGATTTTGACAGGCTAAGATGTGTTCAACAATTCTGGAAAATCCGAATGAAGACAATCTTGATATTAAGACACAAATTTTGTGAAAGAAAATGACTCACTTTGCATTCACCCTATGCAACAGGTGATATTGGAACAGGCAGCTAGTGGCCATCAAAGGAACTGCAGCTTTAGATGCATCCACACTAGAACTATTTCTCTGGATTCTCAGTATGGTGAGGGCTGCTTGGTCTATACTAAATTAGTACAACCAGGCTAGCAAGAAAGAAATCCATACTCATAAGTCCATACATGTGCCGTGTATACTGGCACATCACGTGATTGTCATTTTCACCACACAGCAGCACAGGAATAGGAAGTGATCTTCAGTCCTTTCTGTGTTGGTGCTGTGTGTTTGCAGAGGCTTTGTTAGATTTTCCTTCACTCTCACATTCATAAAAGCTAAAAGTCCTGAAGCTGTCAGATAACTCAGACCCCAGAGTAAAAAATAATACAAGAAATGATAGTATCATTATCAGAATATAATGTAATACCAAGATCTGCTCCAAATACTACCTTGTTGTGATGTTGGTGTTTTGTTGTGACTGTGTCACAGTTTGATATTACGTTGCATAATCCTGCAAAGTGTACCTCCTGCCCACCCACAGTTAATTGTATGCAGTGGCACAAATGTTGTTTATGGTTGGGGGCTATTGGGTGCAGCTTTCAGCAGAGTGGAGCAATATCATCAAGTTCACTCAACACTATTTTGTAATGGTCTCAACAAAAATTTAACATTATAAGCTTCAAAAGGAATCTCACAGCTGCAATGGATTGCATTAGATTTCACAGTTGTTCTTGATATTGTATTGATTTTGTGGGTTTTGGAAATTTGATCATTTAAATTCAGCAGTAGGCACTTTCCAGTGTACTGGAACACTCAGTCAACAGCAGTACGTTAAGTGTGGGTGCTTCACAATTTCAAACATGCCCAAAGCAACACTTCATTCTCCTTCTGCTGAATGAACTTAACCTTCTTGCATCATAATCATCATGTGGCTGTTCAAAGTCAAAAGGAAGAGATCAAGTTTTTAATACATATTTGTATTAAAATAAGTTTTAAGGTTTTTTCAGAGTGCAAATATTTCCTGTTCCACTGGCCAAAAAAGGAGAAGAAATTATCACCATTATATAAATATTAAAATAAGAAAAGAAAAAAGTCCCTTCTATAACTCAAGTGGTCTAGTAGTGGGTTGTATATCTGATAAGTTTTCCATCCCCACCAGTTACTGTTTCTTTTCATTCAAATACATCTGCCTGTGTGGCCACTCCCCTGTACCTGCTCCACACTATTTTCAGAAGTGGCATATTTTGATGCCCTAATGGATCTCAACAAGGTGTATATTTACACAGTTGTACTTCCTAAAGCATTTCCACGGGCTGCCAAATGGAGAGAAAAGAAGACGAGAGCTCACACGAGCTAAATGGGTATAATGGATACTAATACTTGTTAGCTTGTTATAGCCATGAATAGCTACAGTACAGTATGAACAGGATGAAATGTAGGAGAGAAGGATGAATGAATGATACCGTATTACCTTTATTTATTAATAGTTTTATGCATTAGATTCTCTATGACTAAAAGGGGGTAAATATCTATTTACAGAAAGCATCTGAGGATGAGTCAGGTCTTAGTTCCACCTCCTGATTGTTGTACTGTACATGTCTTCCTCTGCTGCTCCCCATTTTCTCTTCAAGAACAAAACCCACATTCTGTCTCTGTGAGTGTTCACGAGTGGAAAACTGAACTCTACTTACGTCAGTAAGATTTGCACCTCTATTTCTGTTCAGCTAGCCACACAACTAATTATTACATTATGGAAGTAATGTGCTTTTTCAAAAAAATATTCATGGACCAGGATAATTTTGGTGTCTCACCACTCTAAAACCAAATTGTACAAGATATTATTCAATGCCATTAGCTTGAAACATACAGTAAATGTGTGAAATTGTGCAACATTGTGCCACAAATGAGCTGACCTGCTAGTGTGGCTGACATTCTTGTGAAGCGGTGTGACACTGAGACATTTCCTCTGCTGTTAACTGCTCTCAGAGGTGGGTGTGTGTGTTTCCGGTGTAGATTTGTTCCTTGCCCGGGGTGAGTGTCATGGTTGTTTGAGTTTCAGTCTGCTCATTCATCCTTTCATTCAAGTCGTTTGTGCATACATGTACTAGCTCTGATGATGATTTCAGACTCTGTTACCCCCCCCACCTGCCAGCCTGTTCCCACCACAAGAATCACCTGACCTTCTCCTCCTTCCCTCACACTCACCTGCTTACCTGTTCCACATTCCATCATTAACATGGTGAGTATATATACTTGTCCGTTTCCACTTGCTCTCTGAGACAGACTGGCTTTGTGCTATGCACTTTAGTTTTCAAGTGCCCTGTCTTTTGCCTCACTTGATTGTGTTTTTTTTTTTGTTTTTTTTTTTTTCCACCTTGCATGTGTTTCTTGGATTTTGCCTCGGCCTGACCATTTGTATTTATTTTTAACTGCTTTGGCTTTTTGTATCCTTGTGTGTTGCTTAGTAAAGATTCTCTACTTTTACATATAGCTCCTTAGTCATGCGCTTGGGTCCCTTTTCTGAGAACCGTGACAACTGAGAGGGGTGATGGTCAGGGTAGATAGTCAGTGCACCACTGACATGCCTGTATAGAATCCCAAATAGCCTGCCTCTCATTTCCTGTTGAAAGTAAGAGAGGGAAGATCAATACATAAATTATGGATGCTACCAATATTAAATCTCTTTTTAAGTATCAGTCCCCGCGTCAACTGAATGATACAAAACGCAAATTTGCCTCTCTCTCTTCTCTCTCTCTCGTTGGAGCTATTCAATCAAAGAATAGACAAGCTGTCTTTGCAAATAACATTCTGTTTTCTGAGAAGACTGTGATATAAGATTACATTTTGGGCCTGTAAACATACATCTTAGTATATACACACATTGCTTCTCCACTGCAGTTGCAGCAATCAGACTGTTTAAAAACATTTATTAAATACTCACAATTACTGTGTATCAGTAAACATTTAAACATGTCCACTAATATAAATGTGATTAAATAGTTGGGTAATTAATAGAGACACATATAACACTGCCCACCTAATGAGCTAGCCATACTTTAATTATAGCCTATATCAAGGGCATTTACACCTTAATTATTTCCAGATTTCTGTGGGCTTGTCAACATCCACATTCTTGGTCACAAAACAAGTAAATTTACACCCTCCATGTGAAATCCTTTTGTCTCACTTCCACCTTAAAATAAAAAAAACTGCTAAAACTAGAAGAGTTATAGCTGCACTGTGAAACAATTACAAAGGCTGGGACACAGTTTTACTCCCACAACTATTTCACTCGTCTAATATTTTACACCACTAACTATAATTACTTTAGGTCTCTACATGTGCCATGAGTCTAAAATAACTTGTCAAAGTAATAATAAATTGATTCTAAAAACGCCTCTTCACTTGCAGCCACGTAGTGCGGTTTCACTAGTGCTCATCTAGCATTGGCTTTTAATAATCAATTTGTGAATGAAAGTGGGATGTTTATGTTGTATGGTAAGAGTACAGTAATAAACAATAACTAGTCTTTGCACACCAGAAGGTATTATTAACAGGTATGTTTGATCAGAAACACACCTTGTCAATCACTTATTTATTCACTGTGTCTCTAGTAATTCTAATGTTATGCTGCCAATTATAGTATATTAAGTAAATACAGTTTTATATGATAATTTACTCACTGACAAACAATTGACTCAGTGTAGTATTCCTGTTTGGTGACATTTAAAGTCACGATTTCCAACTCTTTTACTCTATTTAGTTTTTGTTTTGTTTTGTTTTCCACTTTTGCCATTTAGTGCAAGATGCATTCATTTCTTTTGTTGTCACCACAAAAAAGTGACAAGTGAGTCCATCTGACAATTAAGTCAAACAGGTTGCGTAAACAATGTCACTGCAAACATGACGCTGAAATGATACTGCATGGTAACGGCTCAGCTGAGACTGACTGTCTTCTCATTGAAATGTCAAAGATCTTTTTGTCTCTCTCAGACACCCACATGTAGAAAAAGCTGACAGTCTGACTAAATCTACCTTTGACAAGATGAGGCTGTTGCTAAGGATGACTAATCAGCTGATAAATAAGCTGATGTTTTGACCTTAGTGATGCATTGTAATCTGAGGGTTCCTTTGTTCTTTGTGTCAGAAGTTTGTGGTGATGTAAATGGCTCGGGGGGGTCAGGGGAGGGTGTGGGGGCGGTGGGGGAACACATTGGCATATTTCTTTAGTCAAAGGAACCACAGTTGTTTTATTTCCATCAGGAGGCGTAGTGACCAGTCCAGATTTTTTCACATATGATCCATCTGAACTTTTACAGATGGGGAGGGTACAGTACAGCTCGAGAGCTGCAAAGATTTACTCACCGGGAGCAGATTGGGTTAGAGGGTAATGTGTGTGTGTGTGTGTGTGTGTGTGTGTGTGTGTGTGTGTGTGTGGACATGCTTGTCTGCACACATGCATGTTCACACATGAAAAGGCTTTTTTGCCGTAAATCATACTCATCTCACACATACACACCCCCCACCCCCACGCACACCCTACATTAAACTTCACATGTACAATCATACTCTCACTCACCACTGTACTTTCTCATGAGCACTGTCATTCTCTCTCACACCATCATACTCTCTGACAGTAACACACACCTTTATACCAGCCATACAGTAGGTAATGTCTGTGAAAAGTTAGAATCAGTAGTTTGACAAAACAATCTTAACAATCTTAAAGGCCACTATATTGTTTCAGAGTTCTCTGTCACATCTCATTGTATATGTACTTTATTCACAAACTACTTAATTATTTATCAAAGAAACTTGTGATGTCTGAGCAATATGTGTCATGATAAATATGAATGCATGTGAGAGAGTGGTGGAATGTGAAACGGGAAGTATGCATGTGACTGAGAGCAGTGGAAGTAATAGATGTCAGAGAAAGACATGTGGAAGACAGTACTGTGTAAGAGAAGACAGGAGTGTGTGTGTGTGATGATGTTGTGTGAGAGTAAATATTTAGACAGCCCTGTGAGAGTCTTTTCTAAACCTAACCCTAACCACTAGTGATACTATATTTTAAAGAAGTCTGATTGAGTTAATATTTTTCTAAATCTGGTTGCAAATGTTCATGAGAAGGAATATATCAACATCAAAACTAAAGGAAAAGCAAAGGAGTTGCTTGTATTCAGGATAACAAATGGTGAAGTGCAAAAAGATACATAAGTACTAAGCAAAACAAAAACAATGCAAAGACAAACAAAATAATGCAAAGACAACAAATTAGATCTCAAAGATACACACAATGCATTTGGTGAGAAAGAGTTTCATGAGAACAGCCACATTGTTGCCATGATTTTATTTTCATCATTTAAGAATGTAAGGCAACCAGGGACTGAAAACTCATCAGATTAATAAATTATAGATCACAATCCTCGCTCATACACTCTGCTGTTGTCTAAAATGGTCTTTGTTTACAACATTAAATGTCAAGTGTGTTTAAATAGGATTTATGACCAAAATGGTCATGTGTGTCAGAGAATGAGACTATCCATGCCCCATGGGAGTGTATGGTAGTGTGTGTGGGAGAGTTTATATGTGTGAGATTACCATGGTGTGATAGTGTGTATGATTTATGACCTAAATGTGTTCACACATGAGTGCGCAAACCATGCAACTACTATGAAATATGAATCAGATACAAAACTGCTACCGCTAAGACGTTCACAGATATACTGTGGGGAATAATGTTGTACAGCTTATCTGGCACCTTGATATGCATAAGAATTCAAACCATGTTGCATATTTACTTTTGTAAACATGCACTCATTATCAAGGAAGATAATGGAAGAAGTGCCAGAGACATTGGCTGCCAGTATTTGAGTCATCAATAGAAAATGGGAATAATGGAGCCTAATCACTGTTTCAAACACTTTTTATTGTGGCAAGTTTTATGTTTTGTTACAAAAGTATGCCTGACACATTGTGCTCTAATGGGCTGCATTATGTCTTAACTGTCACCTTAACAACTGCAGCCTCACATGTTGGTTTTACAGACCCAGATGGCTTTAGGACACATAATCTCTCAATCAACTCTCCAAGTGTACCGACAAACACAGCAAAAGGACAACACTGACTGAGCATGTCTGGATACGCAGCCAATTCTCTCTTGACACAAGTGGCCTTAACCTCACCAGAATATTCAATCCTGCACAGCGGTCCCTAAACTCTGCATTGGCAAACTGCAGTTTTTGTTGGCTTGACTGTTTAGGGAAGCTGACATTTTAGAGGCTGCATCACTAACATTTCACAGTGTCAGCTACATCCAGTTCCTTCCTATGTTATTTTAGAAGCCATGACAATGGGAAAATCTACCATATCCCACTCACTAAGTGATTCATGCATATTTATGCATATTTATGAGGGAGTAATCCCATTATACGTGGCGGTATCGCTCTGCTGAGGACTATTTTGAATGTATCACAACAAAAAAGCTGCTTTTCTCCAAAATATGCAACCTTTATTTGTGATGAGAGCGCATACAGCCAAATGTATCAGGCTGGAAAATGACACTTGGCAGACTCGGCAGGCATTATGTTAATGGTAGTAGATTACAAAACAAACTGTGGCATTGTTGGATAATGATTTAGTTCTCAACTCAATTACAACACCAGAGTGATGACTAGAACTCCAGGCAGCCAAGTTCGTCTCCACAGGGGACATTTCATCAACCCCATTTAATGACTTTTTCTTCAAGATATTAATAATATTATCATTATTATTATCATTTCCACTCCGATGACCCTCCATGTCAGTGACAAACTGTTAAAAGAGTGAAAACACTTTATTGCCCAGCAGCAGTTTCCTGTGCTCAATTTAGTGTGTCCCACACTACCACCCACACTACCATGGGCTATATCTGATCAGCCCACATGCCTGATATGGTGATTTATTCGCACACATTTATACATTTTTATAAAACTTATTTGATTCCATTGGACAGTTTCAGCCACAGTCCACCACAGCTTAAACTGAAGTCAGAGACAGGTTGGGTTGGGGCTGTGTAGAGGGAGAATTTAGATTTTGTAACTTTAATTGTTGATCATATTGATCAGATTATGCATTACTTAATGGTCCTATAACTAAACATTTGTGAGTATTGAACGATTAGAACAATTATACTTAATGAGAAACGTTATCATGTATTTTAACAGCTCTAGTGGAAGCTTGGTGATTTATAGGCTGTAAGCCTTTTGCTGATCTGGTGTTGCCACTCTGGATGAAGATGCACCAGATCAGACAAATATAACTACTTTGGTTGAAGCAGAAGCAGTCCAAACAGTGTTTGTCAAAGACATCCCTGTTTTAGTTTTGTTTGTGGTTGGACCAAAAGGAAATAAATCTGGAGGTAGTCAGTTTAACAGCTGACAGACAAAGTCAACAAAGTTGCCCCCAAAACGCGTGCGCCAGAGCTCTTAATACACCTGGGCTTATTTAGTTAATTGATTAGGCCCACCCTCTACCAGCCAGCCAAAAAATAGAAGAAAATATATATATTAAATATATATATTGTGAGCCTACAGATACTATTCACTGGACTGCAGTCAGGAAAGCATACTTTTGATTTTGATTTGATTTTAAACATATGCCCAGTGTTGGTGAGATGAGGACAGTGATTTATGTACACAATAAACTTTGTATAATCTCCAAACTTTGAGGAAAGTGACAACTTAAAAGTAAGATTCATTGTAAAGTCACCTTTAACTGAAAAAGTTCAAAAGAAAGTGAAATATAAATTTAATTTTGACATGACTTGATTTAAGAATGAGCTGTAATAGTCTCACTTGTCTCTTTCATTCCCATTGGATTATGTTTATTGTCAAGATGCATGCCAGCACTCACGATGACGCATGTAAGCTCCTCAGAGCAGTGGGGGGGTTGGCAGGCTGATAGTTCCCAGGCTGTAAGTGGTAGCCTGATTTTTAAATTTGACACAAGCTATTTTCAGCCACCAACCCAGACAATGTGCGTATGTGTGAAGATTTAAGGGAAATGATGTAAAAATGTGGGCTATAATATTTTTCTCTGTTCTTGGCTAAAGCCGGTATCCTCTTGGCTGGAATTTGAAAGAGACACTAAATAGTAAATAGGATGGTTCATGAGGGTGGTGGATGATGCACAAGAATGCACTGAGAACAGGCTGGCAGACTTTTTTTTTTTTTTCTTTTTCCATTTTGCAAATCTCTTAACTGGAAACACAGCCCCATAATTTGCTGTCAATTTTCAATTTATAGGGTTATGGCACCTTAACAGAATAGATCATGTTACATTAACTCAATAGTTTTCATGCATTTAGCTGACTCCCCCATTCACAGTGACGTAAAATATAATCAAATTCCTGAATAGAGGAACCAATATAGGTGGATGTGTCAAGGATTTAATGACATGATGCTCTTGCAACCAGACTTTGAAACTACAATGAATAAAGTGGGGTCAAACACCCATGGGGTCAAACAGAAGTTACTTGCTGTCACTGTCAACTGCTCATAAATACAAAGCAAACAAAAATGTATTTGCATTGAGAAAATGTTCAAGAGTTTCCAGCCCCCTTTAAACGCAAATTTTACCACTTTATCATCAGTCCAAACATTTTCAAACAAGTCAATATGTCATGAAGTCAAGGCACATTTAAATTGCTGAATAAACTTTTTATATTTCAAAATACTTCACTTTATTTATTCCTCAAGCAGAATTATGATGTATGATACACAAATACATATAAACAACTCATTTATGGAAATCTAAACAATCTAAAAATACAAAACATGGTTAGCTAAGAAAAGAACATCAACCTTTTATGTTCAGTATTCATCACAGCTATTGTTGTCAACACCAGGTTTTATTTTAAGAACTTCTTGTTCTAAACCATAAACCACCAACTGTATTAAGCATACCACATATTTTTAAGGAGAATAGCTCTCTAGGCTATTAGCTTCTACTCACTGCAGCACTTCTGCGTCCAGTCAATTTGATGATCTTCTCCTTTTCTTGAATTAAAATCCTCTCCAAGTAATACAAAGTCTAGACATCTTAACTTAAGTATAATGTCTTTCAGTTTACAGTTTACATTTTATGACAGCTGTGCATTTGGGTATACATTGTGTGTAAATAAAATACTCTCTATATTCTAACTAGTGGGTATGGTGAGTGTTCAGGTACAACCATGATTCAGACTGACACGTGTGTTAATTGTACGCTTCTGTCAGTCTATGGTTTTTGCACATGATGAGCTTGAATACCAGTATGATCTATCTACCTTCTTCCATTCTTGAATGATTCTGAATATGTACACGTACAGCCATCAGGAACTGAATTGAAAAATCTCTTTGCTTATTTTGTAAGCTCTTTGGCTGCCATCTCGAATAAAGTCTAAACATTTACTTCATTTTGCAGAAAAGTGTGTCACGTACCATTTTGTAACAAATTATGTTAAATTACAACAGAAAAACAACTTGGCAAACAACGTACCAATCAGTATCCGTGGTGATGAATGCATCCTGCTTATGTTGAAAAGTGCCTCCCACAGGTTACCTGTTTATTTATACCGTCCGTCTTATTACAGAGTGGCCTACACAGCTGTCAACATGACTTCATGCAAAGTGACAGAGAGGTACTGGTAAAGGGAACCAGGTTGGAAAATGGCAAGAAACTGCAACAAACTGTTCATTGTGATGAATGTGTCAAGTGTCTGAATGTTGATTTTCTCCACAAACTGAAATAACACCAATGTCTGCCTGAAAGGTGGGACCTCATTCGGAAAGTTTATTGTAATCTTTAGAAAAATCAGTAGTAAAGCATATTTGATTGGTAATTGGGCCAAAATATGCACAGTCATTAATATAATCCTACAAGGAGCAGGTAGCTCACCACCCACTTAATGCTGGGTATGGATCTTAGAAGCACTAATGTCAGAGAGGTACCAAGCTTAAATGATTCACAGCTTTCAAACACACCTTGTCTTCATTCCTAAATGTCAAGAATAATCAGTCATGCACACATCTTGGGTCAACATGGACAAGAGGTCCTGAATGAATTTATTAAATGAAGACATCAGAAGTCTCATAATTAGTATATTTTCATTAAAAGAATAGTTTGACATTTTAGGACACATGCTTGTTTGCTTTCATGCTGAGAATTAGATGAGAAAATTGATGCCTTTCCCATATCTGTCATATGAATCAACAGTCAGGAGATAGTTAGCTTAGCTCAGCAAAAAGACTGATATCTTGCTCAAGTTGTGGTTTTATTAGTGTGGGATTGTTTTTTCACTGGGAGTCTTCCTGTCACTGTAGACATGTTAGACAAGCTAACCAGCTGGCTAGACAGTTAGCGTACAGATATGAAAGGGGCATCAATCATGTCGTTTAACTCTTTGCAAGAAAGGGAATAAGTATAAACTATTACTATAAGCAAGTAACAGATAGAAAGTAGATCTGCAGGGCCTTGTGTACAGTTCAAGAAGACAACACAACATACTGTGCACATGGCTGTGGCAGCTCCTGTGTATTACATTTCCTTGGTCCCCCACGCTTGTTCTGATGCTAATGACGTGGAAATGGAAACTGCCCTTTTTTGATCAACCATTCACTCCCCTGCTTTGATCTCGATGCCACTGGCCCTCCCTCTCCTCCCTGTGGTTGATCTTGCGGTCCTCCTTGTTCCTCCCCTCCTACCCTCCACTCTGGGTACTTCACCCACACCGAGGGCACTGTGTTTCCCCACGCCTCTGACTCATCACATGGCCCAGTGTGTGAGTGTGCACAAGGGGAGGGAATGCACACTAAGTATCTGCCAGGAGAAAGATCAACAAAGTCCACATGGCTGCCTGTTCTTTGTTATTGGGTTTGGTTTCTTGTTGACCCTAAGGCAGTGACATAACTGAGGGGTCCCTCTGAGAGAGGCTTGGGCATAGCAAGCTGGAGAGCAAGTGATAATGAGAGAGAACAATAAATGAAGAAGAGAAAGGGACAGATTCAAAAAAGATTGGTAGATTGGCATAAAAGACATGTCACATTAAAACTGAGAGGGCAGGAGAGAAAGAAATGAATAGTGAGACAAGGTGTTAGTCACCCTCTGCCCCCACTGCCACAATCATAATTAGGTAGGAAAATGGCATAATCTATATAAATTGCAGTGGAATACATTAAAGCAGCCCATCTAACCCGCACACTGTGTTTGCTGACCAGCCAGACACACACAATGATGATAAGAAGACAAAGGTAGTGTTCTAGTGTTTTGTTTTGTGAGGCCAGTGAGCATGTGTCAGGCGTGGGAGTTGGACATTGAAGAGCCTGGTCTTTTTGATCCATGTGTTACCTAAGTGCCCAAAATGGTGGAGCCTTCCACAAACTCTTTTCCATTTAAATGGCATCTAATGTGCCCACCTCTGCAGCCTGAATGTGCTGATGCATGTTAACTAAAAGCTGTTTAGACACAAATTCTGCACCACTTTTCACTTTTATTTCATGCACAATGTAGATAGCATTGTCTACATCTGATTTAATTAACCATTTTTATATTTGCCCTTTCTAACCAGGTGCATGAAAATTCATTATTGAAAATGAAGCAGTGGTCATTGTTGGCCATGTTACATTTACTGTCATTCAGACTTGTGTATACAAATATGGATCTTAGATGGGTGAAAACTGGGTGGATGTGGTGTCCAGAGTCCAATTCAGGTCTCACATCAAAGTGATCAAGATTAGCCTATCTACTGTTTTATGGAACAGGTTTAAATCAAAAATAGGCTGCAAAGGCAATGCATCCCAAAGTCTTCTCCATTCACCTTCTCACTAGCACCTTTACTGACCTGATTTAGAGATACTACATGGAAACACTCAAGTTAACAACAGCTCCCTGCTATTTGTGATAGTTGTTGTAGTTCCTGGAGATTATTTAAGGTGCAATAGGCCTTCATCTAATGGCCTGGCCTAACCAAACAGAATCTGTGCTTTTACATTACTGTGGAGAGCAACCCTTGCAGAAAATATGACTGACATGAGGAAACTCTTGCTTTAACTACAGATGTTCTGCTGACATACAGGTTGAATTATTGATGACAAGTTCTGGTCTTTGTGTTGTAAAATGAGCCTGTTGTGATTCTTTTACTCCAACCATGGCCTGATCATCTGGTCTTTGTCCAGCCTGATCCCGTGGCACTCCTGAATCAACATCCCTTTTTCTGACTTTTTTGACAGTTTGTTTGAGAGACTGAGGCATTGTACAGCAATTGTTTAGGTGTTACCTAACACACAGTTTACGTTGGTATTCCAGGTATTCTGGCCTCTACAGTCCAAAGACATGCATTTTAGACCCCAACTCCTTAAAGGAGAAATGGTATAGATAATGGATGGATGGATTTCCCACCTAGCCCAATTGCCTGAATAACCAGCTGCTCCTCTTTCACAATCAGCCCCACTTTGCTGCTTTAATGGTCGTGCCTAATTTCTGCCTGTAGCCTTCCTCCCATTCAGATTTCCTGTTGCTGATTTCCTGCCTGCTTGGTGGTTTTTGGAGTTGTTTGTCTGCTTTGAAAGCCTTCCTGCTGGCAAGTGCAGACCTGTTTATTTGACCTGTGTAGTTTTCAGTGTCTCAGTTGGGTATCAGTGTCTTCATCCCTGTGGCTAGTGACCTGCACTTTGCAGTAAAATGTCCCTGAAGAACAAAACAAAAAATAATTTCTTCTGTGAAGTCCAGAATTAAAGGTGTATTACAAGGAACGTGTATAATTGTTTTGCTTTATGTTTTTAAAATAATACGTTAAAGAATACTGATGTACAGTAATGAACTCTCAGGGTCGGAAAATTGTTTTGCTGGCGAGATGCAGTTGGTAGCACCACTTCAACTCTCTGATAAACTCTCTTGAGGTTTGTTTGACTATACAATATAGTATATGACATATCATTTTTTTCTTCCATCACCTTATGCTGGAGGAAAAGCAACAGAAATCTGCATCCATAACCAACAGCAGCCCCCACATACTGTACATATAGCCCCATGAAACAGATTCCATGTGTGCAAATCTAATGGAGGGGCATGAAGGACATTGCAGTAACAAAGTACAATGTAAGAATGCAAGTAGGTCATTTATTGGTAAGACCTCATTACTATTTGTGAAAAGAATGTAGTTTGAATGCTGGTTTTTTTTTTTTTTTGTAAAAAAAAAAAATATATATATATATAAAATATATATATATATATTTAATTTTTTGTTTGAGTAGAGTTTCATACCAGAAAATATTCCTTTTAATAACTTCAGCAAAAGTTGAAAAATTTTTCCCTCCGCCCATCAGCACATTTTTCTTGTGCTTATCTAACATTTTTATACTGTATTGCAACTCAGCTTGTTTACCACTTTGCTCTCCATGCTTTCAGATCTTCTGCTTGAGCAATCTGTTTTCTGTTCATCTCTACCAAAAGACACACAGTCTGAGCAGGCTTTGCAGAGAGCTTCATAGATTAACATAAAGTAAACATGTCTTGTATGCATAAGCTGAAAGAGCTGTGTTCCAAAGTGTGACTGTGTGCATTTATGCAGGCGTGTTTGATAGGAAAATGATGAACCATGGAGGTCAAGCGAGTCAGATGTGAGGTGTAGAAATGAGGGGACTATGACAGTTAACAAACTGGATGATCACATTTGCAATCATCTACAGTTCAGAATGAGGGGGACCTGAACTGTGAGTTTTGTGTTAGTCTGAGGGTGGGAAGGGTGTTTGTTCTACAAGTGAGTGTGAAGGGTGAGTATACTGAATATGCAGTAAGGCCCCAGTCACCAGGCAGAGTGTGAAGGTCTTGTGGGAGTGTCCAGATGTTACTGTGAGAGACTTGGGTGAACTCCCCCCTTGTCCTGACATTTTCTAGAAATTGAGTCTTCTATGACATTCAAAGGTCTGATAAGCATTTCTCAGTGGAAGATGATGATTTGAAATCTTTGCTTTCTCCAGCATTCTTTGGGTTCATGTGCACCAAACTCTATTCAGTAAATAAATGTTTGAAGAATGCAGTAGTGAGACTAAGATATCAATAAAGCAAAGCCCTTTTCAGATATACATCTCTTTTTGTACATTTGGTACAATTTACCTGTTGGTCTCACGTCTTTGAGTCACTTTAATATAAAAGTCACGATGGCATACTCGGTTGGATGCAGTTTCCACAACACCTTCAATAGAGCACGAGTCTTAATTGAATGCTGTTAGACTGATGTAAAGGCTGCAACAGAAAAAGGTTAGACAGAGAGACACTGATGCCTAAGATCACTGTAATACATTTCTCATAAAAGTTTAATTTCTCATATTCAAAGAAAATAATTATTTGAATAAACTGTGAAACGCTGTGTATGAGCCAATTTTACGCTGTTGGGGAGATTATCTCATGTCACACCAGTCTGTGAAAATCAAAATCATTTTTATCCTTGCAGTGCAGGACAAAAGAGATTTAAAATGCCCCTGTACATTTTAATCAGATCGGGTGTCTCTCTCTTAATCTTAAACTTATATCCATATCAACTACATGGATGAATAAAATAATATCCAGAAATGCTTTAGATAAGCCATGTGAGCAAATGTGAAAAATTAAACGACTGTCAGCTTGTTCACTACCTGCTGAATGATAAGAGTGTTGAGAAAATGCAATTAGAAGATTCACCAGAGAAGTGAGGGCATTCTCTCAACTCACAGCGGTATTAATTAAGATCCATGAGAGATGCCACCTGTGAGAGGACAGAAAACACTCTTCTTCCTTGATACCATTCAACTTTTAAACTGATGAGGCTGTGGCAGTTTCCCTAATGTTCTCAGCATCTGAATAAAGCTGTAAGGAATATTGTCACCAATTTTTTTACAAAGAGCCATCCTTTTAACAACTTGAATAGAGTAGGCAGTGTTACATATTTCGTGTCTGAAAAGATCTAAAGACATGGTAGACATCTTTGTTAACACACAATGATTACCTTAAAATCTGACAGTAGCAACTTAGAAAACTTGTTGTACTTAAGTTTGTTTGGATCATGAATTTTAAAGTACAAAGAGGATAAGAGTTGTCTCTTTGTGCCATTGGTGAGTCTAATTAAGAGGGACCCACTCAAAGATGCAGGTTACTGAACTAAAGGTATCAAAGAGGCTCTTGTCCACCTACAGGCTCCCAGAGACTGCATTGTTAGAGACCACAATTCTCATTGGGTTAGTAAACAGTCTCTGATTACACTTTCAAATATACTGAGGTCTTGTGGAGTTGACATGGCAGTGAAGGAAAGAGATGAGAGATGGAGCTTGTTTGATGAAAGGTTCAAGCTCCATTTGCACCCAGGTAGTGCTGCTAACAATCATTGTCCACAAAGTAAAGCAAGCAAGCAGGAGAAAAGCAGGAAGGAGACCTGCAGGGGTAAAACATGGTTAGTGGAAAATTACTGTTGGGGTGGAAATGTCTCCCATAAATGTCATCTTAACCTCCACCTATTTTGTTTATTGTTGACCAATCATATTCTCCTTTAATCCCCTGGATATCAGAGACTTTTCTAGGATTAATTCATAACAAAGGATGACAACTCTGGAAATCAAATCTTAAGAGCTGATCAGAGTGTGACTGAATTATATTTTATTTGTTGATTATGATTGCATCCATAACTGGGAAAATGCCAGCCCACAGTAATTCCATGAGTGTGGATAAGTGGTTAAATCAGAGCACCTAAGACTCTGTTCCTGTCACATCCTGTTCCTGACACTAAGATCATAACATAACACAAGCTGAAGGGCAAGCTCTGCTTTCATTTACAGAGGAAAAAAGTATTGCTGTGAGACTCAGGGACTTGGTTGACGCCATTCCGACGCAGGTGCATAGTGTTGTCATGGCGATAAAGGGATTTCCTGTTCACTGCTTGGAGCAGAGCACTTATTACCATCTGATGAGCTCTGCACCTCCACAGGTGATCCCCAAAAAGTCGCTGCCAACGTTCTCATGCAGAAAAGAACACTTTCAATATTCTGGCAATCCCAGTTAGTTGCCATGGATGTGATGCTGTTACCAACATGTTTTTGAGTGCATTAACTTACCTCCTCCCACTGAGGTCTGTTTGGCAGCCTAAAGTTCATTAATTAAATAATTATTTGGTAGCTTTGCTTTAGTCATTCCTGATGAAAAACATTTTAGTCATTCACCACTCTGCTGTAAACTCTGCTACCCCTTGTAGTACCCACTTTTATGCTTATTATTGCAAAGTAAGACAAATGTAGTGCACTTAAAAGGAAGCCGTCATGTACTGTACGTAAGTGATGCCTAAAAATAAATCTAAAAGCAGCCTGACAAAGTCAGTGCCCAGGGGTGGATAATTACAAAGTACATTTACTCAAGTATTATATTAAAGTACATCTGTGTGGAGGTTCCCAGTCATCCAGGTCATGGTAGTCTTAAGTGCTAGAATTGAAGGCAACTGGACATCTTGTAGGTTTCTTAAGAAACCTACGTTGCCTTCAACTCTAGCACTTAACAGTATACTTAGTACAATTTCAAGGTACTTGTACCGCATTTGTACTTAGTTGCTATTCAGATTGAGATTATACATAACAACAAGCATATATAACCAGCCAGTGGTTTCCAACTTTTTTGGCTTGGCAGTGTCTTGTTGAGACCCCTTGTCACATGTTTCAAATGTCTATGAATTAGCAGCTCCTCTAGCTCCACCAAAGAGAGATTCCCCCCAAACTTCTCACGTGGACTAATTTAAACTGTAGTTTGAAGCCCAAAGAGACAATATAACCCAATATTTCTCAAAAAAGCAAAGATTACAGAGAAATCAAAAACATGAATATAGATTTGTGCAGCAGAATGTTCTTTACTCTTTCCACCACCATTCATCATATGATGTTATCACGCCTCTCTCGCTGATCCATCAGTGTTAACAATCTCATCATCTAACTTATAATAATATATCACTCACAGAGGTCCTTTTTCTCTGGAACAAGTACTTTTATTCTTGACACTTTAAGTTTATTGACCTGCTAATACTTCCACACTACTTCTGCTTAAGTAGTATTTTTAATACACGGCTTTTCTTTACAACAGTGTATTTTTAGATTTGTTGTATCAGCTCTGCAAACTTCTTCCCCCAGTGGTAATGCTGCCCACCTAATGATAAAATATTAGGGCTTATTGAATCACATTAATGCAGTACATTTGTCAAGTTAAGTCAACTTAACTGATTAAAGAAGTTTTAAATTATTTCTTTATGAACCAAAGCATTTTCAAAATCTGATCTTTTTAAAATTAGAAAGATGTGAACCTTTTTTCTGAGAACATTATATTGCAGTTATTATACTTTTAAAAGAATTGTCATGACTAGAAAAAGAGATAGGAAGTGAGTTATGCAGCTAGATGATACAACCAATACGTTTTTCTCCATCTATGAACCCTAAATCTTAGCAGTAGGTCATTTATGTAGTAATAGTCAGTCTGAATACTCAAATTACAAATACAGAATTCAGTGTTTGAATCCATCTGTTGGATCGGGCCACATTTTGTTAATCAGGCCTTATAATTATCATTTGCCTGTGCATTTCCAAATTTTCTGCTGCTGTCCTCATTTTATAACATGAATTAACATTTAACCAAGAGGAAAAATCCTTTTCTGACATTTGGGAGAATTGCATAAGTGTGGTAAAAGGCCATGGGGGCGGGGTTGTGGAGCTGATCAAAGATGTTGACTTTGTGCCTGTCAGGACGTAGGTGTCAGCAGGATGCTGGGTGCCAGAAGATCAGAAATGCTGAAACCCAGACTGTGATACCAAACACTTGTCTTCAACCACGCTCACAGATGCAGACAATTTATGCTACAAATACAGGAACATCTAATGACCTGGCAGAGGCCAGGCTTGTCTCTCTGCCTGGTGTTCTCATTAAAGGCTTTCTCACTTTGACTCTGCTTTTGTCTCTTTAACACATTCATCTCTCTTTGTTTTCTCAGTAAACCAGACATTACCTTGTTTACAGACATTGCCCATTTACCCTGGTGTAAACCTTAACCTTTTCTCTTTTTTACTTTTTAACTTTTCATTTTCTGACCTTTTGAGGTTTCTGCAACCAACACACAGCTGTTAGCTTCAAGCTCTAAACTTGACAGCAACATGTCCTCAAGCTTTGCTGTGAATTTTTTAACAGTTCTGTGTCACATCCATTTTATTGATTAGGGAAGCAGGACAAGTTACTGGATGTAAACAGGAAGATATGATTGTTTGTAATTTGGATGAACTTACCCTTTAACCACTGCATAATACAAGATGCATGTGTCACTGTGGAGGGTTTTGTCACCAGTTAAGCTGGAGTAAAGCTATAGTTAGTATTGTTATGTTAACAATGAATCACATGACAAATAGTATATAAAAGGGAGCACTATTTTTGGTTTTCCAACCTGCAGCTTTGCTTCTTGTTTTCAGATGCAGCAGGCAGCTGTTTTCAGCAGCAAACTCTGATAAACACACTGTTCCCCACCTGCCAGCACCAAACAACAGACAGACAAAACTGGTGACTAAGTAGTGAACAGAGTAGGTCATTTAGCTGCTAAACAGCAGATATTACCCTCAGGAGTTGGTGGGCACCAAAAAGAGAGCTAAAAGAAGTGAATGTATAAATAGGCAACACTGCTAACACATTAGCTTAATCAACTTCATGAATCAATTAACTCTTAGCACTGATTACAGTGAGCACTATCAAACTAATTAAGCTTATGTGAAGATAACTTGCAATTGATTGCTTGATTTTGCAACAATGTATTGCTGACAATCACTGACTCAAGCTCATATTCCACCATCCACTGAGCATCCACTACTGCACCACTGAATAGGACTGTGCATTTAAACTGTAAATCCATCTTTAGAGGCTGCACTGTAGTTTTTCCTGTAGACTGGACATATAATCATATATTAACTTCTTGTTTGACTGACAGTAGCCCATTTTACCAGATCAGATGCTGGACAAGTCCTTTGTTATTTTGTCTGGACACAGCAGCGGATATGTCTACCTAAGCCTATTCAAAGTGTTTGGTAATAAAAACCATGTGAACCTTTCGTATTTTTCAGAAGTTAACTTTGCTTTTTCCAGGAAGCTCTCCTGCTGATTCACCTCGTCATCAAGTTTTATTTTTACGCTATTTTTGTCCCAGTTGGCTTAGCAACTGGATTATGAGTAACATCCCAGCAGTTATTTTTAATGGACTTACCCCAATGGCATTATCATGTTGCCTAGCAAGAGGTTTATAAAAGACCCAGCGAATCATTTTTGCTCAACAGATGAGATCTCTCATCTGATCTCAAGTTTCCAATTGATAAATCTTTTGTGTCTACCAGTGCATCTAACCAGTTCTGTGAATGGAAAATCCTTAGTCAAAGAACTTTGATGGGTCTCGTTTTTTTTCTCTGTTTACGCAAATTCAAAATCTAAATAGCCTACTATATTTAATTAGCTCAGCACTGTTGCCTCTCAACAAAAAGGACCACTGTTTGAACTACTCTTCTGCTGACTGGAGTCTGAAACTCGTCTTCCTGTATAACACCAGTTACTGAATTTAGAGCTGAGCTGCATTATGGCTGCACACTGCTTGTAAAGAGTTGAGATTGGTGAAGCACAGATGATAAATTTTCTTGTGGGTTTTTTGCAAGGTTAAAAGAAATCTTTTTAAGCTGTACTAGTCAGTATTTCCAGCCACAGCAGGCAGGTGTTGTCATCAAAATGCACAATGAATGCTGCTTTCAAGCTTTAAGTTTGTGTACACTTATTAACTACAGAATAGGTATTATATTTCATTAGTTTGCAAGATTGTCTTCACCATCTGCACCTGCTGTGCCTACAAGAATAATTTTATTTTGGCAGGCACAAATAACTGGTATTAGAATTCAAATCCAAACTGAAATAAAAGTAGAGCTGTGAATGCAGAACGTTTAGGCTGTGAGAAATGACTCGATAAGATAAACAGTGTGGACAGTAGTTATTATTGGGACAAAACAGTCTCACAGTTTTGAGGAAAGCTTCTATTGGCAGACAAGGTATTGGGGATTTTTTTTAGTGTTTTTTAAAGGAAAGTCACGATTCAAACCCTCTGATAAATATGCACTGTGAAGGCTACTTCTTCTGCCTTCTGGCTCTTTCCCACCACAAGCTGCCATGACAAAACTGTATTAATTATCATTAATTCATGCTGTAAACTTGCCAGTCACTTAAAATGCATAGAAGTTTCCATGGAGATGTCAGGGAGAGAGAAAAAAGATTAAGCATTATATATGTCAGTGCATTTTAACATTTGGACGTTCCACATATGGAATATTGATAACAGATATCAGAGGGCAGCGAAGGAGATTTTTATGAATGAATCACCAGGAAGCTTCCCGCTCTGTTGCTAAGAGCAATGTTCCAGTTGCTGAGGGCCTGCAATATGATGTCATTAAGGAAGATGACTTCACCAGGAGATTCCATGACAAGCTGCAGAAGGTCAACTTCCCCTCCCACAGCCTCTCAGTGTCTCTGTCCCTGTTTCAAGTGGTGCTCCACACTCCTTCTCCTCCACACTGATTGCTACCATGAACGTAATTTCTGTCCTTTCTGTTGCGCTCATCATGACAATAGCCAAATCACCCTCTCTCAGTTTTGCTGTTTTTCTCTCCCTCACGTTGTCCACATTCCACCCTCCTTGTATGATAAACATTTATTCTATGTAGAAAGCTCACACAGTTAAAAAAAAAAAAAAAAAAAAAAACTATAATATGCCACATGTGGTCCATGCGAAATAGGCTACATTTCCTGAGCTTCCAGTGTGTGCCAGCTGACCACGTCACCTGACCTCTTTCCTCCTCTCTTCCGCCCACCGCTCGCTTCAACCCGGTAAGCCTTTGCCTGCCCTCACACACTGTGCATAGTGGGTATTACATGAAGGAAACCCACACATGAGCACAGATATAGTTAGCGCACATCAATGACGAATCACATAACAAACCTAAAGACACCTCATGATAAATGCATGAATGGAGGAGGGTGAGAGAGAATGAGAAAAAAAAAAAAGAGATGTATCACCCTGGAATTGATAAGAATTTGTGTGAGCCGGATATCTCTTTGTATGGTTGAGTCTCCTACACACATTCTGCTTTTTGAAACAAAAAAAAGAGAAAAAAAATGACTCGCATGTGTCCGCGTGTGGGGAGGGATTCCTGAGTGCCTATTTTAAGTATGTGTATCAGATAAATCACCGGCTCCCTTACACGAAGTTTGAGATGAAAAACAAGCTGCGGCATGTTGTGTAAATGATCTGTTGACCTACAGCAAGTAGGATGTTGTGAAGGAGACATGAAAAGTGCATGTGGCTGTTCCTATCACAATGACTGTGACTCGGGAAAGTACATACTCTAATCTTACTCATACCAATGTATGTGTGTTTTTATTTGCAGAAACCACAGTTGGTATACAATGAAAAACAGATTGCAACAGAAAAAGCCTGTAATGTAGAGAAATGAGCTGCATCCTAATGTCACACTATGAACAGTGTCATGTCCAGCACTCCTCACTAGGTCATGTTTTTGTTTCTCCTTTCGTTGCTGCATTTCCTGTTTTATTTTGGCGTGTTTCACTTCTCTGATTTCAGATTCTACTTCCTGTCCCTCATGATTTTCTTGCTCCTGTGATCATATGCCCCGCCCTGATGTGTTGCACCTGTGTCTCATTGTCTCCCCCTTCCCTTGTGTATTTAGTCTGTGTGCTGCCTTCCCTCTGTACCAGTTCAACTTTATTACTTATAGCAAGCATTCCAGCCATTCACTGTGTTTTGACCTCAGCTCAGCCTAGCCCTTATTGTTTCTACCTGTGTATTGAACCTTTTGAAACCTGACTGCCATCGAGTTGTGTTTTTGAGTCCTTTTGAGTACTCTGCAGTATCAGCCCTGACAGACATTTTCTGAGTATACACCAGAAAAGTGACCAAATTAAGTATTTACATACAAAACGTGACAATGCACAATTAAAAAGGCCTCATTTTTGAGTGTGCTGTTGGTGTAGACAATGAAATGCACAAAGCGAATGGATGAAGTGTTCACAGCTTCATACAGTAAACTTAAAATTTCAGATGATGTTGCAAAAGCTTCAGAAAAGTCTTTAATCTTTAAGAAAACATTTAGCTTTTTCTCTGAACTTTAACTGGTAGTATTATATTTATTGACATCCTGTTAGTATCAAAGTTCTTTGACCTTTTTTGTACATTAATTGCAAAAAAAAGTATACTATGGCAATTAGTATATATTACATACTAAAATTGGGACAGAGCTAATGATGCAAAGGAAGTCATTAAAAACTGTAGAAACCCACACTTAACAAATAAATCTTAGAATATGCATCCATAAACAGCTTAGTAGGTAATGTGCACTGCCTAAACAAAGGCACTAAGGCAACCTCAACTTTTTAATTGTTCATTGTCAGGTCTTCCGTGATGTGTTTGATACAGTCAGATCGATTATGAGTAATTTACCAATCACAGACGCATCAGGCATTGCTTTGGCCAGCACAAATGAATTTGAACTCCCAATACACTCATTAAAGGAATGACACATCATGCTCTCATAATGCCGCAGTCTGTGGTTTACTGCTGATTATAGCAGATGGGGAAAGGAACTGTCAAGTTGTGTATTTGATGCTCTGAGCACAGCTCATCTCAAGTGTGATGCTTTTTTCACAGCTGGAGAGGAACTTTCCAAAAGGGCAAATGTGACAGTATGCCAGAGAATGGATTCCTACCTGAGGTCCTAGTGCTGCTCGACATAATGGAAAAGGCCTTTTGTGCTTTGACTTTGACTTTTCAGCCAGTGAAAATTATTTTGATTACATGAGGCCTTTTGTGTTTTGTGTCGAGAGGGGTATATGATAAGGCTGGCATTGTTTTATCTATTATATTATATTTTATTAACATCCCAAAAAAATTCCATGAAAAGAACTTTGAAATTATACTATTAACAAGAATCGTTCATGTTGACACAGTCTGATTTAGTTTACAAATTCCACTGTCATCCAAAAGGGACACACCTCTCCATTGTGGTTGACATAGTCCTTTATTAAAATGAACACACACAGAGAGTAGTTTTTTCATCTCAGCATGTCAAACTAGCAAAGCAGTGCAAACATGGCTCTGTGTCTCTGAGCATACAGTGGCATCTGGCCAACACAGTTGTCAGATGCTCTTGGGGTTGTCTCAATAGAAAACAAACCACAACACTGGACACATTTATTGTCAATAGGGAATATAGGAAGTATTAGATAATATATTGCCAAATGCAATTATCTTTTAATGTTTTGACAGTTTTGGTGACATGGAGTTCATAGCTTTAGCCACATACTGTATGTCTGACTGTGGCTGCACAGATAATTTGTGCAGGATAAATTCATTGTTGGTTTGGGTATTTTTGATAAAACAATGAAGCACTATAGTGATAAAGTAATGTCAGCCTCAAGCTTAATAAAGAGTTTGAGGTTTTCTGTCAATCAAAACAGAATAATGAACTTGGAGAGGTTATTGTTATGGATGGAATATGAACAAGCCGCACATTTTTAAAAAGTAATTTAGAGTATAGTGAAGTTATTTAGAAAAAAAACTGGGGGAAATAGAGTCATACTCCTAAGATTAAATTTTACACTTCTTTGTTGCAGTTTGTTCTCTGGGTCAAGTTGGTTTCATTTTGAGCAGCATGATGGAAAGATGACAGGTTTATTATCCTTAAATCAGAAATGGACTCAAATGCTGAGAGTGAGTCAAGGTGGAAGTAGATGTGAATGACTCAGACACCAGTCAATGGCACATTATCATGTTTGCTACTGCTGCATTTTGTTCCTTCATTAGCTCCCCTTAGGAGAGACTTTTTTTTGGTTGACTGGACAGATCACATCACAGGTACAATCACAGTGTTGTACGTCACATATTAAGGCTTGGCAGTTGGTTTGGTGGCAAATATGGAAAAATACAGCGTCTAGGACCGGATGGATTGTACCATCAGCAATGTCATGAGGCTGGACGGACCACCTTAAGAACACTGAAATATTTGTTGCTTTATGTGGAAGACCAGTTACTAAAATCAATGCATAGAGCATGTAATTGTTGATATGTTGCACAACTCCGAGAATAAAGCTCACTAATGCAGCAACTTCTCATCAGAAGACAATGTGTGAGACCTGAAAAAAAACATCTGAAACCTGACCATTTGAGACCATTGTCAGGCATCAACTTCCCATGGAAAATTGGATCGTGATTCCCATTCGGAAATAAACAAGTCCATTACAAAAGGAGTGTGTGGGCATCACAAAAAGACAGGAGTCACGAGTCTGGAAGAGAGTAGGTACCCAGGTTTCAAGTCAATGACAGGTTTTAATATCAGCACCACAGCCTGTAATTCAAACACACAAAAGCGAAATCATTACAGGTAATCTGTGGCAGTCGCCCTCGCAGAGTCCTAAATCCACTGACTTATACATCTTATCTGCCTGGAAAATAAAGGTAATTATCGGATCTGAGGTCATTTCGAGCATCAATTACTTTATAATACAGAAAACACTCAGAAAAAGACCTTATTTCAGAGTCAGTTTTAAACACAGGTCTGTTTTTTCAGGTATATCAACCAAACCCACAGTTTATTATTTCTACTAGCTTCTCATCATTTTTAAAAATCCATCTCCCCATCCCTGTCACTCCAGCAAATGCGATAGCCTCTTGTTTAACAGAGCAGTTTGGGAAATAAACTTCCAACCACACTTGAGTTATCATTTTTCAGAGGGAGGGGAAGGTGCAAGAGAGAAAGAAGAAACAGAGATGGAGCAAGAACAAGAGACAGAGCAAATAAGGGCAGCCAGCTGTGGAAGAAGCCGAAAGGATTAAACAGATTACGTTGCTAAGCTGAGTCCAACTGGTTCATCTCCCAGTAAAAACAACTGAATCAAAACAAAGTCTCTCCAGCAATGGCCTTTAAATCTCTGCTTCAGTGCCTGTTTGAGTTTACTTTATACTTTGTGTGTGTGGCTGGTTGTATGAGTGGGTGTAGGTGAATCGTGTAGATGCGAGTGTTGGTGTGGAGGTGTGTACAAGTGTAGGTGTGCGTGTTGGTACGTTTGCATGTATTAACACCCTTTACTTTCAACACAACAAGACCAAACAAAGTCAACATTCCCTCTGCAAAGGCGGTGGTCCATCTAAATTTAGACAAGTGGACTATTTGTGATTGTTAGGCCCTTGCAAGTGATTTGAACCTACATTTTCAAGGACTGATTGCCGTGTTTGACCACCAGACTGCTTTGAAGATAGAGAAACTATGGCATTTATGTAATTGAAATGTATTTTGGGAAATACACTTTCCTTATGTCCTCTTGTAAAGAGCTGGATGAGAAGAGTTATACCACTATTTCATGCCTGTATGGTAAATGTGAAGCCAGAGCCAGCAGGCGGTTAGCTTAGCTTAGCATAAAACTGCAAGTATCTGCAAGAAAGCAAATAAGAGTATTTCCAGAAGTGTTGAATTATTCTTTTAAAGTTTCACTTGTTACCTACAGTGCATTTTCCCCTGGAGTATTTCTATGTAACTTTTTTATAGTGTTAGCAGTCTGTGAAAGTTCTACATCCTGTTCATGTCCCCTGGGCCAGAACAGTGGGCGGTAAATGGATAAACTCCCTTAAGGTCCCTGGAAGACACCAGGTGCATCTCTGCATCATCCTCTGGCCTGATACACGATGATGAATACAACTAACATCACGGTAGACCGTAGGAAATACAGTAGGTGGCTCCCTGTGACGTATTATTTACTCAAGTCCATTCTGCAGCCACTCATAGTGACTGTGTGGGTGGGAGGCCCTGCCATTGTGTGCCAAACCCACTGATGATTCAACCCTAATGGCACTTTCTACAAGGAGGAAGCCTAAGTTAGAGTCTTGTACATTGTATCGGGGGACCTGCCATCCGTCACCAGCCTGTTCTGGGCATCCTGTCCGAGTTATCAGTCACAAACCACGTGTCTCGGACTGATGGGCACCATGTGACGTGTCAGTATTCTGGCTGGGATGGACAGCAACAGTTAGGCCCGAGCTGCGTGGGAAGAGGTGTAAACTAAATCATCATTAACTCCCCACTGTGGTGTTTCATCACCACACACAGCTCGCGGGGCAGACGTCTTCGTCACTGACTGTCTGAACAACACCTCTCAGCATGGGCATGTTGTTATTTTGGGCAGTGATAGAAGGATATTCCACTTACATGCTGCACAAACAAAAACAACAGCAAAGAGGAGGGATAAATGGGTAGAACAATTATGCAAAAGAGGCACAGTTACCTAGGACATCACAGTGAGGGAAAGACAAACCCAGGGCCATTGAAGCATAAGGACTAAATGAGGGGTTTCATTGCCCTGAAACTTCTATTTTAAAGTGTATGTGATATATATTTCATACTGCTAAATTAAAATGGGGTTTGTCGAAAAGCTGCAATCAAATAAATTCAACATCAACTACTGTTGGCTCATACATTTAGAAACATTTTGAACGGCACCACTAGCACAAGAGCTTCAGGAAATCAGTGTCAAACACTTCCAGCTGTCAATTGTTGTAAAAAACATTTATTACTAACATTGATACATTTGAACATTTGAACTTGGCAGAAAGGATAAGCAACCAACCAAAAGTAATTTTCTTTTGGTAGCTCAAAACGTTTTTTTATTTAGGGTTTATAACTGTTAGAAAATGAGTTACTGTGTTCATAAAACTTTTATAAAGCCTTTGTAAAAGGAGCCTCATTAGAAAGTGGTGCCATTAAATCAATGTGTGGGGATCTGTTTGAGTTACATGAAGTTGGTCTGAGAAAATAGTGGACACACCCACAAAAAGATCTGAAGGCAGTTGATTTCATCTGTAGAAAATCTTCTTTGTTTTTTTGGTTGCTTCATTATCTTGCACAGTGGGACTGCTGAGAAGTTTTCTGTGCTCAGGTCAACACACTTTTTGGCCTTGCAAATGTGCACACTCCTTCAGAAATGTAGGTGTAGAGACAACTGCAAAGCTGTCTGGAATGAGCTGTGTTTTCAACCTCTCCCAAGATTCACTTCTCTTGTTTTGTTTGTTTCACCTTAAGTTGGAGTCTGGGTTGACTTTCAGATTTGTGCAGGATTTCTGTGTTTGGTGTGTGTTTGTGCTAGTGAATGCATTTGTTGTGTTTGTGTGTGTGTGTGTGTGTGTTTGTTGAACTGTTCTCATTACCAGCTACTTGCAGGGAAATGACATGAATTATAATCTGATAAAAACAGCACTAATTTTTATTTTCATCTCTGTGATGTGCAAACAGTAAGTGTTGAGAAAGTGTGCCATGAACCCCAAAGACAGTCCAAAAATACTCAACCCCCGACTGAGCTGTGAGTAATTTTTCCTTGTCCCTGCTGAGAGCAGACAGCATTCTCCACTGATTGGAAACTCTAGAGCAATTGAGCCCAGAAACAGAGGAAACAACCCATTCATTCTTTTTTCAGGTGTGAGGGAGAAAAATCTGTGAGGAAGTGCTGGTCCTCCCACATCCACTACCTTTGAAATACCTTCAGTTTTTCACAGAGAAAGTTCCAGGTTTAATTTGATTGATTCACTTTACTTGAGACATACACACAATACACACACACACACACACACACCAAATGCAGGTAGCCTTACAGTAATTTAAGAGCTTCTTTATTTGCTCAGTTAAAGTAAGTCTAGGAAAACAGCTTGATACTGTAAACTGCTCAGATTTCATAAAAAGCAACACACAGATCTCCCTCTGTGAAACTGTAAGAATGATGTTTAGGTGGTGTCCAATATTGGCCCACATTTGGCTAGACTAATGATCAATCCTGTGGCCTTTTTTATTTTTGAGGGGATAAAAATATTTGACATGTCTGTGTCTCTGTGTGTGCGTCAATGTATGTGCATTTGTGCAGTGGAGACACATGAGCGTACACTTACTGTATGTGCATGTATGTGCGCAAGTGAGTTAAACTAATGCACAATCGTACAAAGTAAAAGACTCATCTTCCTGCGCACATCGTCTGAATCTCTTGCGCCATTTCCTGCTATCCCTCACTCCTGTCTTCATCCAATCACAACCTGACACACTCGCCTTGAGCCAACCACTGTTAAGTTGTCAAAGTCTTTAAATGTTGTCCCTCTGGCTCCAGCTCCATTCTTAAGCTGCCAGTATGCCTCTTCATAACTGCTTGTCCAATGGTTGAATAGATTTGGAAACCCCCTACCTGCACACCTTCCTGATGTCAGATTTTGGGGGATGAGTCTTACAGTTTCACAGTTTGTAACTTTCTCAAACTGACAGCTACACTCAGTGAGGTGTATTTAACAAAATGTCAAACTGTTCTTTAATATGCATGTGTGTTTTACTGATGTACACACTTCAGTTAATGAAAAACTTTCATCACATCATAAGACAACAGCTGTTGCACCCTCCAGACCTCTTGGGACTCTAATATACCCTCTACATCTCATGTCATTGCACTAAGGCTGACATTAGTCACGAAGAAGAGCATTTGTCTCTCTCTCCAGTCAATTACAGGCAAAGTAATCTGCCCTTGATGGGATGTGATGAAGTCTCTGACGCATGTCTCCATGTCTCCAAGAGCCAAGGGCACCTTTTTAAGTCGGACAGTCATGGCGAGATACATCTGGCTGCTTAAGTAAATTCCCTCCTTGGCTCGTTTAAAGATGCTGTCGTAGCACTTATTGCTTCTGCCTCAATGAAGACAGTTTAATGTTCGCTGTGATTCCTACTCACTGTTTGAGTGTATGAGCAAGGGAGCAACTGAATGAATCAGTGAGAGTGGGGGAGAGGATGTACACTCACTGACATTACATTAAAAGGATTTTCTAATATTTTGCTCCTCTGTGGATGTAACTGTGGGTGGACAAAATATTATAAACAACTTTAAATATAATGACTTTCGGCACAACTACGACCGTTGTCTATGACCTCAGAAATTACTACATCATTAAATCAACACCTCTGTCATCCTGTCTCATCAATACGCCTTCATATCAGACATTCAAAACATGTTTCATAAGGAATGTAATTGTTTTGAATAGTCAAGTTCTGACTCGAGTGTCTCTCAGGTCCTGCTTTAGTGTGTTTTGTTGTGTTTAATGTGATTGTATTTGGCACTTATTTGTCATGTCTCCTCTTCTAAAAGAGATAATGTGAAACTTCTTGCTTAAAAAAAAGTTAGAAAAACTTAAAAGTTAAAAAGTTAAAATAATGTTAAAGTTAAATAATGTTGTAATAATGTAATGACGTGAATGAATCCATTTGGTCAAAATAATGACATTATCAGCTGGTGTTATGTAAGCATATTTATAGCACATATTTTTAGTTTACTCTTTACGTGAGGCTTCACGTCCTCCGCTGTGATTGAACAGTAATCCCTTGTCTAATTAGCATAATTATCATTAGCGAAGGCAAAACCTTCTTCATAGCAGAGACTATATACTAAATACTATACAGCTGATATGAAACTCTTGAAAATAGATGCACATTAATCAAAGGCTAAATCTGACAGCCCTCTGAGATCATGTTTCTATTCACCTTCCCTTGTTGTAGATTTGATTCCATTAAGTTTTAGTTGTCAATTTGAGATCTGCTTCTAAAGATCTTCATTCATTAGATCACATTTCTGTATGTTCATGCTTTGGCTAAAACAGCAATTAACCCTGTCTCCTGCAAGAAATGTCTTTTCCTCTAATTCTTCTCACAGTGTGAATGCAGGCTATGACTAGATCGCATTCACGGTGTGTCCTAATGCATCCTGACATGGCTGGCTGATGAAAAGCTGTATTGAAATTGGTGTAACCATGGTCTAATAAATGCAATTATATTCATTCTAACAGACAGTAAACTGAGACGTGGTGGAACAGAGAATTTCAAAGGAACTGTGACGTTAACATGTTTTTTATCTTATTAAAGCACTCGTCCCACATTTACTCTCAACATTTCATTAACCAGCATCTAGTATTCCACATAGGACATGAACTAGGTGATTTCGTTGTTTTCTTTTTTTGTGGGTTGTAATTCTACTGCAGCGTCACACTGTGAGGGGAAACATTCCCCCATTGTTCACAGACAAAATGCTGCGGCAGAGAAACAAACAAAGACAGATGTTTAACAAAGTCCTTTGTTACACACTGACAAACTCACTGACTTGTAGGATTTTCATATTCATTACTCACAATTGCCTTGGTTTTTTCCTGCTGGCGAATCCCCCCCCCCCCGTTTGTTTTCCTGTGTTTTTTTATCACGTTGATGTCCTGACACTTGTTGTGTTGGTTTGCATCTTTTCTACAAACTGAGACATGTTGTCCGATGTACCGGTTTCATGGAATATGTCTGGCTCTGAGAAATAAGTATACATAATAATTGAATTGCCATCACTTTGTGCCACCAGGGATAATGTTTGTTTTTGCTTCTGAAAATAGCCAGTTTAAATGATGGTGGAACATGATGGAGAGCTGTTGGCTCCTGGTACGTTAAGTTGTGACTAAATTGACCTTGGTTCAGAGGTAAACAAGTCAAATGAGTCCAACCTTAGTTTTGCATCTTGGGTGGGGGGTGGGGGTGGGGTGTTTGGGCACCACAGGGTTACAAATTTAGATGATTTTTGAAGAGAAAAGAAGTAAATACAACTGCTACAGTAAACAGACATGAAAAACAAACCTTTCTATAAGGCATCAAAGAGCTTGTTTGTTAAAAACGTGATGTCAAACAAATCGAGCAAACAAACAGAGAAGTCACGATGACAGTAACCCCAGCTGAGCAGCAGAAGTTAATGACAACAAAACGCAGCAGTGAAGAAGGAATGAGGAGGACCAAATGGGAGCATAACTAAATAAAGCTTTTGGCTTAGTCTTCAGCAGTCTTTTCTTCTGCACCCACTTCACACCAGTATCTGTGAGTAGGTACAGCAAAAGACCCTGCCAACCAAATGATGCTTTTACCACACAGACGTAATATGATCAGATGACTAAATGTGATATAATCCAAATGAGGAAAATTCTGAGTGAAATTCCATGAACAAGTTTTCAACTTTCTAATTTGTTAGGCTGTGATACTTTGTTGTTAAACAGTGTTGAACATACAGTGACCTGTGTGTCAGACACAATCTTCCACCTGTGAGCCAGAGAGTCTTCATTACTTGTAGTAAGCGTTTCAGCCTTTCCCTTGTGTTTTTGATCTCTAGTGTGTTTGACCAGTTTTTGACCTCACCTCAGCCTAGATCTTATGGTTTCATTTGTCTGCCTGTCAACCTGAGTTCCAAACCTTTTTGGCTTCAGATAAAGACCTTGATTTTTTGAAACCTGGTTCTGTCTCCAGTCGAGCATTTGAGTCCTCATTCTGTGGTATCAGTCATAGCGGTCTTTAGCAAAGACCAAACCAGAGCTAAAAGGAGAATGTATATTGGGCATTAATTCAACAAGTTGACGGAAAAAATACTCTGGAAGTGTAAAAAAAAAAATCATCACCAACATGAAACTATCTTAACTATGCAATGGTATCATGTGTGGGTTGTGCCTGTCTTGCTTGTTCTCCTTGGTCTTCACTAATAATCCAAGACTGTCCATTGACAGACATCATTAATCTACCACCTTGGAGATACTTAATTTAAACTTCTAATTAGTCCTGGAGAAACTGTAATTTTCCCTCTGGGAATCAGTTCAGTTAATTAAAGATGAGGATGAATGTTGGACTTCAAACCCTGTCAAGGAAAGCCTATTTGAGTTAATCTGGTTTAAAAGACCAGTTTATTCTAAAACCAGGCTTAATCCCCCTCCTGGAGAGTGGCCCAAAATATCTGAGGGAAAGATGAAATGCAAGTGTATGAGGGCTAAGTTTCTCTCCACCTCTCTCCCTCCAAGGTTAATTATTCCTTTTCTACTTCTACCACTTGGTCCTGTGCATGTTGACAAGGAGGATGGAGCCTGTTCCAATATGTCCTGACACACAAACACAAATAGGCAAAGAACATCATGGGCAATTTAGAGGCTTCATTTCACCCCCCCAGCATGTCTTTAGACTGTGTCAGAAAAGCGGAGCACCTGGAGTAAACCCAGAGAAATATAGAGCAAAAACGTGAGACATGGCACAAAGCAAATCACATTGCATTCAGCTGTTAGCAGACAGTCTAGCCACCAAGCAGTTGGGTCAGTGTATTTCTGTCTGGGCAATGATCCTTTTATCACATGCTATTTACCATTTATTCTCTCAGAGATTCAGTGTCCGCCAGTGTCTCTGCCACAGTCAGAAGCTGCTGCTGTCTGTTCCACCAGAGGTTATTTGTCACAGCTTGACTCCAAGGCTCTGTATGTTATGGATATTTGAAACGCACTAGGAGCTGATGACCTGCCGGAACTAGAGGCAAACCTGCGGAGGCACCATACAGACGGAGAGCATCTGATCAAAGTATCATTCTGACACATTGTCCCCCACAGTGGACACAGGAAGCTCCAGTATGGCCCAAATATGCAGTAATAACCCAAAAGCATGCATGATGACATGACATTTGAAGAGGGGAAACTGCTGGGAGAGCACATCCTACAGTAAATGAAAAAGATATTGCTTTGTGTGTGTTTGCTGGTGTGTGAGTGTGACCTTGTTGTTGGAGTTGTTGTTTAAATGGCTGTTTGAGGGTTAAGACTTGGTTTTAGGGTTAGGCCTCCAGTTGTGATGATTAAGGGGCTAGAGAATGAACTATGATGGGTCCCCACAAACATAGGTGTCCAAGGTGTGTGTGTGTGTGTGTGTGTGTGTGTGTGTGTGTGTGTGTGTGTGTGCACATATAGCCTCCTTTATCTGCACACAAAAAGATCAAATAAAGCACACAGATCAGTTTGACCTTAGTGGTCTGCATGATTTTGTCCCATTGTGAGTCAAGACACAAAAAGGCTTTGAATACCTGTGTCCCTGTCTGTCTGTCTTTTTCTTGGGGTGGGAGGGGGTTGATGTGTATTTCCTACTTCCTCTCATTTCTCACAGTGTGCACACACAACAATACCAGTGCAAAAATCTGTCCTTCTCTGACACGGGACTTACCTTCAACAACTTCCACAGCAGGGCCAAGAT
Source organism: Lates calcarifer (assembly GCF_001640805.2). NCBI lineage: Eukaryota > Metazoa > Chordata > Actinopteri > Centropomidae > Lates > Lates calcarifer. The sequence continues at coordinate 15,079,629 of NC_066835.1, read as the reverse complement.
AAATAGCTTAACACATTTTAAATTGATCCATCACACATGATATAAAAAAGAGGAAATATTACCAATACAGACGACCTCTGGTTTTGTCTGGCTTATCTGACTAATGAATAGAGTGACTCTGATATGGTACTGGTTTTCATATTGTGGGTGTGCACATTTATGTGCGAGACTGGATGAAGAGAGAGCACATGCACGGTATAAACATCTGTGTGTGTGTGTGCAAGAGAGAGTATACTAATGAATATGTGTGTGTTCATGCCTGACTCATTGTTCAAAAAATTGGAATATGTTCCCTGAATAAAGAAAACTCTGAAGTACCCCTTGTAAAATTGGCCAAATATTTGTCCTTGTGCTCGAATTAGAGGTGCTTGTTCAGGAAAATAACACAGAAGAAAAGAAAAAGTAGGAAAGCTCATCATGTTGTCTCTGCATCGCCTGCTCCTCTCCACTACACAAGCAGCAGCAGGAAAAAAAAAAAAAAAAAAAAGATTTCCGGGCAGCCCAAATATGGCCAGGCAACGATGAGGTGTGCAACAGATGAGTCATCCTTCAGACTCCCACACTCCCCTGTCCTTGCATGTGTGTAAGACAGAGAGGGAGAGAAAACAGAGTGAGACAGCGAGAGAATAAAGACATAAAAGCACTGCAAGAGCTGTGTAGAGCTAACCTGCAAACCAAGTAATGATGTTCACATTATGACATCCACACATTTCCACTGAGGAAATAACAAGAGCAGAGAACAACAGCAATGGCTATGCATAACATTACTCTCTGCACCCAGTGAAACAAGCCCTTTTCCTCTCTTCACATCCCTGCACTGCTGTACCCGCAACCACTCAAACTTTGCAGAGCATCAAGATGCAGAATGAAAAATGACATTATCTCAAAATCAAATCTGCACATTTCATGATCATTCAAAGACACCTTTACCACTTTTTCCCTGTAGTGGTGATTGTAAAGTTTGATATGCAAATGCAGTGATACTAAATATTTTGCCATGCCAGCAGCCCTGTGACAATGCAGTGGTCTTTACACACTGGAAAAAAGCTGGAGGGATGAAAAATTAAGAAATAACTTTACCCAGCTTAAATGACTAGTGCTAGTGGGTAGAGGTAAGCTTATTATTTCTATCAGATCATCTTGTCAGTCTCGGTATTTAGGCTCAGCTGTAGTCGTAGCTGTAGCTGTAGAGTGCTCAAACTAATATTCTAGCATACTCACACTTACATACTTAAGTTTGAACATGCAAGCTTCCCACTTTTGTCAGTTTTAGAAGAAAAAATGAAAACCAAACCAAAATCTTTATAACAACTTGTAGTGGTGTTACAGGGGCTTGTGTGCATAATTTCTTGGCTTGGAGCAGTAACTTCCTGTAGTTTCACAAGACTCCATGTTTTTGTGCATAAGAAATAAACAAACTAGTGAACTAAGGGTAACGGTGAGCAGATTTAGTAGGCTTCCTTTGGACATTACCAGGCTAGCTGTTTCCCCATGTTTGCAGTCTGTGTGCTAAGCTAAGCTAGCCATATATTTATCATTTATGCATACATGAGATCTGCATCAATCCTCTCATCTAACTCTCAGCAAGAAAGGAAAGAAGTGTATTTCTTAAGATGTTGTGTTGCTGCTTTAGGATTAATACTCTAGGAGTCATGGATGTCTACATCAAATTTCATGGCAATCTTTCATGGATTGCCATGAAATTTGATTAGGTGTTGATATAATTCATTTTGGGCCAAAGTGCACAATCAACTAAGCAACATCTACATTCCTGGAGCCATGTTAGTAGCAGGGCTAACAAGGTTAGTGAAGATCTTGCAGGTTCTGATCAGAGATCAGATACAACAGCTCCTAATACCGAATTTAAGGTATAATTGAATGGGCTGTACTGTTTCTGAAAATACAGTCCTAAATATTGCATAATTGAAAATTGCAACTAATCATTTTGTACAGCTTAGAGCCACATAATTTAACTTTGTGGACCTCTCATTTGGGAGAGAATGAGTATAATCCCCTGTTGAGCCAGAACAGCCCGTCTCTCTACTTTATTTGCCAGAAGACAGGATTTATACTGTTACCAAAATGTTAACAAACTAGGATATTTGTCCATTGCAGGGCTTTTCTGCTAGCAGAAGAATTCAATTACAAATGCAAGGAAAAAAATCATATTTACATAATCTTTTCAGCTCCAATTATGATCATTTTGCTATATACTGTATATGCTCTTTGAAGACATCTTCTTTTTCTTCTTGTAGTCTGTCTTTAGGGATGACAGCCAAGCAAGCAGCAAGGGAGTGAGTGCCAATTTTAGCCTTTGATGTTCACCCATAGCAAGGTGAAGCTGTGTGGGGAAAAACTTGCTAATGCATTCATGCCACACATTTATGTCTAGATATGTCTATGTTATATTTGTAGCCTCATGTACGGTTGGCGATGCCAACCTGTATGTATTTTTACCCTCCTGAGGACACACTGTGAAATGTCAAGGATCAATAACTTTGATGATACTCTTTTGAAATAGGGGTAGCAATGAGTCCCATGTTTATGTAAGGTTTTCATACTTGACTTATCTTTAAAGCAAAAGTTCAGCATTTTGAGAAAATTTGCTTCCAGGTGGAGAGTTACACGAGAGGACTGGTGCTACCTTCTTACTTAGCTGAGTTTACCTAAAAGACTGAAAACAGCAGAGGGTAACTAAGCCATGAACAGATTTCTCATGCTCTCTCCAGTTCTTTGGGATTTACTGGACGACTCATCCACAGGTAACACCATTTATGTGTTTCCTGTCGTCGTATCAGTTTCTTCCCCGGGAACCTGTTGCGGGGAGGCCTTCCTCTGGCAGTCTGTGTAGAAAAACTCCTGTGACTCATTCTGCTGCATGCCTACATCTCTCACTTACTGGTGTTTATTAAATGCACACCACCTGCCCCATCTATTCCTGATGAATTTTGGTCATTTTGTAGATGATGATGATCAATAAGAGCAGTTTGGTGCGTGCTGTCAGCTTGCTGTTGTTGTTGTTGTTGTTCTTGAAAGTAATGAACAGCAGGGAAGCCTCCACTGGATTAGAATGGTCATTGTTTTCTTGGCAAGAGCCTCATCTTCCTGACATGGGCCAACACAAGCACAAACCAGTGAGAAACATTTGCCTACACACAATGCCATGTCGCAGTCTGTGGATTTCTCTTTTGGCAGGAACAACACCTGATCTGTCCACCTCAGTTTGACCACATGACAGGGGAGGTTATCTCACTCCTGCTCTTAAGAAAAAGTCATGTAGTTAAGGTGAGCTCTGCTGGATGGTGCATTAGAGAAAATCAATCAGCCTCAAATGAAATGGCAAAGTTTCAGGCCTTTTTCTTCTTCGTGTCCATATCGATCATCAAAACAGCCTCCCGGGATGTTCTGTGGACGCAGCGACAAATGGGAATCGGAGACGAGAGTAGAGTTTATCACCAGCCGATGAGCCCTGTGGGACATCGATTACAAGAGTGAGACCCCATCTTAGTGTCTGTAACACTGAGTCTGGACTGTATAAGTCTGTATCTTGAGACCTTTAAAATGTTAATCTTGCTTAAGGCGCTACACCTAGTGTATGTCAACCCGGTCTCCTAGAAATTATGTTTTTGTACTACTAATTTGCAACAGCAAATATATTTTTAGGGAAAAATACTGCCACCGGGATTATGTTTTTATCAGTATAATTAGGAAATGTTGTTAATTAACATTTCTGGCAAGACTCTCACAGCATTTTGTTAGGAGAAAATTTCAACATGTAAATTAAACCTACAAATTTTCCCTAACCTTAACCTTCCTCTCTGACTTGTGACTAGGATATGGGTTGGCACAGAACATAATTATGAGGAACCCCCTTGCTGTACTCACGAGATTGAAAGTGTACCTTTCACTTCACAAAAGTGTCTACAAACTGGTGTCAAATTTACTGCAAAGTCACTATCTTTGGCAGTTTCATCTAAATAAAGTCCAAAATTAACACTAATAAAACACATTCAGCTGATTAAAAAGGAGCTTTACAGTGTTTGCATCACAATCCACTCAGGCTCACACAGTACAACATCAGCAAGTCAGTCCTATGACCAGTTTAGCTCACGTGAGTGTAGCAGCAAGCAGTTGTACTAAACTGACAGGCTTCAGTCACTTTATAGATTTGTTTGAAAGACAGAGAGCGATGTGTGATGTTTTCTGGAGAGAGTGACAGATGTGTGGCTTAGAGACTGGCCTCACACATCAGATTCATTTTGAAGCTTGCACACTGACTATCAGTGGCAGCTCTTCCCTCTTGTCAATCAGTACATGAGGGATGAAGGAGAGAGAAGACGAGCTCGCAGAAAAAGGCAAGAGCTGAGAAGGAAGAGACGCAAGACTTCGACTGGCTTCACTGAGATAAGAGTGAAGGTGTCAAAATGTAATTTGGAGTGACTTTTGAAGATAGTCTTTTCCCTCTCTGTGTGTCAGCTTCAGTTATTAAGAGGAGTCCTTTTTGTCAGTGTATGCTCCCACATAAAAACTTGTTTAGCTTGTATTGGTAAACACAATTGTACATGTACATTGTACTTTATATTCTAGCTTGTACAGTCCCTTATATTTATATATATAAATATATAACTGGATGACCCTCCCTCACATTTTGCTCTTTCCTTCACTTTCAGGAGGGCTCTTATCTTGGAGTGAAGAGACAGGGCAGCCTGTACTCTCAACAATACTCATGAAGCTATTACTGTGACTCCTGCCACACATGAAGTAGGGTGACTTGTGGCGAACAGAGGAAGAAGGAGTACAAGCTTGCCATTACATGTGTTTCACTGTGTACATGATTTTACAACAAATCACCTGTCTCTTGAGATGGAAAAATCTAGTTTTCTATAAATGGCCTGCACCAGTTAAAGTAAACGATATCGCACATTAATTTTCAAAAGTGAATGGTGCTTTAAAAAAAACATTTTTTGTCAAACATATTTTAGCTGTGTTTTAAATCCATGCCATGTAAAGCAGTTGGAGGACTATAGCATCGCTCACGCCTTCAAACGCCCACCAACAGTTCTGTTTTTGTCTTTTGTTTCACACTTGATCTGAAACGGTTGCTGTGATATCTTGGCCAGCACTTCACATTAAACCACACAAAAACACAAGACAGAATATTTCTGCACATGCTGATAGAAAAAAATAAAAACCTTGTTAGTTCACAAACTACATGTCCCACTGATTGCTAAAAATGAAATTAACACTTCAGGTCCATATAGTTATGATATTCAAAAAATTCAGTAGTTCTTTGCCAGTTGGATGGGATTATGTTGAACTTTAGTTGTTTATCATTATCTGTATATTCTTGGTTTGGATGATTTTTACTTTTAAATGTTACGGTGCACTTTTCATCAATCATACTTCACCTCTTCTAGGTGACTCTCAGTGTGAACTGCTGCAGCTCATCTTTGCTGCACTACCAACAGGACTGAGACCTCTTTAACAGAGTGCACGGTTTGTGAGTGGTGATTTACAGGTGCAGGTCGCAGTAATTGGTTTTGGACAAGCACCAACCTGCCCCACCCCCAACCCACCACCCCCTTCTGCTGTGTCTGCCCTACTTCTACTCTTTACTACTGAAATCTGCAGTGACTGAATTAGACAACAAATGAGCACATTATGTTGTATGTGTGTTTCAAATGGAAAAATATGAGTTGAGACTTTAGCCTACAACATCAGTTACATCAGACATCAAAACTGAGGCTTTTAGCCTGTTCAAGCCTTTTTTGTATCCCACCCAAAGTGCAGCAGGGACAGATTTGAGTGCTCATAAACACGTGCAGCCATCAGACTGTGCCACTCTCCTTCACACGCACCCCAAAATCACGTTAGTAAGCACGTCTCTGCCCTTTCCACACAAACTGCATACACTCTACAACCTGCAAGTAAAAGTGAATTAGTACATTTCAGTAACTCTATATTCTCTACCAGTTTATTCACTTTTATAATCTTTGCGCATATATTGGAACTAGCCACTGCACAAATGAATTGTTTGCCTATTTATACCTTATATTATTTATCACTTACACCATAATTTGCTCCCTCAGATCAATATACTCTTTCCCCTTCTCTGCTGGTTTACTCAGGAACAGTGCACAGGAACAACCTGCTGAATCACTTTGGAAACTGAAAGCATCTAAAAACAGCACCATCTAGGGGCCATAGAAACTCATAACTGCAAGCAGAGTGGTCCATGAAGGCAAAGCAGGAATTCATCATGAGAAATTATAGCAGTCCGTTTGGTATAACTTGAGAAGGGCTTGTTATGAGGTAATATAGTCACTGTTAGGGCTGTTAAAATAGTCATAAATGTAGCCTTTTGTACCTTTAACACTAAAATCAAACAATCCACAAAAACGCTCTCCCACTTGAGTGAAACAACTACATCCTGTGATTCAGCCCCGCAGGGATTTGCCTCTCTTCAAATGTGGCACCGGTACCTTTTTCTGGGCCTCTGAGTGCTTCTCGCTGCCTCCAAAATACCTGTGTAGTGAGAGGGCTGTCCTGGCTCCTGTGGAGAAGAGTGTGGAGGCAATAGGTGTGGAGGTGCAGTGGTGATTCCTCAAAACTTTTTTTCCCTCTCTCTCACACTCACTTATATGGGCATTTTTGTTTATGTAACAGTGACTGCACCGGCCCACGCCACCCTCTTAAATGAGTTCTGGCAAACCAGAAGGCATTCAAGGTTCAAATGAGCAGGTACAACGATGCCGCTGTCAATTACTTAGAAGTAGATTACTGTTTATTAGCCCATGGTGTGTATTTGTTAATTACTTCCACATTAGCTGCATGGATGCACTAGTGCCCGCAGTTGTAGTTCTGGCCACAGAGCAGCTCTGCCTCAGTTACAGGAGGTTAAATAAACTTGCTTAAGGGCAGTTTAGCAGTAGACAGTGAATAAAGAGACTCTCCGATTGTTGTCTCATTATCCCAGACTGTCTGGAGACTTTCCACCAGACTGACTACCACTGCTTATCCAGTTTCTACTAATCAACATCAGCTCATCATCACAACTCATTATTTCTCTCTTGTCCCTTATGCCCGTCGTCCCCTTCTCACATGCAGAAGGAGGCGGGTTCTTGAACATCAGGTCAAACTTGTCCTCAGCTTCTCGCATGCTGGGCCTCTAATAGCTCATTTGATTACACAGTTGGACATAAATTCAGTACATCCACTGAGAAGCTCTTTGCTCAGACAGCAGAAGGGATAAGGAGTGAAATGTAAGCTAACAGTAGCCTGTAAGACTTCTTCTTGGGCACCTGCTACTTTGGGAATTTTATGTAAATAAAATAAACCTGCCATGGTTTTTACTGTTGATGGGAAGTTTTATGAGATCTATACAGTCTCATATCACACACGATTACTTCATACATGTTCAGCTGATAAAATCTCTAGGCTGATACTGGGACATTGAAGGTGAGGAGACATGAAAATAAAAGTTTTTCTATTGTAATCTGTTTAGTGACAAATCCTAACCACTCAGCAAAGCACATTGAATCATCAGCTTTACTAACAGGCCGGGTAATAATGTGTACATTTATGACTAATATCAAATAAAAGCAGGTTATTAACATGGTTAGAATGAACTGGAAATGATTGTAATGACTGTGTATAGTGTATCTTTGATGATTTACATGTAATCTGCATCTGTACAATAATAATGGATAATGGATTTAACGGCTATAATCTACAGTATGAGATCATGAGTAAAACAGTCATACATACAGTATGTGTGAAATGACTTGTTGGGGTGCACAGAAAGTTGTTTTATAGTGGCACGTTTGACTCTGAAGGAGTACACACACATGAAGCAATACTAATGTATGCTGCAACTCCAAGGAGGAGGATTAGGGTTTTGTTTCTCAGAAATCCAAACAATAAATGCAATTTTGCTGCAGCTGTTCTCATTACCAGTCAAAATTTTATTATATGGAAGTCACTGAGGGGATTTGCTTTTGGCTCTCTGCACACCCAAAGTGCCACACTGTGAGGATGGTAATAAGGGGACAAATACAGATCAGACTTCTAAAATACTGCAAGACGCATTTTGTGCACAGGGAAAGAGAAGAGAAGAGTTTCAAATGACATTTTCAAACTGACTCTAACATTTTCAATGAATAGAGCAATTACTTCCTTCGAAACTTCAAGTCCTTGGTTAGAAAATGATCAGAACATTAACATTTTGTTCATGATGTGATGCTACAAACAAAGGTGTTTTGCAAACCAACATAAATTCCTAGAAGACCTTGATGAATAGTTTAGTCTGTAAAATACTGTGGTCAATCAGGAGAGATATCTACTATCTTGATTAGTAGTTTAAAGTACAAATGCAATGCTCAACTAAGTTTGGATCCAGCTCAGCTTTTATATCACTGGAAATTGTGATGGGCATTATTTAAAAACAATTTAAGCACCAAATGAAATCATAATAAAAAACAATATCAAACAAAACCATAATTTTACATTGTATTTACTTCTATATTGTAGCAATGAATATCAAAGCCTTAATTCATCTGCTATGCCCTCAAATGACTGGACTTTTATAGACTTTAGTAACTGCTGATGATCACTTCAAATCATCTTTTCCCAAGAATAGATATAAAAATCTTTTCTTAAATAAGACACACAATGTTTAGGTCATTTACAGTATGTCGACAGAGTGCAGGACACTCTTGTGGCTCAGTAGTAACAACCCCAAATTGTCGTATGATGTGTTCAAATTTAGAACATGTGCTGAAAATGGAGCATATTTTCCAGATGACATAAACACGTTTCCGTCCTGTGGGTCACCTTAACCTCTGAGGTCAGTTCAGCTCCTCACCTGGACAATTACATGTTCAAAATTTACATAATACATCTACCATTACCAGGCAAACTAATTAAAGGAAGAGGAAATTACTTTTGTGTGTTGTTCTGTATACAGTGATCCCCCCCCCAGCAAGACGTGGGATCTAAAAATTCACATGCCACTACAACACACAGCAAAGCATGACTCCTCACTCCCACCAGGCCTGAGGAAACCGAGGGACAATACTGAGGAAGGACGGTGACTGATGATCACTTGTAATCAGCTCCTCTGTTGTACACTTCCTGACTCATGTTGTTTGGACAGTGATTTATTTATTCCGATTTTTTTTTCCCTCTCACATGTAGCTAAGCTAGAAAAGGAACCCGAGCCAACAGTACACCAACAGGCTGACACCCACGTTAGGTTATCCCTTTCACACTTCGAGAACTACCCAGATCCACCCACATCCCCGGAGAGAGAGAAAGAGAGACAGAGAGAGGGGAGACTGTGTGAGGTAGAGGAGGAGGCAGAGGCAGGGATGGATTGGGCGGGGGGGGGGGGCTATTCCTGTGTGCATGCGTGTGTTTGTGTATGTGAGTGTGTGTTTGTTTGAATGAGTGAGAGAAAGAGAGAGAGGTGGACAGACAGACGGAGGCAGAGGGAGGGAGAGACGGAGGGAAGGAGTGCATGTCTAGTGTGTGTGTGTGTTTCCTCTCCTGCATTACCGCACTGTGTGCACTTCACCTCCACTTTTAATTGGCTGTGCAGGTACTGTCACTGTGACAGCCACCGGAACAGTCTGCGCACATCATGCTCTCTGCACAGCTGAGTTTACAAAGCACCCCACGTGACTCTTTAATAACTTTGATTGCCTTTTAATTAACCCTAAAACAAATCGAGATTACCCCCTTTGTGGCCTCAGTGAACGGGCGAGTGAGTCCGAATCCCATGAAAAGAAATGAAATGCACTGAGCATTAAAACCCAGTTTCTTATTAATTAACACATTAATTATCATTATAATATTTCATAATGAATATATCGCCACGTTGTCATAGCTGAACCTTTATCTTACATTGTTCGCACACTGAAAAGCTCATACGCAGCGTTCATTTTCCGCTGAGGACAATTCACCTCTTTATTTCATCCCTCTCATGCATGGCACATTGATTCCGCTGATCCTCTTTCCGGTACCTTTGGCTCTGCGTTGATATCTGCGTAGTTTGGTGTTCCTAATCGTTTGTCTCTGTCTCCCTGCACAGATCCCTCCCCTCTCTTCAGTCTCTCTCTCTCTCTCCCTCCCTCCTCCGTGCGCTGATACAGTCACTCTCACACTTACACACGCACACACACACACAAACACTTTCTCCCCCGCACACTCCCCTCCCTCGTCTTGGTGCTGTCTCATTCACTTCAGTACGCCATCCACGCACTGACTCCGACTTGAGGCAGGGGGGGCGGGGTTGGATATATACCTCCTAGAGCAGGCCACAAGCTACACTCAGACTGGATCCACTTGTCGTGCAAAGATCACAAGCAAGAAGACTCCGAAGCCGGGAGTAGAAGTACCAACTTTATCCTGGAGCTTAGAGAGAAAAGACAAGCAAGACCACAACGTTTGGTTCTACGGACTGTCTGCTGGAGCTCCGACACAACCAATTTGCCACTTCGCTATACACCAGTTTCTCTGGACATAGCAGCTAAACAAAGTTGGTAGTAAACTCTTTGGAGTTTGGTTAGAGTCGCTTTAATTTTTCTTTGCTTGTGAGAGTGGACTGCACTGGAACTTGGGATCGACCCCCCGGGGTCCAGCTTGGACCTGGCGCATCCTTTCAGCGGCTTCAAACACTGCGAAAGTTTTGGCCAGAGCGCGCAGATCTCAAGAGTTCCGAGTCGAGTCAGACTTTGAGGTAACACTCATCAGCTGCTACCCCGAGCCCAGCTCCAACACACCTGGGCGACCGGATAGAGAGCCACTGACGAGACTCCATAGAAAACGCTTATCAAGGTAAGGAGAGACGACAAGCCTCGTGTTTATTTGCTTTTTGCCTTTAAACGTGCGTTTTCTGTGAATGCGAGTTTTTCCGTTTGTATGCTTCACGAAGAGCAAAGTGTTGATGGACGAACTCTTCAGAGTTACAAAGTGAGGATGTGTGATGTGTTTGAGTGTTGTCCTGCAGCTTCTGAGTTTGTTTCAGCACGTCTCTGTTTAAACTGTCAAGTTTCTCAACCGGCTTCTGCTCTGAGCAACGTGCATCTACTCAAATGCCTTTTGCACATATTTCAGCGTCTGTCCTTAACACTTATTATTCCTATAATGTCTGTTTCCTTACAGAGATTTACCACGCTGCCTCCTATGCAGCCTACACTTAGAGTACGACAGCACATTTCCATGCTGAGCGAAGCGATGTGGGCGATCAGCATCAGAAAGTTCGACTCTGGCAACAGGTTGCCCGATAGAACTTTCTGATGTGCTCGTATCACTTAGACTGCGAGACAGGTTAGGGCGTGGTTGTGGAAGATGTTACAATATTATGAGAAGCATAAAGCATAACCATTAAGTTTAAGATATATACAATCTACTGCAGGTGCTTTTGCAATAATCCCCTAGTTGTTTGAATGGAATACTTTCTGCTTCACTCAGGGTTTTTACAAACTTGCAAAGCAATCAGATAACACCACCTGCAAGATTGTCAGTAAATCCTGGCTTGAATCTGAACAGATGCTTCATGTCAGCAATTTGCAGCGACTTGTTTTTAGTTTTGCTGTTTGTCGTATTTGCTGTCACATGGATTTGCCACAAAGCTACTGGGTGATCTAGTTTCTTGCACACGTGTGCATGTGCTTTGCTGCAGGTACAGCAAAAGGAAAAAGCGTGAGCAATTTGTGGATAAAGGATGACTTGTAATGGCTACACAAAAATGGCTTTTCTTAGGTTTGCTTCAGCAAAAGAGAGCCACTTGCAAAGAAAAGAGCAAGGTCAGGAAATTGGAATCACCAGTCTGGCACAAATGTATCATTCAGTAAGGGGCACAAAATCACATCATGAACAACTATTCAGAAAGAAAAGCTGAAATGCTACAATTGAGTCGATGCAAGTCAGCCCGGAAAATCATAAGACTTACTCATCAGCCTTCCAGGTGTATCATCAGATCAATAGACTCAGTCTTAATTCGTTTCAACTTCAGGCTATCAGATATATCTCCTCATAGCTCTCTAGTATAGTCATGCAAATTACTTGCATTGCATCTACAGACATTCATCTGCAGCCAGGGAAGATGTCAATCTCATCAAACGTCTGCACACATCTTATTGCTTTACGATGTACTATGGCTTCTCTTGGCTTCATACACTTAATATGAGTTGTGTAAAGCTTTCTATGTCTGTGTTTGTGCGACAGCCTGCTACAAAACTGTGCACGATAGCATAAAGAGAGAGCATGTTTTTCACTGTGATCTGCAAAAAATAAATCCTGTCTCCATAACAACAAACTGCCTGCTGTTTAGGCTGCATGTTTTGCAGAAATGTTGTTGACGACAACAAATGGACAAGGGACAAATGGGACGAAGGTGGGGGGAAAGTGAGAAAGTGGAAAAAGAGCAACACAGACTCAGAGTTCTCCTACGACAGCTGGACCTCTTTCTTTTCACTGTGCATCTCATCAGATGCCCATTCATGGAGCTTCCGGTTGTTGGGAGGCGGGAGAGAGGCGCCCACCTACACAAAGCAGAGGTCTTTGCTGTGTTGCTCACAGAGAGGAGAGGGAGGGTTAGAGGGAGGCAGAGAGGGAGGGTGAGATGTGAAAAGAGATGCGAGGAACGTAATTATGAGTTCTCTGCCTGAAAAGTGCAGGTGCCTCTCCGAGTGGATGCTGCTATAGGCATCAATTGTGCTGCTGTGTCTCTGCACTACCCCCCTCTTTATGATTAACCCCTCAGTCACATACAGCAGATACACGTTTTTACTGGTAAGCCTTAAATAGCACCTTAAGCTTCCTTCACGCAGTTATAATCCAATTCCTGATCATACTTATGTATTTTAGTTTAGCAGGATGATGTCTTTGGTCTGTTGCACTGACAATATTCAGTGACAAAGGAAAGAATAGGTAGAAAAACATTAGAAAGCAGAAGAATAGCCCTGAATTCCTGTGAAAGATGTTGCTGAGCAACCGTGTTGCCTCCTCTTGTATGGGCTCCGGCGAGCATCTCCCATTTTATTAGTCAGTCCAGTCAAGTACAGAGACCCTGATACTAACTGCGCTCTTTCTCCAGGCAGGGTTAGTCAGCACCAGTCAGAGTCTCTGCAAAGCAGAGTGAAGACTACATGAAGCATGTTTGCAGGATGAGTAACATGGGAAAAGATAAATTGAAGACAAATTAAAGATGCTGTAAATGCCTCATTTGCATGCATGTAGCCCCTCTGCAGAGCACCATAAAAAATTCATGATCAGAGTAGATCTAGTGGTTCACTAGTTTAAACTGTGCATGCATCTGCCTTAAAATGCATGCATTTGCATTAAAATACAGGAGTGACTGTCATTTGCCATTCTATGAGCATATTTCATGTCACTTGCTTTGGAATGTAATGCATTACATATTCCCATAGCAGTTTTTGAGATGCCACAGCAGGGTATGTAATCACACTTTCCCATGGACACAGACGAACCATTTCTGTTGTTTACCACTCAATAGGAGGAGTGCATTGTACAAATAACGGAACTAATAAGCGTCTGTGGTTGCCAGTGGCAATGCTTCTATGGACGTCAGACTGACGCACATGATTCGCGGTTCAGTTCAGTGTGTGGGAGGAAAGAGCAAGAGCTTGGAGATACCAGCCTGCTGTGAAGGACTGTAATTGCAGTGCCAGAGCAATTATGTCCCAAAGAACTGGGCATTTTAGATCATTGAATCTGCCCTGAAACACTGATACTGATCACAGACCAGTCCCTGATGCATAAATATGAGCTCGACAATGGATCCAATTAAAATGCATTTCATGAATATGCTGCAAAAGTGCATTTCATTTGGAGAAAGCTCTTATACTGCATACTGATATTTGGTGTTTTGTTCTGATTATTTAGATGTTGGAGTACACTGACAGATTTTTTTCCTCTTTTACATTCCCTATTTCTCTGCAGCTCCCTCGCTGTTACAAGACATGACAGCTTGTCTGAAGCATTAAAACCTACAAATCCATTAATTTTCCAGAGGGGTTGCGAAGATAAGTCAGAAGATCTGAACAAGTGCAGTAACTTGCAACAAAGAAGTCAAAGAAACAACCTGGTAAAACCAGCAATCACAGAAGCAAGAACAACACCATCCTCTATCTAAGCCGACCCAATGGCGTGGTCAGCTCTTACCGGCCCTTGTGTGGCCATCGCCCTACTCTTCTTCGGTTTGACCTCCTGCACTCCCTCTGGACCGGCCTCCGCCACCTGCGCCACACTGGAACAGAGTCGCTTCTTCGGCGTGTTCTCCTCTACGACCACCCTGCCGTCCACCCCATGCTCCTGGACCCTGCAGAACCCCGATCCTCGCCGCTACACCGTCTACATGAAAATCACCAAGCCCACCGACTCCTGCGTGCCCCGCCAGATCAGGACCTTCCAGTTTGACTCCTTCATCGAGACCTCCCGCACCTACCTGGGCATGGAGAGCTTCGACGAGGTTGTCAGGCTGTGCGACGCTTCAACCACCGTCACCTACCTGGAGTCGAGCAAGCAGTTCCTGCAGATGCGCAAAGTGGCACCAAGGAACGGACTGGAGCTTGCAGAGGGGGAGAACAGCGTCAGTGATTTCAAGGCTGAGTTTCTGGTCGTGGGGAAGAGGAACCCAAGCATGCCCGCCTGCCAGATGCTGTGCCAGTGGCTGGAGAAGTGTCTGTCCACCAGCACCCATGATTATCCCTGTGGCATCATGAACACCCCATGCCAGTGCTGGGAGACCCCAAAGAGAAAACCAGGAAGCTGCTACAGGGGCGGTGTCTACGTTGAGAAATGCCTTCCCGTCCCCAGAGACAACGGACGCGATGCTGAGATTATCAGTAAGTTTGTAAGACTTTTGGTTTGATTTAAAATGTGATAGAAGGAAAAACTAAAACTCCAAGAGGTCTATCTAAACATCTCACCTCAGAAGAAACAAAGAAAAACAATGTGTTCCCCTGTGTTAGTTGGCATTGTTTTGTAATGACCCCCACTAGGTCAGACTGTTGACAGGGTGGGAGGATATCATGCTCTCCAGGATCCCACAGCTCTGCAGGCTCCAGCCCTGCTATCACTCAGTGTTTGTGTATTAGGAGCTGGTGAAGGTAATGATCCACGTCTGTGGAGCAGGGGCACAGGCGAAGGATGTGCACTCTGCCATCACAAAGTAATGAGAAGTAAATCAAAGGTGTTAGAGAAATTCGCAGGTCTTAAGGCCTAAGTGGTGGGACCACCTGAGCTGCACACACCACCAGCTCTCCGTTTTGCCTTAGGCAGGCACGTTAGGTTTAACGCTTGGCAAGGAGTCAGGGTTTGGCTGGTGGTGGGGTGGGGTGGGGGGGTTGATAGAAGACATGTTTGTGCTTGAGGTTGGGAGGGCAGAAATGAGCACAAAGACCTCACAGTCAGCTGGCAGCGGAAATCGAAGTGCAGTACTTCTGGTTGTCATAGCAACCCTCCTGTCGGCCTTATACACCGTTCTGCCATGGTTTTCACCAAGTGGTTAAAAGCGAACAATCACCATTTCAAATGGAACATCTATCAGCTTGAGTGCTCGGTTCTGCTCACAAAGAATTGTCCTTGCTCATTCTCTCCACATAAAACAAATATTACTCACTTCCTGTTCTTACATATGAAGTTTAGAAAGGCAGCGGTATTTTGAGTCATGATTTTGAACAATGTTTGCCAGAGAAAGGGGAGGGATGTCAAGTTTTACACAACTTTGTTTTTAAGTATATTACTATAACTTCATGCAGAGTCAGTTTCCAAGTTTTTTTCATAGTCTCTTCTCATGACTTCCTTGCAGAGGGCTGGGCTGGTTGGGGCCGCTGGTCCGTATGCAGCCAGGAATGCGGTGGCGGAGTCCAGGTGCGCAGCCGAACCTGCCAGCCCGAGGACGGCGTGTGCGAGGGAACAGTCGAAGAGGGGCGGGCCTGCAACCCTCAGCCCTGCATTGGTAAGCCCACCTGTCATTTAGTCATTTAGCCTGGAGCACTTGGCTGCAGGTGGCTCAGATTCAATACAATAATTATGCAATTTTCAAATTCTCTCAGGCAAAGGACCCAACAGGAGCCAGGGTCTGCGGGCCATCATCGGTTTGAAGAGAGACAATGCCGGTGATGCCAACCATGGAGTTGTTGCAACCCAAACAGGTGAGATCAAATGGATGTTCTACACACTATTGTGTAGTTAGGGATTATTTCTGTATACATAATGCATATTTTGCAGATGTGAATGGCTTCTAAACCTTTTTCAGTGTTTAGTGCCTGGTGTGCTGATCCTATAATCCATGTTTTTCCCACAGTAGATGCTAAAACCGATGAGTGGTCCCCCTGGAGTGCATGCTCAATCACCTGTGGTGAGGGCTGGCAGAGTCGTACCCGTGTCTGCGCTACATCCTCCTTCACCACCCAGTGCACCGGACCCCTGCGTGAGAACCGGCCCTGCAACAACACAGCCGTCTGCCCCGGTGAGTGCCTGGTTCCTCCTCTCTAACGTGAGCGTGACAGGGGGAGAAAGGGAAAAAGAGTGCGATTCAGAAAATGCTAGGAGCACACTTAGCCTTTTTGAAGCACACAATAGCGGCCAAAGCCATTATTTCCCTTTTATACAGCAACAGTCACACAAGAAAAAGTAGATAAAGAAAAGCAGATAAGCATGAGGGGCATTTTTGAGCTTTCCCACACTGAGACTTAAACTGTGAAGAGGCTTCAGTTCAATATCAAGTCAATTTCCCAAATAGTTTGTACACTTAGCACTCTGTCTGAAGAATTGTGTGGAGAATTACCCCACCTAGTGGAGGGTTTACAAAATGTCCCCCCAGTGCGTAGCCTGTGAAACCTCAAATGGAGTCAAAATACTAGTTGCACATTTTTTTCACTTCCTTCGCACCTGCTTTGTAATCCATGTGCAGTGGATGGTGCTTGGGATGAGTGGACCCCCTGGAGCCTGTGCTCATCCACATGCGGCCGTGGTTACCGTGATCGTACCCGCACATGCAAGCTGCCCCAGAATGGAGGAGAGCCTTGCCGCGGCCCCACAAAACAAACCAAGTTCTGCAACATCGCTGTTTGCCCAGGTGAGTCAGGGGTTTTCATTGCTGACTTGTATTTGTGGGTTTACAATGTAAAAGAAAAAAATGATTCAAATTGTAATTTCCTCTATGAATCAGTGTGTTCATCTACTATTATACTTAAAAATGCATGACAACTGACTCTGGCTGTGATACTTGACCTTTCAGTTAACTGATTCATATATGAGAGCTAATTAAACCACTTATTGGCATCACCACTGTCACAAACAGCAACTGCAGTGGCAGGTTGACATTACATCTGACGCATCAACAGAATAAAAGCCTCTGTGGGCATTAGTCACTGCCTTTATAACAACTGTCAGTGACTCACACTGTGCTCATGGTCACTCAAAATATTAGAAGCTCAGTTCTTTCCTATTCTGCCACCTACTCGCGAGCTGAAAGGATTGAACTCATTTTGAAGCAACGGCCACAATTTGTACAGGTTTTTTTTTTTTCCTCCCCACATTTTCTGCACCATGTTTGGTGGTTATCATTATCACATGTGTGCTTTTAGTTAAAAAGCAATTTCTTTGTTGCAGTTGCAGGTTGCCCTCAGCAGATGTCTCTATGCACCACAGCTCAATTACGACCAGTGTAACACAAGACAGACTGTCAGGCAAAGTCATTACTGAGAGATGATTACACATTTCATTTGAAATTGAAAGTTGTAGGAAATTGAGTCACCAGCTTAATAGTCCATTTAGCATGATGGAAATTCTATTTTATCTAACTTTGTAAGACTATGCGCTTTTTAAATCTATTTTCCCATCATAGAAGGCAACATTAATAGATTTTTTTATTTCTTTTCTATTTCTGAAGTGCTTTAATATTCCATGGCTGTTATACTCCCAAATTTAAATCTGGCAATATATATCAACATGACTGACTTTTCTATTATAAAATGGTCTTCTCAGCTAAGTCAAGTGCACTAAACAATGTTCATAATGTACTTAATGATTTTAGTTGTAAGGACAGTGGATGTTAGAGGTTGAGAGGCATACACAATTATGCTTGAAGGACAGATAACTGAGCTCCAACTTTCTGATTCACTTAAACTCAGCTAAAGTAGGTCATGTGAAATGTTAATAGCATCAGTAAGCGTACCATGATGCCTGTGGCCTGAGGATCTGTGCCTTGCACCTGCTATAATTCTCCTGCATATCCATTCCTCTGCCTCCCTCTAGTGGACGGATCCTGGAATGAGTGGTCTGCCTGGAGTGCATGCTCTGCGACTTGCTCCAGCGGCACCATGCAGAGGACACGGGAGTGCAACGGGCCATCCTACGGCGGCTCTGAGTGCCACGGCAGCTGGAAAGAGACAAACAACTGCTTCCTGAAAGAATGTCCCGGTAAAAAAAAAAGAAAAAGAAACTGAATCCCCAGATTCAAGAATCCCTGTACAAATAAAAATATATGAATTAGACACATCACAGCCCAGAGTTCATGGTGTGAAATATTCTCTGTCTTTAGTTGATGGACGCTGGCAGCCATGGAGCACATGGGGCAGCTGCAGCAAGACTTGTGGTGGAGGCATTCAGCAGAGACAGAGAGTCTGTGAAGGGCCTCTCTTTGGTGGAGAACCTTGCCCCGGTGAAAAGGGAGAGCAGAGGCGCTGCAATGAGAAGAGATGCCCTGGTTAGTGACACCAATACATCACAGTGGATAAGGGTAGCTTCACTATAATACACTGCAATAAGCAAATAAATTAGTCATTGCATCATACATTATTCTTGTAACCTTTTAGAGCCCCATGAGATCTGCCCTGAGCAGAACACTGGAGATGTTGTGTGGAAGCAAACCCCCGCTGGAGACATGGCTTATACCACTTGCCCTGCTGATGCTTCAGGTACACTGACAGTGAAAGACAGTGATGTGTTTTATCTGCTTCACTTGGATATGTTAAAATTGTTTGTCATGCCCTATCATGCCAACTGCAATTAATTTCTGTCATTAACAGGTATGATTCTGCGCCGTTGCACTCTGGATGCCGTAGGTCTTGCTTCCTGGGAGAACCCAGCTCACATCAAGTGTGTCTCCAAGAACTATGACAACATTCAGATGCTGGTAAGCCCTGAAAAGACATCCTAATTAAAATGTTAAATGATCTTATGGTTAGGTTCACAGTACTGAGATTCACAATACCCTCTTGACTCTTTTTCTGTAGTCAAGGGGCTACATCTCCAAAGCGCAGATGGGGGAGAGTGTGGACGGAGTCGCTGAGGTGATTTCCCGCCTGAGATTCTCCTCTGATGAAGGGGCAAAGTACAGTGGCGACCTCTTGGCCATCATGGAAATCCTGAAGAACACCACCGAACTGTACAAGGGAACCAGGCTGAGACTGAGCAACGCCGACGTTGCGGTAAGATGGAAAAACTCTTTTATTCTTGTCAACTTGTCACATTATGTACATATTTAAAAAATAATACCATGTGGCAGTCTCTGTCGTGCCTCTCAGAGCAAAAATAGTTTCTAATTAAGCTGGATTTGGTATCTTCTCACACCTCTGCCTCCATTTAATGATCTGCAGAACTACGTCCAGACCATCAGCAACTTACTGAAGGAGGAACATCGTGACAAATGGGAGGAGGTACAGCTGGTACGTGATAAGAGGGTGTGTGTATGAGAAGGGGTGAAAAAAAGTCTGTAATGCAAAAGGTCTTGAGATGAGATGAGTGCAGGACAAATTTGAGGAGAGAGTTGTTGGGGTGTGTATGAGATGTTGAAAAATATGAAAATTAGGGGAGGGGGGGTGGTGTACTAACACTTCCATATGCTCTTTCACTCACCCAAACACTGGATTTGAATGCAGTAAGAATGTGACATCAAGAGCTGAAAAGTATCTCGGATTAGACAATTACAAGAAGAAGCATTAATGAAATGTCTAAAGCCTGATTTATCATCCAGCACAACCAAATTATTCTTTTTCGTTCGAAAGTTATTCTCACAACAGACTAAATGGGACTTTGACTTCTTTGACCACCTGTTGTCATATATTCTTTCCAGTTACATGGCACTCTCTCTGTGTTCCTGCTAAAGTGAGTGAAGAAACAGTTCCTACTAATCGAGTCCCCCCCCCCCCGATAGATAAGAAAAGTTACACAAACAAAAGACTCCTACTGCAAAGCGTCAACACATATTTGTGGACAAATTGAAAACTGGATGGTGAATTGCCTCGGTCACTGCGACAAGAGACAGCAAAGAGAGAAAGAGAGCGAGACTGAATCAGAGGAGAATCACTACGCCCACTTTGCAATCTGCGAGCCTCTATGCCATCCTACATACCGATGGCAGTTGTAAAGGGGGGGGGGGCCTCAGACAGCACATCGCATATGAGCACACACCTTGCACCCACATCACTGCAGTTCTGCGTCAGAGACACGCAAGTCAGGCAGCCCTCCCTTCCACTGAGTGAGAGGGAGAAGACAAAAAAACCTGAGTATGAATCAACAGCCTGCCCATTTATGGCCTTAAGGAAGTTCTGAGGTTGCATAGCAGCAAGAAGTGTGTTTTTTTTTTTTTTTTTTCCTTTTTTTTCCCCACTCCACTGCCGAGTGCTCTGAAAGAATGAGTACAGGCTGGACTTACACAAGAACAGGAAATCTAGATGCGGGCGTGTAATCAATAAACTGTAGCCTTGCCAAAGTGCGCAATTAAACCAGTTGTGCCAGTAGCATATAGTCAGACTAGATTAATGTGCTCCTGTTTTCCCTCTTTCTAACTCATCTTCCATTTTTTCTCATTACATTCAGATGGGCGCCAGCATTAAGGAGTTCCTCCGCCTTGTTGAGGACTTTGTGAACATGATCGGTATGCAAATGAGCGGCTTCCAGGACATTTATGAAGTCACCGAGAATTTTGGTGAGCCCTAATTTCCTCTGTCAGCTGCTCTCTGCTCATGTCTAGTCAGGATGATTTGTCCTTTCTCCAGCCAGAGAGTGCATCAATCTTAATCTCGCTCCCGAATCTGGGTCCATATAAGCAGCAGAATGCATCAGTTATCACTTTGACAGTGTGTCAAGTCCATCAGCTATACCATATTACGTGTGCCATCTCCAAGATGTTGTGCATCTAATTATATCTCACAGAACACATACGGCATAAGGCTTTTACACAAACTTTTCAATCTGTCAAATACTGGAAGAGTGAGTTGTAAATTTTGCACTCTGAATCACTCTCCCTGTGACTTGTGAGACTGTTTTGGCCGAGTGAAGGTGACATTCTCAGCAGATTTAGTGGGAAATGATACACATGACGCATAAAACAAAAATGTCAACATTCAGTTCATTGAGATGATTCTTCAACCAACACAGCATAGAAAAAGTAGATGGCCTCTGAGTGCTGTTCACTAACAAAGCCTGTGATCTCCTCTTTAGTGCTGAGCATCCACAAGCGCCCTGCAACAACAAACTCCAACTTCACCTTCCCTGTGAAGGGCTGGAGGGGCATGCTCGACTGGGTCAGGACCTCTGAGGAGAGGATCTCTGTGTCCCGTGATGCTCTGTCCATTGAACAGTCTGGTAAGATAAAACAAAAGTCATTTATTTTAGCTCAACTCATGTTCAGTGTAATGAATCTGAGTCTAAGCAGGGATTTTGTTCTTTTCCAGACGGCAATGACGCTTTTGTGACTGGCATCGTCCTCTATAGAAACCTTGCTTCTCTTCTGTCCTTCCAGAGGTAATACGATGAAGTATGAATCTGGCCTTCCATGAAATACATTTTGTTGTCACAAGATGGCACCCCTTGCTGGAAGAACCGTCTTTTAATATAAGACCTTACAGATAACCCACATCAAACCTTGAGCATGTTCATTGTGCTGTGATGTCTCATTTGCACCTCACTGACTGTGTAATTTCCTCTTTTCCCACAGTAACACCACCCTGCTCAACTCCAAGGTGGTGACAGTGATCGTCAACCCCACGACAACTCTTCTGTCATCCCCTGTTGAGATTGAGTTCCCCCACCTTCAAAATGTAAGTCCCTAATGGTTGCCCAATCTAATAGAGCCTTACGAAAAATATCAGCCCCCCTCTGGGTGTTTGCTCACTGCAGAGCCTGACATTTGGTTGACATTTTGCAGTGACACTGTGACTTTGTACATACACTTGTGTCAGTTGAAACCTGGCAAAGATCACAACGTAACCAAACGGTCAGTTGACGACGACAGCGATGATGATGATGATGAGAACTCTTGCGCAGTAATTAATCCCCGCAGCTGATAAGGAGCTGTTTTTAGTTTCGCACGTTTTTACGGGGGAGGGTGACGAGAAAATGTGGGCAGGTGGCTGGCAGTGAGCTGTTGCATCTCACACGTTTATAGTACGATGTCCCAACCTACACGTTTCCCTTTTCTGCCGAGATTCCTCACATTGACTTCTCCATCTGCTTCTGCTTTTGCAGGGCACCATGAATGAGACATGCCTCTCATGGGACGAGAGCGAAACGTAAGTGTTGTTTTTCTCCTTCAATGTCCATCTAACTATCAGTCACATCTCTTCTTCGTTTTTTTTTTCCTATCCCGGGTGGCCTCAGCAGCCGATCTGGGGCTTGTTCTTGCTCATACATCTGTCACTGCATATGAACATTCAACCCCCCCCCCCAACCCTTAGTCTTACACTCACCAGAGAGAGAGCAATAATGTTCCAGCCATTTTTTTTTTTTCATGTCAGTCATTACTAAAAGGGAGGACAGAGCAATGCCACAACACATTGGCCCAGTAAGAAGCACCAGGCCTCGCTTAGCTGTCTGACATACTTACCCGCATGACACACAGACCTAGGAGAAAGATGATGACCCCAATGATCCACAGTGGTTCTAGTCGAGTGGCACTTCACTTTGATCTAACTGCACTCTCCTGCATTGCTTAAAATGAATCACTGGAAACACAGGAAACACTCCTAACCTCATTACATACATCAGTGAGTAAATTCCTCGCAGCGTCCCTACAGGTCACTCTCCTGTGTCAATCTAAAGACAATGACAGCTCCCTCCCTCCCTCGCCACTCAGTCATGTTCATATGTCACCGCCACGGTTAATGGCTGTGGCACTTGGGAGTATTTTTTTAATAAAGATGCTTACATGCATTTGAATGACTCATGCAAGGAGCTCATGGTGGCCTGGCCTGGATCAGTCAGCCCCAGGCACACTTTGCCCTCCTGAAGAATACACAGGTGGACCATTTGCATTTAGATAGATTTGTACACTTGTGGAGGACAGATAAGAAATGAAAATGCACCTTTACCTAGACACACACACTTCCTTCCCTCCCCTCTACACTTTTTCACATTAACCATAACAACAAGAGTCACAGCATAAGCAAAAACATAAATGAATCGAAAGAGAAAATGTAATTAACTCATATACTTTCAGAGGGAGGGCAATGTGCCTCTGGTCAAATTAGATTCATTTTTGACAGCGGATGTGATTAATGGCAGGATTGAGACAGTGGAAATGGCAGAGATGGAAGCTCTGGCTGATGGCAGAGTTTGGGGTCAATGCTTGTTTGTGGAGCTGCATATATCTGAGAGCGTTCTGATCACAGGAAGTTGTCAATTAGCTTCTGATCTGCTGCTTTTTGTGACATGAAAACAAAAGATAGGAGCTCACATGCTTTTTTTTTCTTCTAAGCATCCTTTGCATCACACCTCACTGAATGGCATTTAACCCATCTGCATGAAATGACAAACCTGAGCGGTGCACACATTAAACTGTGCAACCAAGCCTACTGAGATGCCATTCCAGTTAACCACCATGATGATTTCCCCCTCTGGCCAACCACCCATGACACACTGTACGAGGCTGGACCTGCTGGCTACGATGCCCCCTTTGTTATTCACTAGTCACTCATTGCCTCAGGGTGCTGCTCATTGCCTTAACCTCCTCTGTGCTCTCTGGCATCTGCTGCTTACACACACACAAGCAGATCCTGATTTGTTTGGCTTAAGTCTCAGAAACAAGATCTGAGCGAAACACTGTCGATTCAGTGATTTGAAATTTTAAGTGCATCTCATTTGAAAGATGGCCTTAATGAAGCACTCATTACTGATTTCACTTTTATCTGATCGGGTTTAGCACAGACTTAGTTTAATATTCAACATGTGTTAAGTCAAAAAGAGAGAAAAAAAAATCATAATTGAGGTTGTCTTCACATTCCCCTCCTCTTTCAAAAGAAGGAACACGTTGTCCTTTGTCCCCAGTGCACTGGCCAAGTGTTGCCAGTAATCTCATGTCCACTGAGGAAAGATTAACCATAACAAGAAATGATACAGATTGTGCTAATGATGAGATTTATGAAGGCCTATCATCATTAATCATGGCACAGATGGCTATTATCACATAAATGTGGAAACCATCACCAAAGCTTCCTGAGATGCACCTCAGGTTATATAAAATAACACTTATTCATCTCACATTGGATCACAGGACTAATACATTAGTATTTAAATGTTATGTAAAATGCGAAAACTATGTCTTTCTATGTATTTGGGCTCTTTAAAATTCAAATCAGACTGGTCTATCATAAGCAGAGTTTTCTAAATATATATATATTTATTTTTCTTACTGCCTATCGGGAAAAAAAAATCCTTTATGTGACATTCACATGAGAGATTTGTCAGATCTCTCCTCTCCTAACCCGTCGCTGCCTTTCCCTCTCCTTTCCTGTGCAGTTCCTCTCTGCTTGGGTCTTGGTCTGCTCGGAGCTGCAGATCGGTCCCCGTTCATTCATACAGAACCAAATGCGTGTGTGACAGCCCCTCCACCTTCGCCATTTTAGCGCGCATCAACTTCGACTCGGTAAGTCTTCTGTCTCTTGAGCTCGAATGCGAGCTTGTCTTTTGTTTTTTCTCTCCACTATACATCTTAAATGTTTCGTGCAGCGTGTGAGTGTGAATGCGGTGCAGTGTGAACAGTATAGTACTTGTTGTTTTCGAGCGGTTTTTGCTGTAGCGCTGCCTGCCAGCACCTCTTTGTCTCCGTGCAGGTGCCGCTGCAAAAAAATTACAGCCTGGCTGTTTTTTTATTATTATTGAGGAGGAATTAACTGAGCAACATGTTGATGTGCAAGAATCGCATTTTGGCTTTAAAACGAAGGCGTTATGATTTGCATATTGGCATGTCGACTTTGCACGAGCGTGTCGATTTGATGCTTATTTGCTTGCAATCAGCTGCATAACTGACTGAATAAATACTGTAGCAATGTGAAATAGCTTATGTAGTTGTTTGCATGAAAATTAAAAGACACCAACAAGCATTAATTCGATCACTCAAAATGACTTTCTGGTCATTTTGTAATCAGAGGATGCATTTAATGTTCGATCATGCGGGATTTTCAATTACGCGTGTTTAGCCTAAGTATACAGAGTTAGTGCAGGGGGGGGGATCTTGGGCGCACCGGATGCTTTGATTACTGAAATCTGTCATTACGCATTGTTGTATTTCATGCGCAAAGACAATGTGTAATTTTCCCCCGTAGACTGTGTTGCCTCTGAAAGCTGCTCGCTCTCCAGTTGCCGTGGTAACGGCTTCTGCAGGCAAACTCGGCCTGTGTGATTTTTGATAACTGAGATGCTGGGGGGGCACATACACATACAGCTCCCACCTCCCCCTCCTGTCTTCTCTGAACAGCCCCCCAGGATAGAGGAAATGGTCTGTCCATCTTCTGCTGTGCATCCTACTGCTGCTGCACACTCACAATCAACAGATGTCTATCAGTGTGAGGAAATGTACACTTTAAGGGTGTGTTTTGTTCATTTCCTCCTCTATTTAGTGTGCGGTCAGAGGCGAAACAGCTTATGAATTTGGACTGCAGTGTTTTTCTGCTGCTAAACCAGCTCAGTCTCGTCTTTGTCTTTCCCTCCAACCTGTTGTTTACATCCTAGATCTGATTTGTCTTGCTGTTGCCAGTCTGAACAGCGCCTCCCATATTTGTTACAGGCAGCACCCCCCACCCCAACATCCCACAACAGTAAAAAGGCAGCTGCGCCAATCATTTTGTCTGCCAATATCTCTGAATTCTCGATTACATCCACCCCCCACCCCCTCCTCCTCCTCCTTATCCTCTTCCTCCTCCTCCTCGTCCTTCCTCTTCGGCCACAGCAGCAGGTCTGAAAATGCCAGAGAGGCGGACCAATGAGAGACAGACGTCTGGTCATGCATTGATGGTTCCTCCCCCACCCCCCCTCGCTCGCCTCTCCATCCATCCTTTGATATGTGCCGTGGACATTTTCAATAACATCTTCCTGCGAGGCCGTATGAGAAACACCAGAGAGAAGAGAGATGCAGGGAAAGAGAGAGGAGTGAGGAGATGTGGAAAAAACAGCCAGATACTGCAGTGTGTTCGCTCTCATTCAGTGTGGTCTGGGTTCAAGGCTCCTGTAGCATCATGTGTGTTGGAAGCATGATGGTCCAGGGGGAGAAGCCCACATAGTTAGTACAGCAGATGCCCTTGACCACTGGGGTAATCAGTTTCTTTCTTTTTTAGAGGGAAAATGCGTAAATGGGTAATGGTTTCTCTCCACATTCTCTTCCTTTACCTGCCTGAGATTTGCTCAAAATTAGAACATGTGATTCAGTCAAGGACAGGCAGAAGACATGCCTCATATTTAGGTCAAACTGGCTGTCTGGATATTTCACTCAGAGGCCCATGGTGCAAGCATCAACCCAGATATAGAGATTGGGAAGAGAGGGAACAGGACGAACTGTATCGCCTGTGTTATTTTTTTTCTATTTTTTTCCTTCCCCCAGATATGGTAAAAGCTGAAGCAAAAAGACAGCTCACCACTCTGCTATCTACCATCTGTTTTGGGGCGCTTCTGATGTAGTTGGATAGATTTTGAAACAAATTTGCCACACTAAATTAGTCTTTGGCCGCCGTAGGCCGGCCTTCACCAGCTGTGCTTTGATATCAGTCGAGTCTATGTGGAGCAGCACATATTGAAATGGAGGGGAACAATCCTTCAAGGCTCAGCGTCGTACCATTTTAAATTCTAAGACACTATCAACAATGGTAGAAGTATTAAAAGCCATGCTCCACATACACTTGCAATATAAGAATTTATGGCTGCCATAAATCAAATGAAGGCCAAAGCGGTGTCTATTTCTTTCCCCTCTATCCGTGCTAATTTGATACCTGCAGATTTATTATATTTCAAGACATTTTCTCACTCACTTTCAGAGCCACTTAGCCCTTTCTCGCCTTTTTCCCTCTCAACACATTAGCGAAGATATAATCACACCATTTGCTAGTGAGGACTTCTTCATCCACAGCCCTAGACAATCTTTATCCACCACATATGACAACTTCATCAGAGGTGTTAGATTAACTCAAACCTTATTAAAGCCACAAGAGTAGGTGTGAGACGGGACAAGATTACGGAGGCAGTTAAACCACCACAATTAGCTGCTGGGGGGTTTGTAGGTGTGTTAGCTGAGCAGTGATGGTTTCCTGAAGTCTCAAGGAGCTAAGATTTGTGCATGCAGCAGTGACCTGCTGGGCCCTGTCCAGGTGAACGAGCAGCAGGAAAGACAATCCCCTCTGTTTCCTCCACCAGAGGTTCGGTGCCAGGTGCCGTTTGAAACATGGGACGGTCGCCGCCGCTGGCAGTGGCAGGAGCTAAGTTGCTGTCAGGGATCAGGAGGTGGCAGATTAATGCACAGGTGATAATGGTCCACCTGTTCACTCCTGCAGGGACGGGCAAGGAGCTGCTAGTTGGCACGAAAACAATGACATGGTGAGAAAATGCTAAAACATAGCTGAAGGGGGAGAGAAACGATCTGTCAATAATCACAAGGCTGCTTTAGCAGCTCAGGCTAATAACTGAATACAGCAACCCCCTCCCCCTGAACTACCCCTGGGACTTGAACAACCCCCCTCCTCCTTGCTTAGTGAAGAGAGATATATGTGCAATATCCTCCTCGCCTCATTTGCTGACTCAAAAGCTCAATGGAGAAACGCAGTGACCCTGACCATTTGTTTAGTTTGCCGCTCCATCTTTCTGACATGTTCACCTTGGGGTCACCTTGCCTCAGCCGTGGCCTGATTGTGCCATTCAACTGTTTGCCTACAGGGACCTGTCTGCTATTCCAGATAGCACACACCCAGAGGCTTCACTAGTGTGTGTGTATGTGTGTGTAGATCTCAGTGCTGGTTTCCCTTTCTGCATCCGTGTCTATGTGTGTTCGTAATCAGCTCTAAGAGGCATGTTCGGTCTTGTCTCCTCTCTGTAGATCATGGACAAGGCACTGCTCCCGTCCTGTGACTCTCATCGTTGGCTGTGGGGTCTCCTCTCTCACCCTGCTGCTCCTCATCATCATCTACGTCTCAGTGTGGAAGTAAGTGAACCCCTACGAGCAAGGTCCAGCCACAACAGCCTCTTGACTATCAGTGCTGTGCGCTCTGGTTTCCCTCTCCTCTGCCCACTCCTCCCCTAAACTCTCTTCTTTTCTTCTCCCTTTTCAAAACTCCAGGTATATCCGCTCCGAGCGCTCCGTTATCCTCATCAATTTCTGCCTCTCCATTATATGCTCCAATGCCCTCATTCTTGTCGGACAAACTCAGGCTCGCAACAAGGTAAGACTCTTCTTGTAGCTGATCCTAACCTCTCCTTTAAAACCTCTAACTGCTTCAGGGACATTGGAAGCAGCGGCGCCACTGACACAGATTTCTCATCTTTCCTCTCCATCTCTCCTTTCCTCCCGGGCTCCCACAGGTGGTGTGCACTCTTGTAGCTGCTTTCCTGCACTTCTTTTTCCTCTCCTCTTTCTGCTGGGTGCTGACAGAAGCTTGGCAGTCCTACATGGCTGTCACTGGTCGTCTGCGCAACCGCATAATCCGCAAGCGCTTCTTGTGCTTAGGCTGGGGTAAGAGCACTTGTCTTTAGGTTCATCTCTTCTCTCTTTTTTTGCTCTCCTTCCTCTGTTGCATCACTTTTTTCTGTAGCCTTTTTTTTTTTATTTTTTTTTTAAATCTAACTTTGCACATTTTCTATCTTGCAGGCCTTCCCGCACTGGTGGTGGCTGTGTCAGTGGGTTTCACAAAAGCTAAGGGATACGGCACTGTCAACTAGTAAGTCTAGTCTTAACCTGCCACCCTGGCGTCTTCTCTTTTTCCTGCATTTACCCTGAAAAACTCCTCCCTTAGCTCAAGCATTAATATTCTTCTTCTCTTTTCTAGCTGCTGGCTGTCTCTTGAGGGCGGACTCCTCTACTCCTTTGTCGGCCCTGCTGCAGCTGTTGTTTTGGTGTGTATTCTGACTTTGTCTTCCCAGTCCTATTACAGAACATAGTCTGTTTGTAAATGCATTAACCATTATTACATTGTCTCATCTGTGTTATTTTTTTCCCTTCTTGCTAACAGGTGAACATGGTCATTGGTATTCTGGTCTTCAACAAGCTGGTATCCAAGGACGGTATCACCGATGTGAAGCTGAAGGAGAGAGCTGGGTAGGTCTTATTGATCTTCTCCATACACCAGAGTATTGCGCTTATCGCCCTCATCAGTCCCATTACAGGTATATTGATGATGTGCTTTGATATCAAGGCTCACAATCAAACAAAGAGGAGAGAATAGAGCTCCACCAGTAGAGAAACAGTCGAGCGTATGAGCCTGCTGTGTCTAATCCGTTATCTCTCACCCGGGCAGGGCATCGCTGTGGAGCTCCTGCGTGGTCTTGCCCCTCTTGGCCCTCACCTGGATGTCTGCTGTCCTGGCCATCACTGACCGCCGCTCGGCCCTCTTCCAGATCCTCTTTGCCGTGTTCGACTCTCTGGAGGGTTTCATCATCGTCATGGTTCACTGCATCCTGCGTAGAGAGGTAAGAAAAAACATTTAGATGCGATAAAGTAACAGTGCAGCCCATTAAAACAAAAAGGGGAAGTTGTTCTTTTTGTTGGTTGGTCCTTTTTATGAGGGCACATGAGTTTGAAACGAACTTTCCTGATTTTTTTCTACCTTTATCCATTAGGTTCAAGAAGCTGTAAAGTGCAGAGTAGTCGACCGCAAGGACGATGGCAATGGAGACTCTGGCAGTTCCCTTCACAATGGCCACACCCAGCTTATGGTAAATTTCTTGGCTGATTGCCTTTTTAATGTCTTGAGTGCTTCTTGCATTTTACCCCTAAATGGATATGTGCGTACATTAAGCACTGATAGAACATCTTTTATTCTTTTATCAGCAGTCTGATAACGAAAAGGATGGAGATTCAAGCAGACAAGGTAAGCCCCTTTTTACATCAACTTTTCCTTGCCCTTAACCATTTTTCCATTTGCATTTCAATTTCTGTGAGCCTTGCACTTAAAATATCTGATCATGCATAAAAAGAGGACATTTTTGTTGAACCAGTATCTCAGATGTGGCATGTTTGTTTAACTGTCTTACTTCTTTTCTTCCAAGGAATGAAGAGCTCCTCTGAAGAGAAGATGCCTCCTCCTCAGCTGCCTCTTCCCATGGGCTCCAACTTCCACACCCTGCCATCCAACCCCAGCAAGAGCCACATGCAGGCGGTTCCCGAATATTCCAGCCACACCCTCACCCTGAAGAGAGAGAAGAGCCGGCTTGCAGGAGGAGTCGACCCATCCTGCGGGAAACCCGTGTATGTCTGCGAGGGCGAGCTCTTCAAGCAGCTGGACGCAGATCTCGCTCGGGCCCAGTGCGAGGGCAGTGTCTCCGATGGCAGCGGCTACGTCCTCATGCCCAACACCACCTCCACCCTGAGGTCCAAGCCCAAGGACGACCCAACAAAATACAACATCAGTGTGGAGCAGCTGCCACAGGCCAGGCTCATGCACCTCGGCGGGCCCTTCGCCGAGCCCCAGGCCGCCTTTGGTATGAAGTCAATCCCCCCTGATCAGGTCAGCGTGTCATACTCAGAGAGAGACTCGCCCATCCAGAACATCCACAACATGTCCAGCGAGTCTCACATCACCCACAGCAGCCTGGAGAACACCTTTGAGTCCATGAACTCTATGATGTCCAAGAGTGAGACCATCTCCACACTGTCAATGAGCTCCTTGGAGGTAAGACAGATGGAGCAGTATGACCTCTTTCAGAATAGCTGCTTTATGAATTTGTGTGCAGTGTTTCTGACATTTATCTGAAACTAAACAAACTTTCTTTCTGTCTTTTCTTTGCAGAGACAGAAATCCCGTTATGCTGAGTTGGACTTTGAGGTAAATATTGTCTGCATACTGCCTATTCTAAAGATTAGTAGTGACGTGTAATACATATGAAGTGTGTAACAGCCTGTTTGCATTTTGAGAGTAAATAATTTTTTTCTTTTTTAGAAAATTATGCACACAAAGAAACGCCACCAGAACATGTTCCAGGACCTAAATAGGAAGCTACATCATGCTGAGAAAGACAGAGAATCACCTGCCTCTGACAGCAAGGTAACACATCCCGATGATACTCATCCTCCATGTCCATAGACATTCATCTCCAGGAAAAGCAGAGCAATGTGGACAAGCATTAAAAAAGAGAAATACAACAGAGGCAATTCTTATGTTAAAAAAAAAAAAAAGGAAAAAAAAGATTCTTTGACGTAAAAATGACCTTATAAAGCAACCAGTGATTTGTGTATTGAACTATGGTTGTCATTATCTCTGGGTCATTTGGATAAGGATGTATTTTCTTCCTTCCTTCTTACAGTCTGTGAGATGGAGTGTGTCCTCAGGAGGAAGTGACAAAACGAACCACAGCGTGAGTGTTTATATACAACCTCACACAAATCTCAAATTTACTGCCTATAGATGAGACACGCCATCAGATATTACACTTGCCTCAAGGAGGAATAATTTCCCCCAGATGACAGTGTGACTTTCATTAAAAGAAAATCGCTTTTTATGTAATGAAGACCATTTCATTTTGATTAAATCAGGAATTGCTCAGAGCTGATGGGTGACACCAGTGCTAAAGTGGCTCCTCTTTGTGCTCCAACAGGACAAACAGCAGGCTCCACTGGAGAGGCCATGGGAAGGAGTCCGGGGAATACCGCAGTCGCCCCCAGCTTGGGTGCGCAAAGACCTGGAGCCCCTAGCTGCCTCGCCTCTGGAGCTGCACTCTGTGGATTGGGAGAAAACTGGCACCACCATTCCTCTAGTGGGGCAGGACATCATCGACCTGCAGACAGAGGTCTGAGGGGGAGGAAGGGGGCCAGCGAAAGCCACCTGATTTCACCTTGGTCACCTTTTTGGTTTGGGAATGTGATCCTGTATGGATAGAGTAGAGGAAACCAAGAAAGGGAGAAAGTGAGGAAGTAGGTCCCAGAATCAAATGTCTTCAAACCCTCAGCCAGAGCAGGAAGGGAGGGCAGAGGAGGAGGAGGAGGAGGAGGGGGTGGAAGAGTGGAGGTAGTGGTGATGGGATGTTTAATGTAGCTTCTCTGTGTGGACTTGAAGCATCTCATGTCAGAGTGCTCTGAAGGGCATAGGTTTAGTAGAGCGAGCCGTGGTTTCCATGGACCAGGACTGGCTGTGGTTCCATTAATGCTTCATTGGAAGTTTCCTGAACCCTTCAGCCTGGGTTCGCAAGGTGTGGTCGACATGTCTGTGCTTCTTTTTTTCCTTCAACTCAACTTTGGAGAAAAAAAAATGTAATAATATTAAAACGGTGTGTCCTCCCTGCTTCACGGGAGGAACAACCGGAACTCTTGGCTGCTTCTCTACCAGCCAAGTTACCTTCCAAAATAGGACAAGGCACGAGAGCATAAGGGACCAGTTTCATGCTTGGAGTCCAACACACTGCACTTTGGTAGATGGGCACACACATTTTGGTTTTGTGCCGTGGGTCACTTTATTTCAGTTTTTCCAGTTTGTGTTTTTATTTGCACTGCTTCATACCTGGAATTGCTTCAACAGAATTGAATATGAGACTCTCTGTACAGAGAAAATAACTCCTCTACTGGAGGACAGGCTTAATCATGCTAATAGTGATTCTCACTGTTGTTATCACCATGGTTATTATTATTCCAATGATTATTGTCAGTGTTATGATTATTATTGTTATTGTCATTATTGAGTTAAAAGCCTATATTTTGATTTTTCTTTCTCCTCATGACTGTCAGGCACAAGTTTTATTGTTTTTGCACTGAGATATAAAACAATAGGCTAAAAAGAGAAAAAAGATTCAGTGCATCTGTAATGTGTTCTGAGCTCATACGGACTGCATCGGGACAAACATACTGAGTGGTGATGGAGGTGGCGGCTAGTTACCTGACATGTCCTGGTTTCTCCAGCATTCTGCTTCGATACCAAACACCAGCACCAGGATGAACACAGACTCTCACACGGGAAGAGCAGTGCACTCTGGGAAATGCTGGGTGGAAAATGTGAGGAGGTGGGTGGGGGAGGAATACCTCCCCCATCTCACACTCCCTCCCTCTCAGCTGGCACAAGATGCAGGCTCTTCTATGTCGTACATATTGGATTCCAGGGGTCAGCAAAGACCTTTCATCATCGCCCTTTTGTTTCTCAGCCTTGCAGGACTCTTGGACCGAGCAGAGGCTCCTGGCGCTGATATGACTTCCAGCACAGCGTCAGGTCCTCAAGACTTCAACACATTTGTGTTTTCAGCCATCAGTGTGAAATAGTGCAATATGATGGGTGCTTGATGCTCAAGCAAGACTGATATTATGATTTAGGCAGGAGTTTTTTCTTACCAATGTTTCAAAACTTTTATACCATCTTCCTCATATAGATGCTTTATGAGAATATTGTATAACAAATCTGTATTAGTAATTCAAGGAATTTATTCGCTAGAGATTTGTTAGCACAAGACTCCATATTTGGAGCTGTGACAGGTAGATAATTGTACTTCTATAAAGCAAACATTATATAGAATGAATGATAGCCTATGAATATCTCTAAACTGTGCTTCAGGATATTTGTTATTACTCACCGCTGTATAGCGATGAGTAATGGAACCTCATGTCTTCTGTAACAGTGTGTTTTTGATAACCTTGTCAGTAACTCAGCAGTATGTACTACCAGCCAATTCCCCTGTCCCTTTGAATTCCTCTGTCCCACCCACAGCCCGATTCATACCTCGAGTTACTTGTATTGAATACCCATTTGTATTTTCTTGTCACAACTTTGTTTTTTATGTTCTGTTTTACCTTCTGTAAATGTACAGTTTTCACAGCACAAAATGAATGTGACTTATTTCTAATAAAAACACATCTATATTACATGAAGAATGTGGTCCTATTATTGGCAGATAAAGAATAAGGGTGAAATACAACTTTAAATCTCATGTTTTCTCAAGTCTTTCAATAATCACATTCAGAACTGAACAAATAACTTTTTTTTAACTGCAGACTTAAAATGGCATGTTGCCTGACAGCAATATCTAAAGCCAGGACAAAACAAATCAGCACCTAAAAATAAGTTCAAATGTGAGATAACTAACCAGTTGAAAATACTCCAATATGTAGAAAGTGAGACAGAATGTGGAGAAATGGATTTTGAGCTCCTGCCACATTAAAGCCTCTGGCAAACATATCACTCTCTAAATATAGAGATGTGATTTGCGGGTACAATAAACAGCAATCTCTTAAGATGATAAAAGTGCAATTCGCCTCTGTTCTATTTTAATGCTTCACAAGGTGCCGAATCATTACAGTGAAAAAAAAGATCTGTGAAGTTGAGTAATGAGAAAACAAACAAATTTGACAGGGGCCAGAATACAACTCTGACCTCTTTAAAAATAGGAAATGTTCTCAACAGTTTAAATTTAGTTTTGCCTACTTTGTCTGCAGTATCGCCCCTCTGCTTTCTCTCTTCTCCATAATCAGCTCTTGTTCTTCATTTTAATTGAACCAGCGTGCTGTAATTCTGCTGCAAGGCATAAGCAATAGGAGATTTACATCATCCATTTGTTGAGCTCTGCTCATTTTGTGAGGTCAGCTGGGGAGCAGACTGGTTTCTGTGCAAATGTTGCTTTACTGTAGGTGCTATTTCTCACGGCATATCATGTTTGCTGCCACGTCACGTGATGTGCACCATTTTCTCTGTGGCTTCTGAATAATTTTTGCTTTGTGGAACATTTTGTGCTAATGTATTTTCATACCAGAAGTCATCTGTATCTGCATCTGAAATGTGACTCTGAAAATACACTATATGAGTCACTGTGGCCCTTCATTATTTGTATTTCTTTCATGTCATAACCTGCATATTTTGTAATCAGTTGTCATCAGTGTTGATACTTTCTGTTCACATGTCACAACTTACCTAGCAGCACTAATCAGATCTGCAATGAACATACACATAGTACAACATACACATAATACATACCGGCAGTTTGCATGCAGCTATAAAGTAGCCTAGACTATTGCATGCTTACTAATATCTATAAGGATACAGCGTCTCTCCTCATTAGTTATTTAAAAATTAAATCCAAACAAAATTACAATAATTAGTATATGCAGATGCAGCGTCTGTGTGTGTGTGAAAAACAAAGTCCCAATGCTGATAACATCCTGAAGCTGTCGATGACTGCCCACCCCACCCCCAACACACACACAAGTCCCAATTCCCACACCCCACCACACACATATACCGCCACCACCCCCTCCACCCCTCCCCACATGAAATCCAGTATCAATTAGCACCTTGCTGGCACTAACAGCGAGGTTCTGGCTGTCTCTTAATTGAAGGCTGTTGCTATAGAAACAACAGATGCTAATCCTCAACACTGGGGGAAGAGAAGAAAGTCCTTAAACTCCCAGAGAGAAAAGAAAGAAATGGTAAAAAGGAGATGGCATTTCTTTCTATAGCCACTAATGTCCTCTTAAAGACTGTCAGCAGTATTTTAAATTATTATAATTATCAAGTGTGAGGCAGCAGAAAGGTCAACTCTAACTGTCTCTTGCAATTAATATTTGTATTAAGCTTGACAAAATTAAGTACAATGAAAGAAATCATCTTTTTCTAACGCTGCAGAGCATATCACATTATACTGTTAAACAAGGAGAAAAGAAAAGGCTGAGGAAGGCAGTGACAGTAAAGAAAAGCTTTGGCTCTCTGTGCATGAAATCATTAATGATGCGGGTATTGGCGTGTTGTCAGTCGCATGACAGTGTGAGGTGACATTTTATCTGAGATACTGAAAGAAGTGGTGATTAGAGAAACTGGTCAGTGTCTTTCAATTAGTGTTCCTGCAGCCTGTCACCATATTGTACAGCAGAGACACTGAAGTACCAACTGCTCACTGTTATCTAATGTTATTGCAAAGACATGCAGGTGTGGACATAATAAAAAGCAGCACCCTGCTCAGTGTGGTGCAAACCAAAACAGATTCAGAATCCATCCTCAAACATCAGGTAAGAGAGCAGTCTCACCCCCAGTTCCATTTAGTAGCTGTTCTTAAGCTTTCAATCACATCCCATGATCTTCATCAGCAGACTGATTTTGGACCAGCTGTCACAACATTGTTCAAAATAAACTGTTAAAAAGCATTTTTATTTGAATGTTTACAACTGGGTGGACTTCATCTGCTCATGAGGATCATGTGATGTGATCAAAAGCCACTACTATAATGGACCTCAGTGAGATTTTTCTCTTAACTCCTGTAAATAAGTATAAAAAATAAGTTAATAGTTTTTAGTTGTGACTGATTCAAACTTTTGGCAATTTCTGTGGTGTTGGTGTATTATGCTGTATGGAGTATCTTTAATTCAGAACATGTATTTTATTTGGATTTTGTAATGAGTTTAATATTTACAATATTAATATTCAAACACCCAAGTAAAGGGACCATAGATTTTAGCACTTTTCAGACATATTAACCTACACTGTGTTCAGTTGAAGTGACTGTGCAGTGATGTGTTTGTCAGAAAACTGTGCTGGTTTCAAGTAATTACTGTGAAACAAAACTTCAGCTCTGAAGATTAGCTGCATCCATTGTTTTCAGCTGTGGCACAGCATGTCCTTCAGCTCAAATGATACTCTTGTCCTTCGGAGCAGAACAGATCTGAAAGCAAGTCTCTGAGACGCTTAAACCGACAGCTTGTGTGTTTCTAACAGCAGAATTTTGTCTTGAATGTCAATGACATAGTTAAAGCAATCACAGTTCACTCAGAGCATCAGCACAAGGAACAGGGAGGATGAGAAGGGGGTAGAGATTGATTTTATATGGTCTATGATTGACCTCAGAAGTAAGCACTCATACATATCCATGCAAACACAATTTGTGTCTCTCTTTCACACACACATCTTAGTCCTGCACTTTCCCTCCTAACTGGGATTGATAAGAGATCACTCCACCATGAAAAAACCTCCCCTATGTGGCTCCTTTACCTCTGAATGAGAAAAACCCAGATGTGGTGGAATACAGCTGTGCTTGTGCGTCATAGCAGAATGCCAGCAGTCTCTTGAGTGTGGTTTCACAGAGGATAATACTACTTGTCTTATTCTCCGTATGCTAACCCCAGGGGTTGACCAGACAGGGGGAGGCTAATGACAAGCTTTGGTACTGATAGAATGTAGAGGGCTTTAATATCCAAGTGAATAGGACATTTTGTACAATAACGTCAGCTGGCTCCTGTGTGTGAATCACCAGAAAGGCTACAGAGCAGTTGCCATTTAAATTAAACTATAGGGGATACATTGGAAAGTGGACCTAGCTTTTTGGAGGAAAGCCATGGTAGTAGCATGGTTCTAAGAATGGCAATGTTAGTCAGTCATTATACCACAACAACAACCAACTAACTACGTTTTGTACACTTTCATGCTCTTGACTTAGTCAGTCAAGTTTTAATGTGGCATCGGACATGGCCCCTGATCATGTATCCTAACAACTATGGGAATCCATGGACTTTTATGTTGCACCATTGTGAGGCTGACATTTTTGGTCATGAGTGAAGTAGCTCTACAACTATCTATCAGTTATGATGAGTTACACTGAAATTTGGTAGACGCATTCATATGCATTCAGGGCCCATCTAACAACCTGGTGATCCCTTAGCTTTTTATTTAGTGCCATCTTCAGGTTTAATTTCAGTATGTTGGTCAATGCTGCAAAACAATGACATGCTCATCAGCCTCAGTTTTACTTTGTGCGGTACAATAGCACATCTGTTGCACATGAGCATGTTAGCTTGCTGACATGCTAAATGCACCATTCGCAGTGTCAAGTACAGCCCAACAAAGCTGCTTGCTTGGGTACTATATCATGTTCATATACATCTATATTTCTCACCTGTTCCAGACAATTCTGTAACTGTGCAAAGTGAGCAATTATCAATGTAACAGACTCATACCTTTTACATTATAATGCTGTTTTTAGTGAAAGCAACACTACAGTGACTGAGCAGTATAAGTCTCTGATACCAGGTTGATTTGAGAGAACTGTTGACAGAACGGCTGTGTTTCACCTTGTAATCACTTTGCTAAATGAGTCAATTTCCCTTTTAATTATTGCCGGGCTGCCTGTGATTCTGGTAAACAATGTCTGCCACTGTTCCTTGTCCGAAAGACCTTGTATGTACAGAACACAACGAATCTGAGCTCCTTTATCAAGCCTGATGGTCACCATGGCAACAGTGGCAACATCTAGGCAGCTCATGAGGGCTATTAGGAACAAGGAGTTTCAGCACCAGTAGACTCTGTGCTGAATTATATTAGATGAATGCACATAAAAGAAACCAAGAAGTCTAAATACTTTTAAAAGAACCAATCATCATTCATACCTATGCAAAATATCACAGTGTGCATTATACACATTATAGCTTCTTGCATTGTAATTGTAATGTGACTTCCATTTACTGCCTGTTTCATAAATGCGCTCCACAAGACAGAGCTACCTGCGTGTAATTTTTGTACCTTATACTAAAGTGACTCCATGCCAATACAGTGCCATTACCCCAGCATGTGTTGAAATCCTGAGCAAAGGGTTCAATTACATCCCCAGAGGTATATCAACATGCTTTTTCCCCGGGGGTATGCATGAATTTCAGATTTGCCCGCTATTTCATGCAATTACTGATAGTGCACTAGTGGAAAGAGGCAGATTATTATGCATGACATCCAAACGTGGATTCAAAAAAGACTGTGCCAAAAAGGCTGTTACATAGAACTATGCAAATGTGATGTGAGTTCACATTAAATGTCATGAGGAGCAATAACGCAAAAATGCTGAGAGGATATTTTCACAAAAGAATTGTAATGAACGTCCTTGCAAGCAGAGGTCATGAAAATGGACTGTTCATACAGGAAAACTGTGCCACATCTTGTTGTCTGCATGACCTTACTTTGTCTTTGCTCAGGTTAGTGCTGTTGCCAGGATACTATTTCCTATGGCAACACTTGAGCCAGCGAGGTGAGCAGCTCTGAAAGGATCCAGGTAACTGGCTGGTTTGTATCCTGTAGACCGGAAGTCCATACATGACCATGCACAAAGATGCATTGCCACACACAAAAACAGCCCTCAGAGTTCCGTCTGACTCAGTGTGGTGACTGATATTTTCTCCACAAGACAATAAAATGACTTCCGGTTGAACTCAGCCATGATTTATTGTATCCTCAGAAGTGTATTTTTACATTTGCAGGTTTTTGCATGGAACCAAAGAAATTCCCCTTGAGATTCTTATACACCACCTATCTTTTTTGAAGGATTTCTCTGTCATATTTCCTTACATTTGTTATGGTTGAGATACATGATGAATGCAGCAGATTCAGCTGCCTTTGTGAATAATGGAACCTTCAGCAATGATTACTGCACTGCAATATTCATTGTTCTATATGAAACTCAATTCCCATCCCCATTTGAAACAAAGTGAGAGCAGCACTTGCTGGCGTCCATTACAAGGGAAGAGGGAATTGTTTTGTATGGCTGTTATGTGAATGGCAGCATTTTCCTATTCCATATTCACTGCAACACATAGCAGATGCTCTCCATCTGTATGAGAGCACACTGCCACCATTTGATGCAAGAGTGTTACTACCTCAGCCATACAGTTTCCTCTTACTGATGTGGAAAAGAACTCTCACCAAGCACTTTATTAGGAGCACCTCGACTTCTGCTCCTGTCAGCCAAGAACAGATATCTGAAGCTGCAGTGGGCACAGGTTCATCAAAACTGGACAGTTGAAGATATGAAAAATGTATCCTGGTCTGATTGATCTCTATTTCTGCTGAGGCCCACAGATGGCCGGGTCAGGATTGCGAGTCAACAGCATGAAGCCATGGACCCAACCTGCCTTGTGTCAACAGCTCAAGCTGCTGGTGGTGGTGTAATTGTGTTGGGAATTTTCTCTTGGCATATTTTGGACCACTTATTATGAATCAGTCACTGTTTGAATGCCAGTATTTCTGACCATGTGCATCCCCTTATGGCCACAACTCACCCATCTTCTAAAGGCTACTTCCAGCACGATAGTGCCCCTCATCACAAAGTAAAAGTCATCTCTCACTGGTTGCATGAACTTGACAATGATTTCAGTGTACTTCAGTCACCAGATCTGAATCCAGTAGGACACCTTGGGATTAGTACGGTTTTCCTAATAATGTGGCTAGGTGAGTGTGCACAGTAACATTCAAAATGTATCTCCAGGTGTTCAAATATATGCTTGAAAAGCAAACAACTTCCTTCTTTCCAGAGAAAAAACTGTGTTTTCTCAGTGACCCCCCCCCCCCCCCCCCCCCCCCATCCATATTGACAGACCGAAGATGTTGCATTACAGAACACAGTGGTCAAACAGGTTTGCATAGTTTTCTTTTCACAGGAGCTTCAAGATCATCATGGTCATTGCTGAACTTAAACAGCTTGACAGGATGCAGCACGTCATCGCAGCAGCACCACGCCTACACACGCTCGTTGACCGTCAACTCCTCTGGATTCAGATGATGAAAGGGGAGTGTCAGGGACGATGAGCTCATACGACACTGTGCTGGGATGAGTATTGCCTGGCAGGGAGGGCTCTTCATCAGTGGGACTCCATTATGACTCATCTGTACTAAACACCCACCACCTCTCTTTACTGTGCACAGCTTCCCTTTGTATCACTGAATGTGTCTCATCTAGCACTTGAGAGATGAGCACTGGGTCTCATCCTTTTGAGTAATAGGTCCACAACAAAAGGATGTCAGATACAGTCTGCAGACAGTGGTTGCAAAATATGAGCATGAAATTAATTAGACAGGCCCATGCATCTTTGTGGGAGTGATCAATAAATAAAAATGAGTGAACACAAAGGAGGAGGTAGCAGGGGAAATCTGTCTGTATTTTGTATTTCTGCAAACCTTGAGTAATCTAAGGTATCACTGCATCAGACAGGTTCACAAATCTGGGAAAGATTATGAGAGTTTACACTTTTTCCCAGTGTTTGCACGGTGCCCCACTTATCTGACTCGGACTTGAGACCTGTCCACAGTGAATTCCTTGTGTATGTGTGCATGCTGCATGGTTCAAGCCCTGGTGATCTTAAACAGGAATCACTGGTTGAAAAAGTGGATTCCCATTCCCAAACAATTGCCTAACTTTATGGAGTACAACTTCACTTCCATGCAACTTAGTTGTGTGGGAGACACATAGAACATAAAACCATCAAAAAGATAAACTACTTTCACATCACTGTGTGGAGTGTTTCATCACGTACAGCAGCAACAAGAAAAGTTTAATGAGCTATTGCATGAAAAATGAACAATGCTTCACTTTATGAGTCAGTTTCCTGATCATTTCCTAGAAGTTTCCTGGAAAGAACTGTGCAACTTCATGCTAATTAGAGGGTAAATGGAGACGACGCTTTATTCGCACACTTGCAATTAATTAAACCTAATCGATTTCTTGCATAATCTTTTAGTCAGTGCACAGCGGGTCAGCTAAACCTGAAAATATTAAATGTCTCTGCAGGCAAACAATTCAAAATACACAATATGTTGCAGCTCTTTCAAGAAAAATTAATTTTTCTTCTAAGAGATATCAAATGACGTGTTTCTCTTTAAATTTCTTGGCAAAGTGCAAATTAAATTGCGCATTAGTTTGATACATTAGGCTTCACTCGTTTTTAACATGATGACAAATGCTGCTTCATGAGCACAGCTGCACGAGGAGCCCGCTGCTCTTACCACCCCTCACCACGTGGCGGCAGCAACAAGGCTGCATGTACCAGAGGTGCTTCTCTCCACGCCCATGTAAGACGTTTACATAGAAATTTCCGCATTTTGAGCTGGGATCAGTGAAGCTCAACTTGAAGTTTCCCTTGTCCAGTGCAGGTCACTAAATAATTACAGGTTATAATGTCAAGGTTTCTCCTGAGAGCAAACCTGAGGAGATGCGTCGCCTCTCAGATTAGGATGGCATCTGATCAGGTAAACTGTGTTGGGCTGGTGACATGAGATGTTTTGAATGTTAGCATTAGCTCGCAAAATTCTGCAACTCAATTGTTATCGGACGAAGCCGTATGAGGCCAGCAAGGCTAGCTAGTTGCTACCTTGTATTGTAGAGGACCGCGTTATGATGCGGGTTTATCGATAATAGCTATTAAATAAAGATGTATGCATGTTAAGAGAGCAGTATATTGCTTATGGCTCCAGTGAAGTGTTAAATATATAGCAGGCATTCAATCTGAACGATGAAAAGCTGCTGTATTACTGGATAGGTGCACTCCTGCTGTTATGTAATGGCGCAGACAGTGAAATAAATGTACTTTTTAACTAAGTTTTTTTTTTAGATTTTACTGACTAATGCAAGAAAACATCTTTATGACAGGAAATGTTCAATAGAACCTGTAGGTTTGTAACATATTGCAGAGACAATGAAAAAGGACTAAATAGATTTTTTTTTTTTTTTTAAATCATGTGCTTCATAATGTCTGAAAGGAGAGTGGAGTTTTGCATGTTTTATTGTGTTGTGCTGTTACAGACACTGTTTAAGGATTGCATGTATCTTATGTATTTTCACTGCTAAGAAATTTAGGCAGATGTGATATGACATTTATAATTGGCAAAGAGGTTTAAGACAGTCATCAGCTGTTGTATTGTCAATACTAGCAGATAGAAACAACACCATGTATTCGGATGAATGAAAAGGTTTACTGAAGCAACTCACAAAGACAAAAACAAGTGCACCATTTATTCAGTAAAAAAACTAAAAAAAACCAAACATTTATTTATTTGTTACATGATTGCAGCTTGCAGATGAACCTTGTTTAACTTTATTGACACAGAGGAATCTGAAATCTTTGTATAATGAATGAATAATAATGTATTTTCTTTGCTTATTCCAGCTTGGTGAGTTGGGCAAGGGAGCAGGCAAAGGTGGTGGTGGAGGAGGCTCTGTGAGGGAGGCAGGTGGT
Source organism: Lates calcarifer (assembly GCF_001640805.2). Classification (NCBI taxonomy): domain Eukaryota; kingdom Metazoa; phylum Chordata; class Actinopteri; family Centropomidae; genus Lates; species Lates calcarifer. Next base: position 15,036,239 of record NC_066835.1, on the reverse strand, counting down.
GCATTTGGAAAGAGAGAAGTAGCAGAGGAGGAGCGGTACTTCAGGTGAGAAGCACCAATCGAATTAGTAATCGCACTGTTATCGGCTCACGTCTGCATCCTTTGGTTTTCTGCGAGGTTTCAACCCAGCTTCTGTTCACTTTGTTTCCGTATGCAGGCAGAAGGAGAGGGAGCAGATGGAGGCACTGAGGAAGCATCATACTGAGGAGATTGAGCACCACAAAAAAGAGATTGAGCGCCTACAGAAAGAGATTGACCGTCATAAGGGCAAAATCAGAAAGCTGAAACATGATGACTGAAGCGGGGAAGCCTGTCATCATTTCCATCCATCCATCTTATTGACAAGTCAATGATTATCAGATTTTGTTTGGGTTTTACTACTGCTCAAGGCAGGTCCTGTATTAGATTTCATACTGACTGCATGAATACTAAATAACAATAAAGTACTTAATTTTTCACATCTCCAAGAAAGCTTTTGAACACGTGTGACTTATTGTATATCCCTCACGTTTTCCGTCAAAATGTCAGTCGTTAATTGTGCTTTGAATAACTTTCTTTGTTCGAAAAATTAGGCTGATCCTATGTGGTAGTAATGGCAGAAAGTTGGGTTTCATTGGGCTTAAGTCGTGCCAGTCAAAGTTCAACCTCCGCGGTTGGATAGCAGTCGGTGAAGCGCTCGTTTTGAGTCACTGCAATGTCCTCGGCCCGCTCAGGTTGAGTATCAAAGCCACAAAGCCGAGATTTAACAATCCCCTTCTCTTGTTGGTATGAATTCGAAGCCACGTTTGTGCGTCATGTAAACCTAAGGGCGTATCTAAGACGTTTTTCAAGCATTTGCTGGGGCCACTCGAGGACACTTGTACTGGCATTGTGAAAACGAACACACCCGCCATACTGCGCGTTTTTTCGTCAACATCTCGCGATGCTTGCCGAGCGGTGGCGTTGTTCGGGCGAGCCGACGACGAGATCGTAGCTGTCTGGAATTCTGTCTTGTGGGTTAGACCGAAACGTATTCTTCGTATTAGACATTTTTGTACGTCCGACAAGTTAATCGTTTCACATTTTAACCCACGCCGCTGTTAGTTTCCTGATTTAGACTGGTACGTTGCGCTAACTATCTGTTTGCAGTTTGTACGGAGCGTGTGTGTTTGATTTGTGAAAGGTGTCTCTGCACGGCGAGGCCTTCTTCTAAGCTCGTTAGCTTGTCAGTGAGCTAGCCGATTTCACCGTGAGCTCAGCATGAGAAAATGGTTTTGGGCATTTATTTTATTGTGAAAAATCTAAAAATGCATCTAACTTTACTGTGGACATCGCCCAGAAAGACTTTATGCATGTTACTGTGAGCATGAAATGTGACCACCTCGCTAGCTAGCAGGCTGCATGTGAAGGGGGCGGGACGGGACGGTGGCTGTCGGTGGTTTCTTTAAGTGCCCGGGTTGTGTTACCTCACAATACCTGACTGTTTTCACGTCAACTTCAGTTACTAAACAGCTTTTGTTACATAGGCGATTCTATCATGTTCTTTTTATAATCTCCAGAATCGCCTCCTGATATTGTTTGAAATGACAGTAATGGTTTTTAGGTTACATAGACCATCAGCTAAAAGTCAGGTTATGATGTCCATTCAGTAGAAAACACTGTTATTAAGTCAACAACAGAGTTATGGAGGTGGTCATTAATTAAACATGAATTAAGTTGGGATAACGAAATTTTAGTGTATGTTCCTGACCAGGAAAAACATTGTCTGAAGATGTGCTTCCAATGAATATGTTGTTTTTCTTGGTTGCTGGATTACAGGAGAATGGCTGCCGCTGAGGTGAACGGTAGCTCTGCCCCGGCAAAGGAGGAAGAAGAACCCATGGATGTGACGACAACACACACAGAGAACTATCAGACACTCCTTGATGCTGGGCTGCCCCTGAAAGTGGCCGAGAGTCTAGACAACATCTTCCAGACAGGTGGGTGACTGTTTGCTTTGCCGGTTTTTACAGTTTAAACTGGATGCTGTAGCTGAGGCCAAAAGTGACAGTGCCCTGTGACTGTAGGCTTGGTGGCTTATGTCGACCTGGACGAAAGAGCTATTGATGCATTGAGGGAGTTCAATGAAGAGGGAGCACTTACAGTGCTGCAGCAGTTCAAAGAGAGTGATCTGTCTCATGTACAGGTAACCACATAGATGGACTACATCCTTTTTTGGCGTTCAGTAGATTTTTATGTTAGTGTACATGTTGCAAATAATATCTAATTTGCTTTTTAATGTAGAACAAAAGTGCTTTCCTTTGTGGAGTCATGAAGACCTACAGACAGAGAGAAAAACAAGGAAGTAAAGTACAAGAGTCTACCAAGGGCCCAGATGAGGCAAAAATAAAGGTAAACAAAGTCATGTTGCTAACTTTGTCATGTAGAAGATCAGAAGTCTCTGCAGCTGTGGAGCTCAGGTTATGTGTTGTTTTTGTTTCTTGTCAGGCTCTGTTGGAGCGGACAGGATACACCCTGGATGTCACAACAGGGCAGAGAAAATATGGAGGTCCCCCACCTGAGGATGTATTCAAAGGAGCACAACCAGGGATTGGAACTGAGGTAGATAAGTGATAGATACTGAAACCTGCCTGTCACTGTTTTCAAGGCTCTCTTTGAAATCATCACTTTAGAATCCTAAACATTGCACTTTACAAATCCTTACACTTGTCCATACACTTCTTCATCAGGTGTTTGTTGGAAAAATCCCCAGAGATTTGTATGAAGATGAGCTGGTGCCGCTCTTTGAGTCTGCTGGTCCAATCTGGGACCTGAGGTTAATGATGGACCCTCTATCTGGTCAGAACAGAGGTTATGCCTTCATCACATACTGCAATAAGGATGATGCACAAAAGGCTGTGAAGCTTGTAAGTGGTATGGCAGGATATTGGAGAAACTTCTGTCAGCCTAATATTATAGCTGTGGAAATTTTAAATGATTATGCTTGATATTTTGGAAAATAGCTCTATCCTTTAAGTTGCTGTTTATTTACAATGTATTTCACACAGTTGCTGGCCTCTCTGTTTTGTTTTCAGTGTGATAACCATGAAATCCGCCCCGGCAAGTACTTGGGAGTGTGTATATCTGTTGCAAACAATCGTTTGTTTGTCGGATCAATTCCAAAGAACAAGACAAGGGAAAGTATATTGGAGGACTTTGGCAAAGTTACAGGTCAGTTTTAAATGCACATTTACACAAACAGTTTATACACACAAAGACGCCAGCTGGAGTAGAATGCACCACAATGAGATCAGTGATAGACACAAACAACGTTATAACGAGCATCTTCTGTATTTTTCCTCTTTATTGGATACAATCCGTGTTATCCCCCCCATTTTTTTTACCATGAAGGATAATAGTCATAAAATTTAGTGCAGCCAGGGTTTGAGCCTTTTACATGAAATAAGAGATGTTATTGTTTTATCTTACAGAGGGTCTGCAAGAGGTGATATTGTACCACCAGCCGGATGACAAGAAGAAGAACCGTGGCTTCTGTTTCCTAGAGTACGAGGACCATAAGTCTGCAGCACAGGCCCGCCGCCGCCTGATGAGTGGCAAGGTCAAGGTGTGGGGGAACCCAGTCACTGTGGAGTGGGCTGACCCTGTTGCTGAGCCAGACCCTGAGGTCATGGCCAAGGTTAGCAAGTGTCTTTTGCTTTTCAGAGGGCCACAACCACACTCTGCAGCATTTTCTTGATGATAATCCTGTTCGTCTTTCACACAGGTGAAGGTGCTCTTTGTCAGGAAGCTGGCCACAGCAGTGACCGAAGAGCTCCTTGAAAAGACCTTTTCTCAGTTTGGAAAGCTGGAGCGAGTAAAGAAACTTAAAGACTATGCTTTTGTCCATTTTGAAGAAAGGGATGCTGCTGTAAAGGTATTTTTTATGCTTTGCACAAAGTCTTTGTATGTCTGTTGTTTTTATGTGTGTCATTGTAATGTGTTACTCTGTCTTGTTAAGGCAATGGATGAGATGAATGGGAAGGAGCTAGGAGGAGAAGAAATTGAGATTGTCCTGGCAAAGCCCCCAGACAAGAAGAGGAAAGAGCGCCAAGCAGCTCGGCAGACCACCAGGAATGCAGGGTGAGTCAGACCGACGCTGGCATGTGACTGGTCAACTGCCTGACTCATTCTCAAAAAAGGAATCAATGGATGTAACACTGTCCTCCTCTCTGCAGGTATGATGACTACTACTACTACCCACCTCCACGCATGCCACCACCAGGCCGAGGTAGGGGTCGTGGTGGCAGAGGGGGCTATGCTTACCCACCAGATTACTATGGATATGAAGACTACTATGATGACTACTATGGCTACGACTATCATGACTACCGTGGTGGCTATGAAGACCCCTACTACGGCTATGAAGATGTGTACAGCATGAGAGGCCGTGGTACTCGTCCCAGCAGGGGAGGGCCTCCTCCGCCTAGGGCTCGCGGAGCACCACCGGCACGAGGCCGGGGCGGCTACGCCCAAAGGGGGCCACCCCTTGGTGGTCCGAAGGGGTGGCCGAGGAGGGCGGGGAGCCCCTTTCCAGCCGCAGAGGGGCCGTGGTCCTCGTGGGGCCAGGGGCAATCGCGGGGGAAATGTCGGCGGAAAGAGGAAGGCGGACGTGTTTAACCAGCCTGACTCCAAGCGCCGCCAGACCAACAACCAACAGAACTGGGGGTCCCAGCCCATCGCCCAGCAGCCCCTGCAGCAAGGGGCCGACTATTCCGGTAACTATGGTTACAGTAATGACACCATGGAGTTTTCACAGGATTCTTATGGGCAGCAGTGGAAGTAGATGCACCAAAAGGTATTTGGCAAAGTGACAACAAAAAAAGAGAAAAACCATAAAAAGAAAAAAAAAAAAAAACAGGAGATTGGCCACAATTTTTTGATTGACTTTTTATTCTTCATCCCTCATGAAAAAAAAGTCTGTATATATCAAATGGACAGACCCCAGAATTGGCTCAAGATGATTGGCTGGAAAGCCTTTTGGCTGAAGAAATGAACGTAACCGTTGTGGTGAATCATTTCTTACTCCTACGGTTACATTGGGACATGTGTCTTTAAAAAAACACACAAAACACTTTTATTGTTACTTTTTGTTCCTGATTCTTTTAAAGCCAACAATGAACATTTACAAAAAAGTGGACATTCATTCTCAAAAGTCTGAGAGGACATTAAATAATGATATTGCCTTGCAGGAAGTTTTTGTCCATGACCCTCTCCTCCCCTCTCCTTCTTGTACTCCCTTTATTTGTGGTTTCTCATAGTTGCTTAGGGACTTGCTTGTAAATAAATGCATATGGTTAGAGCTTCATACTTCATTTTTTGCAATGGTGGAGAAAAGAATCCACAGGAAGGAAGAAATCAAAGTTTTGTAATGTTCAAAGTGTATGCCTAGCATTTCTAGAGGTAGAAAAATTGTGTTTTTTTAAAACTGATACCATAACTTCCTATGTTTTCTTTGAACTTGCCCAATAGAATTTGGTTTGGCTTACCTTAAGAGCCATAGCAGTTTGTTCTCTGATGTTCTTTGTATTTATAACTTTTACGTTTGTTCCGTTTCAATAAAACTCAGCTGAGCATCAGTCAATTGTCAGATACTCAAATTCAGTGTTGTCATTCAGTATTTGATTTGATTTTTACCTCAATTCTTACATTTGGATGAAGATCTTCTTTTCCAAGTCAAATTTTTTTTGCCTCAAAGGATAATCACAAAAGGCTGAAATTGTGCAATCAGACAACGGGACAAGAGAACTTGAAAGGTGTTTGGATGATATAATGATTGAACAGGATTTTAACCCTTTATTTTTCAGTGCATGTTACATAAGACTATAGTCATTTCCTGCACTCAGAATTTATATAGTGAATTATACAGAAATACTAACTACTATTGAAGGACTAAACAGTGTAAATTTGACTTCATGCCATTGCCCAAGATTGTGCCTGTCTTTCAAACTGTGTGCACAGATAAACCGTGTGTGCTTTAGCGGACCTCAGCCTACCTTCACTAAATGCTTCTCTCTGCCATTCATGGAGACAAGGTAAACACTAGTAATTTACAGAGTTAATTTATCCTTGCTCATTGAACTACTAGTAAAATTTTGCCAAAAAATAATTATTAATTCCAATGATCAGAAAAGTCCCTGTTTCCTCTCAATATTTTTACCTCATCCGTCGTTGCAGGTCCAATCAGAGGCAGCCAGAAAAACATTTTGACCAGTGTGATACAGGAAAGGAAATGTATTTCTTGTGCAGGAGTGTAGAAATATGAGGAAAACTGATTATGATTTGTGCACATTTCTCGAGTCGAGTAATGTAGCACAAGTAATGCTGCATAAGTAAATGCTTAATTTTCAAGTGTAAATTTACTATGCTTTGCTGCTGTAACTTTAGTATAAGTTTTTTTTGAAAACACCTTTTTAACATAAGTGGTGTTTTAAGATAGGTTGACATCTACTGAGGCATATTGTGTGTAACTTGAAAGACAAGGACAATCTTGGATATTGGTGAGATGTTAATTGCATTGGTACGGTCCTTACAACACCCTTACAAACAGCTAGAGCAACACATTTGAGTGGATTTGTACTTGTATGCTGAGTTGTCTCCAATTAATTTTTTTTAATCAAAATCTGCACATCATCTCATCTTTTCTCTCCTTTTGAAGACACCAAGGATCTGACCATCCAAAGGGTTAAAATTCTTAAAACATGCCTTCTGCCAATAGCAAGTGATCACCTGTCAGAATCTGTTTACCGTAGAAAAGTGTTTTTTAGCATCTGCCTTTTGGTACCATGGTATCATTGTATTTTGTTTCATGTGTCTGTCCTCTTATTCCAACCTGCCTAGGTGGAGAAGCATTGAGAGCGGCACCACTAGAATGAGGAACTCACCTGAACGGTACTCAAGGGTGAGCTAGCCTTGCACAGAGTACTGTCTCCTCTCCTGTAGCTAATTGTAATCACTGGAAAAACACTAGCCATAATTATACTTTGTTCTTTTTATTGTGTCCTTACTAATATATTGTACTACGAATCAAGCTTTTTAATTTAGTAGGAGTGTGATTTTTTTCCCAGGATATGAAGAATGCAAGAATCATTGAAAAATATTAAAATTAATTATGTTACCAGCATGTTCCTGGGGTTTAAAGTGCACATTTCCCTCACATAGTGCATATTTTTCCCCTTAAGCCAAATGGAAAGTCATGCACAATTTTAAGAGCCAAATGGCTGTTACTTTAGACTGGATTGAACAGCCAAAGGGCGGACAGTCAAGGATTTGGTAAGCGCTATAAAACCTCAAAACCCTGCAAGCACCTGTTGCCTGTCTTGACTTACTGCACCAAAATCACCCCAGCTGTCTGCACACACGTTCTGTGAATGGAGGGGGGTGGGTATTACCTCTCCTGTGCCGCTAGAGGTAGCAGTTAAACTCCACTATGACTAGTGCTCCATTGTTCCTATATCCGATGCTGCGTTTACTGGCCAATTTTCAAAGCTGCAAAGGTGTTAATTAATAGGTAAATAATAACTAGATGGGCTGTTTTTAGAATGTATCCAGATTGCAGCAGGGATACTGAGTTAAATATTGGTCAAATTGGCTGATTTTGGAACAATGGATATGCCTCAAAAGTGATGTCTTTACCCTTAAACACCACAAGATGGCAGTAGGTGGGCTACATTATTTATATTACACAGGTAAGACTGGGACGTAGGGACCACAGTAGCTGATTTTATCATTTGATGCACACATTGTGGTTTGCATTTAACTGCCATCAAATGCTCAAGTGTCTTTAAGCAGCTTCTCATATCAGAACTGTGTCTTTATATGTTGCCTCTTGTCACCAGGCAGTAAAGGAGCTGCCCCCATCCATGTGAATGAGTTCACACAAATGGAAGGGACTGATTGGTAAGATTGTTCATTATCTGAATTAATGCTCAGAAAGTCTCAACAATTTTCTATTTTTGAGTTTTGCAATATTTTTTAAAACAATGTTTGGTGTCCTAATTGTCTCTTTATGACCTATTTACCTTCCAGAGTAAGTTCTGTTAGTCATTTTTTCAGAATATTTCCAAGCATCAAGTCACATTAGGTTTAAGAGTCATGCTGATGTTTAGGACCTGATTGCTTTGTTAACATGTCCTTGTCTGTGTGGCCTTTTCCTAGCTCTGATTCAGAAAACGGCTCTCCACAAGGTGCAAGCGTGACCCATTACAGGAATTCACATCCTTCAGAATGATCTACTTGCAGTTGAGGTCCAGCACCCAAGGGAACACAAGCCGGCTTCCCTGTTTACAGCTTAGCAGGCAGCAAAGGTGAGAAGTAATTGTGGATTAGTGCTGCTACTCTGGTATCGGAGAACGCTTTGGCTTGTAGTATTTATACAGCCTGAATCAGCTCCTTGGTTTCAATAAATGTAAATGTCACGTTATTATTTTTATTGATCAGTGTTTCCTATCTTAAGCCTGTTTGTCACTTAAGATGGGAACAACAGTTTTACAACAATGAGGTGTGAATAGCAGTGCATTTACAGTTGTAATTTTGCAGCAGATTTGTCTTTGAGAAAAGCCTGTATTCTAATGTTCATGTTTTTTTCACTTTCTGCAGAAGCGTAGGAGGATAAACCTGATGAACATGTCAGGATCCAGAGCTCCAGCCACCACACTGTTGCTTTCTTTCGTAGCTGCAAGAATTAACAAATGTAAAGGGAAATAATTCGTTTCTCTTGATTGCTCAATACATTTTATTTCTCAAGTAAATATATGTGTTGGTGTATGCATTTTTACAGTTTCTTTTCATCAGTGATATTTTATTTTCAGCATTTTAACACCGGAGTTGAGTTCACTATAGTAAATGATAAACAGCTATGTGCAGTTCAGCAGTTCAACAAGGGAAATAGGGCCGGGCATCTAAACATAACTAGCGCAGACTCAAACCAGTCCGTGCCAACCTTGTTCTCCGTACACGCAGGGTTTAGAGGGCTGGCATTACTTGGACGTGCTGTAGTTGCAAGCCCTGAAACTCGGGTTTAATTTTATCATTATTTTAAGAGACCATCTCTGTTTCGGCACTCCAGAGGGCTAAAATTAATTTCGAAGATGCTAAGCGTCCTTTAATACATTGCAAGATGTCGACAGGCAATGCGGCTGGCACCACGGGTTTGTGGTTACTGTGTGTCAGCGAAACCCAGGAAAAACCTTGTCTGTCTCTAAATGTTAAAATACAATACAAATGATACGTTAACATGTCGGGGTGTCTTCCCTCGCGAATTAATCTGCAATGAAAAATGTCACTGGATTATATGACGCTCGTGTAAATATGACCTATTTTAAGCACAATACTCTGTTTTTCCCTACTTTAGCACTGAAACGCATCAAACGGAAAACGAAGCGGAAGTAGCTTCTCTTTGAGTTCCTGTCTTTTCAAAATAAAGCAGCAAGCAGTAATTTTTTTAATACAAAAATAAATACGTCTCGTCTTTTACCTTTTTAACTTTCATATCTTCCATCCTCAGTACAGATTACAATTGCGTTTTTTTTATTTCATCGTATGTATGCGATCTAGTTTAGTCTCACAGATTAGTTGTCATTTTAACATAACCCTGCCCTTTTTTAAATTCCGTTTTAAATTACAAATTTATATTAATTGCGTAAGATTATTTTCATAAACGGACCAAATATTAATAAACCTGAAGTATTAGCAGAGCAGATCTGCGTCAAATTAACTATGGTCACGTGGTGTTAGTACGTCACATGTAAACCTGGGGGAAGATGGCGGCCGCCGGAGGAGAGCCCTCTCAGATTGTATCGGATGAATTATTTCAAAACTTTTATTCAGAGGTACGATCCAGCTCATGTGAATGTATGTGTTTTGAACGTGCCCATCGCTGTCCGTACATGGGTCTGTTAGTTGACGGTATCCATGTTTATCGCCTACGAGGCCTCGCAGACATGAGCATCAGCTAACGATCAGAAGCTAACAGCGAGCAGCCTCGTCTTTTCTAGTGTTAGCCGGACACCACCAAAGATCGTCTACGTGCTTAGTTTATTTTTTCACTGGAAGCTACTTAGACCTAACTACAGGTAGATACATATTATTTTTTCTAAATGTAGGCGCTGTTGGCCTCCCGTCAAGCAGTTTTGTCACTTGCAGTGCAGTATACGCTTTGGCTATACATATCATATTAAATACATATCAGACAAATTAGGTCAGACTCCCAGAAAAGCTATAGAGCAGCCTCCTGTTTCCGTCACCTGAAAAAAAGTTAAAAACGCAATTGCAGTGTAGTTTCAGATGGACTATTTGTGTGTATCGTGAGGGATGTCATGGTGTTTTTATCTTTTTAACAGGTGAAGCAGATTGAGAAAAGAGACTCTGTGTTAACCTCCAAGCAGCAGATAGACAGACTGCTCAGACCTGGCTCGTCTTACTTCAATCTCAATCCCTTTGAGGTAAGTGTACAGATGAAGTAGTTTAATTTTGAATAGGAAAGTAAGGATGCTTATTTTAAAAAAATAAGGCCATGAATAGCTTTTTTTAATCTATCAATTAATGTCATGTAAGTGTATTAATTAATAATTTTGAGAGTAAATACATGTTTAAAAAAAAAAAATTAATACTGATAGATGCCAGTCACAAGCGTACCACAGGTGATAACCCAGAGCGTTGATTTATAATTATATTAAAAGGGTAAGATTTTAGATCAGTTGGCCGACCAATCTGCTGGCGTGAAGCCTTCATCAGAGCATGATAATGTTGTCAACATTACACTCAAAGCAGCCGGATTTCAGCATATCACTAATCTGATACTGACACAACCGTCAGTAAAATGTTGATATTATTTTCAGGTACTGCAAATTGATCCAGATGCAACAGATGACGAACTGAAGAAAAGATTTCGGGCGGTGAGCAAAACAGCTGTGAAAGGGGGAAAATAAACATTTCAGTGGTCTTGTCTGTGGACTTGGTGATGGCGATGGTGCCATGATGTGCTATTTGTTTCTTAATTTCTAATATTTGGCCTCTTGACTGTGCAGTTGTCCATTTTGGTCCATCCAGACAAAAATCAGGATGATCCAGACAGAGCACAGAAAGCCTTCGAAGGTAAATCCTTACATTCACTGATGAACTCATATCATATTTGTGGTTTTGCATGATGTTAACAAATATCAGCATTCTGCCTTTGTGCATGCTGCTAGTAGATGAAAACGAAACATGAGCTTTATTTCACCTGAATATCTCACTGTGTTCCAGCTGTGGACAAGGCATACAAACTCCTCCTGGATCCTGAACAAAAGAAGAGAGCCTTAGATGTGATCCATGCGGGAAAAGAATATGTGGAGCACATGGTGAGCGTTCATCACGTTCCTTTAATCTTCACTCTGGGCTTTTGTCCGACATATAACTTAGTTCTCCTGATCGGTATTTGTCCGGTAACATTTTATTTTCTGCCATTGTTTACTTTCAACAGGTTAAGGAGAAAAGGAAACAGTTGAAGAAAGAAGGGAAGCCATTGGATGTGGAGGAGGATGACTCTGAAGTGGTAAGTCAAAGTCATACAAATAAATCAAGATTACATTGTTAAAGAGAGACTAGAAAAGGTTATAGTAAATTTTATATTTTAATCTGTAAGTGATGAAAAAGAAACGAGTCATAATTTCAGATGCTTCTCAATTGCTTTGTTTTGCAGATCAAATATTTTCCAGCTAATATATCCTGGAAACTTTTCTCATTATTTCCTAAAAATAAGTTGGTATTTAGCTGTTAATTAGTAGGATATACATTACCAATACCTGCTAGCACTATCAATCATCGTTATGCCCATTAACATTTAATGGTTCTATATGATTCAACTTGTTCTTTTCCAGTTCAAGCAAGCAGTGTACAAACAGACCATGAAGCTATTTGCAGAGCTTGAAATCAAGAGGAAGGAAAGGGAAGCAAAGGAAATGCATGAAAGGTAAATGACATGTAGTATATTTACAACCTGATTTTGTTATAGGACAGATAAAATAATAACATCTGATAAAAAATCTTGAATCTCTGAATTTTTAAATTATTTTTCTTTTTTTTTTTTACCAGGAAAAGGGCAAGAGAGGAGGAAATCGAGGCAGCAGAGAAAGCAAAACGAGAGAGAGAATGGCAGAAAAACTTTGAGGTGCATTCCTCACCTTACCAGTTACTTATCTATAAATAAAAACATGATGATTTTGCCTTTGGATTTTCTCAAATGATTGTTTTTTGGTTTTTTTTTTGGTTTATTTCTTGGAACACATTTTTCAGGAAACAAGAGATGGCCGTGTGGACAGCTGGAGGAACTTCCAGGCCAAAGGCAAGAGCAAGGAGAAAAAGAACAGGTCCTTCCTCAAACCACCAAAAGTCAAGATGGAACAGAGGGAATGATGCTGTAATATTGGACTTCACTAGATTAAAACCCACTGTTTTAAAAACCCCTCAGCTCTATGTATCCTCACCTCGTCGTCTGCAGTCAGCTGTGTAGTCGTCATCAGGATACTTGTTGTACAACAACTTCCTCATAGTTTTGTACTTGGTTTTCTAATGTACATACTTGATGTGATCTGGACACCAGAGATCATACCTGCCTCATGTACGAAAGAGAAATGATGCATCTTCCATTTCTGCAATTCACAAGAAAAATGTGGTTTGTCCTTTTTTTTGCTTCTTTATTTTTTAAAAACTAAATAAAGCTTGGTATTAACAAGCCTACCTTACTGTGGTCTACAAAGCTGAGCCTAAAATGTGTCCACACAAAATGTGTCATAAAGTAAACTGATCGGTAAAGCAGAGTTCAGGAGCTTGTTATCTGAATCTGCGTATGGTCTTACTGCTTTTTTAGGATCTGCTTATCACAGATCACTTTACAAACCAAGACAATATTGACCAGATTTATCTTGAAATATGTCAGAGCAGAACAAGGAAATATTTCTGGACCAGCAGCTACTTGTTAACAGAAATGTTTTGTATTTTGTTATGAGTCAGCGATTCAAGTTTTGCAGTTTTAGTGTCTTGATACCCCCATCAGTTCTGCATGTTTAGATCTATTTAGTGAAATACTGTCAAAATAACCACCAACACCTGACAGGTGTTTGTTGCACATAATTTCCTATTTATGTTGTTTTGGGAAAACTGAATAAAAATCATTTTACCTGCTTAGTTTCTGCTTTGCATTTCAAATGGTTCCACTAAATGAAACAAGCTGGTTGTATGCCTTTGCTGACCAGCCAAATAGTTGCATTAATTAGCATGTGAATTCTTAAGTTATGGCCAAAAACGCGTTTTATGGGTCAAGACCATTTGACCACCAAAATCAGTTCATACTTGAGTCTAAGTGAATGTTTGTTTATTAATACACAACATTTCAGATTACTGAAACATTCATCATTCAAGTCCGACGGAAGAGACAGTTCTACATATCTCTGTATCCCTCCGCACTCTCTCCCTGTCTGTGTACGCATCTGTGTAGCTTCACAGGTTGCCCTCGCCAGAGACCCCCCAACCCTTCCATGTGTGGATGTATTATACATCCATGATGCCAGACCTTATCGATGTGCTACTTTCCCCGTGGATGTATTATAAGAGCAATCAGAGGCAGTTGCTAGGCGGAACAGGATCAGCTGGCCAATTAGCGTTGTTGGGCTTGCTGTATTGTCACTGGCCGTGGCCATATGGGAGGAGCGCAGAGAGGCGGAGAAACTACGTTGGAAAACAGATTTAAACCAAGTTTGGACAGTCGACTCGGTTTGTCGGTACTGTGAGAAAACTTAATCACCGGAGAAACCCGGATGCTAAAACAAGCTTTGAAGCTATTTTTTGTCGAACACGAGTGAGGCTGGACGCTGAACACACCTGCGACGCGAAGGTAAGGCTAAGGAGCTAACTAGCTAGCGGCTAGCGTTAGCATTTCCGTTAGCGGCGAGGGTTAGCATTTGCGTTAGCGGCGAGGGTGCATTAGCCCTGTTGTAATTTAAAGTTACTTTACCGACATCTTGATTCTCTTTGTAATTTTGTTTTCCATCCTGGTCATTTCAACTCATTTTATAGCGCTCTGTCATGTCGTGGTCATTTTGTGTTATTCTGCGTCTCTACCTGACTGCTTTACACCTGAACGTCAGTGTTAACAACAGTAAATTTGAAGTGTTTGATGACTTTTAGTCAGGAAGGTGTTAACAGCATACTGAGTTTAAAGTTGATATAATTAAATCTCACGGAGGAGTTCGTTCAATTACAATGTCTCCAAATGGCGAAAAATGAGCAAAATTTGTGTCTTTAAATCAAAATGACTGACTTCCTGTTGGTTTGAGGCCATGACATCAGGAGGCCCTTTTGTACATCTGGGCATGGTATATAAATGGTCCGAATTTCGTCCACCTACGACAAACTAAGCCCAATGGGGGATCACTTCTGAATGCTGCCTTTGCAGCTTCCTTCTCGGGCCCTAATCCGAGCATGACGAGGCTTTGCACGCATTCCTGCTTGGGCCCTAATGAGAAAAGTAGTATATAATGGTCAAAGTAATCTAGCGATCGTGTCTATTATTGTTGTGCGGTTCACAGTAACATTTATGATTGCTTCAGTGATTAGTTGATAGACTCAATCAATAATCATTTGACTTTTCCTCAAATACTTGTTTTTGTTGGTTCTTCAGGAGGTGCTGACAGTCAGCTGTTGATTTTCTGAAACAGCCTCTAATGTTTGTTAAATGTTGTGGTTCAGCTGTAATGTTGAATATTTCTCTGTGTTTTCATGGTTAAATTGTTGATTAGGAACAGGCAGTAGTGTATTGATCATTTTCCTTTATATGTTTCTCTTTGATTTCCTCCAGGTGTCACCACTTCGTCCACGTAGTCCACGATCGCTGAGACATGGTCCATGATCGGAGAGACATTGTTGAGGATGAGGGAGACATCGTCCACGATCAGAGACGTTGTCCATGATTGTAGAGACCTTGTCAAAGATGAGAGAGACGTTGCCCATGATCAGAGACATTGACCCATGCTTCGTAGAGACCTTGCGATAGAATCGGCGGAGACGGGGGTCACCGATTTGACGGCATTGCCCGCGATCGTGGAGACATTGTCAATGATCACAGAGACAGCGTCTATGATCTCAGAGACATCGTCCACAATCTCAAAGACATTGTCCATGATCACAGAGACTTTGTCTATAATCTCAGAGACATTGTCCGCGATCACAGAGACGTAGTCCACGATCACAGAGACTCTTCGTACAATGAAGAAGTTGACTGAGACCAGGACAGAAGCCTCCAGGTAATTCACAGACAGTGGCAAGAAAAAGCTTCCTTTAAGAGGTAGAAACCTCGAACAGAAGCAGACTCAGGGTGGGCGGCCATCTGCCTCAACATGTTTGGTAGTATAGTGAAGTATCAAAATTGTTGTGAAAATATTATACTATAGTAAGGCATGACAATGTCTTAGTATAATATGGCATAAAATGTTTTGTTAACTTCTCTGGTTCAGCTGTAATGTTGAATATTTCTCTGTGTTTTCATGGTTAAACTGTTGATGAGGAACAGATGGTAGTGTATTGATCATTTTCCTTTGTATGTTTCTCTTTGATTTCCTCCAGGGGTCACCACTTTGTCCACCACGTAGTCCATGATCACAGAGATGATGTCCACGATCGCTGTGACATGGTCCATGATCGGAGAGACATTGTTGAGGATGAGGGAGACATCGTCCACGATCAGAGACGTTGTCCGTGATCGAGACGTCAAGATGAGAGACGTTGCCATGATCAGAGACATTGTCCCATGCTTCGTAGAGACCTTGCGATAGAATCGGCGGAGACGGGGGTCACCGATTTGACGGCATTGCCCGCGATCGTGGAGACATTGTCGATGATCACAGAGACAGCGTCTATGATCTCAGAGACATCGTCCACGATCTCAAAGACATTGTCCATGATCGCAGAGACTTTGTCCATAATCTCAGAGACATTGTCCGCGATCACAGAGACGTAGTCCACGATCACAGAGACTCTTCGTACAATGAAGAAGTTGACTGAGACCAGGACAGAAGCCTCCAGGTAATTCACAAACAGCTTTACATCAACTGTCCAACACAGAGCACTGCCGATAAACTGTTTATGTTCAGTATTCAGTATATCAGAAAAGTGTAATGATAGAAGTAATGTGCAATATAAAAATAATGTATAAGTAATCCGTATTAATAGAAGTAATGTAAGAGTAATGAGCAATATCAGAAGTAAGATGTAATAGTCAAAGTAATCTGTTACTAGATGTAGTTTGCAACAGTAAAAGTTATCTGTAAATTTAGAAATAATATGTAATAAGAAAAGTATTATGTAATGGTAAGAGTAATGTGATACTTGAGGTAACAGTAAAAGTAATCACTAATATAAAAGCAATGCAGAAGTAATCTATATTAATAGAAGTAATGTAAAAGTAATTTGTAATCTCAGAAGTAGTACGAAAAATTCACAGTAGTAAGACATCAAAAACTGTCAAAAAAAGTCATGATGTAGTAAGACATAAAAAATGTCATAGGTATAGTATGGTGTCTAGACCATACTCTTTTATGTTATTTGACAGAAAGAGTCCCAACAATTCCCACCACTGAGCAGCACTAGGCGACAGTGGCAAGAAAAAACTTCCTTTAAGAGGTAGAAACCTTGAACAGAAGCAGACTCAGGGTGGGCGGCCATCTGCCTCAACATGTTTGGTAGTATAGTGAAGTATCAAAATTGTTGTGAAAATATTATACTATAGTAAGGCATGACAATGTCTTAGTATAATATGGCATAAAATGTTTTGTTAACTTCTCTGGTTCAGCTGTAATGTTGAATATTTCTCTGTGTTTTCATGGTTAAACTGTTGATGAGGAACAGATGGTAGTGTATTGATCATTTTCCTTTGTATGTTTCTCTTTGATTTCCTCCAGGTGTCACCACTTTCGTCCACCACATAGTCCACGATCACAGAGATGATGTCCACGATCGCTGAGACATGGTCCATGATCGGAGAGACATTGTTGAGGATGAGGGAGACATCGTCCACGATCAGAGACGTTGTCCATGATCGCAGAGACCTTGTCAAAGATGAGAGAGACGTTGCCCATGATCAGAGACATTGTCCCATGCTTCGTAGAGACCTTGCGATAGAATCGGCGGAGACGGGGGTCACCGATTTGACGGCATTGCCCGCGATCAGTGGAGACATTGTCGATGATCACAGAGACAGCGTCTATGATCTCAGAGACATCGTCCACGATCACAAAGACATTGTCCATGATCGCAGAGACTTTGTCCATAATCTCAGAGACATTGTCCATGATCACAGAGACGTAGTCCACGATCACAGAGTGTCTTCGTATAATGAAGAAGTTGACTGAGACCAGGACAGAGGCCTCCAGGTAATTCATCAAACAGTTTTAGATCAACTGTCCAATACAGAACGCTGACATTAAACTGTTTCTAATGTGCAATATAAAAATAATGTATAAGTAATCTGTATTAATAGAAGTAATGTAAAAGCAATGAGCAATATCAGAAGTAAGATGTAATAGTCAAAGTAATCTGTTACTAGATGTAGTTTGCAACAGTAAAGGTTATCTGTAAATTTAGAAGTAATATGTAATCCAAACTAGCATTAAAAATGTCTCGTTATAGTAAGACGTCAAATGTCATAGTATAGTAAGGCATAAAAATGTGAAATGTTATTGTTATTAAGGATCAATCAAAATGGGATTAAAAAATATCTTAACTTCAGTTTGATCCTACATGATCAGAAATTCTTAATTGTGTGTATGTGCTAGACACACTAGACTACACCATACAAAACTATCAATTCTACACATAAAATATTGGAGTGAATTGTTCATAAGTGTGTTAATTTTAACTGTTGGTCAGGGGGTGATTTTAAAAATATCTTCACAGTTTATAACAACGAGTTCTACGCTTACTTACTTTTTCCACTTAATATTTTCACATAAGCTGCTGTTAAGACCTTTGTAAATTTGGTTGTTATTCGTTAAACGAAAACAACACAAAACAAAGACATTTTATATAAGTGTTAATAAGAAGAAGGTTGAAATGTGAAATAATGACTCTGTACGTGAACGTCTGTGGTGGAAGAAATACTCTGACTTTTTACTGAAGTACAATAAACAACAAAATCCTGCATTCAAAAATTAACTAATAGTGTTTATTATTGTGCAGTTCACAGTTACATTTATGATTGCTTCAGTGATTAGTTGATAGACACACAATAATAATTTGACTTTTTCTCAAATAGTTGTTTTTGTTGGTTCTTCAGGAGGTGCTGACACTCAACTGTTGATTTTTTTGAAACAGCCTCTAATGTTTGTTAAATGTTGAATATTTCTCTGTGTTTTCATGGTTAAACTATTGATGAGGAACAGGCAGTAGTGTATTGATCATTTTCCTTTGTATGTTTCTCTTTGATTTCCTCCAGGTGTCACCACTTCGTCCACCACGTAGTCCACGATCACAGAGATGATGTCCACGATCGCTGAGACATGGTCCATGATCGGAGAGACATTGTTGAGGATGAGGGACACATCGTCCACGATCAGAGACGTTGTCCATGATCGCAGAGACGTAGTCCACGATCACAGAGAATCTTCGTACAATGAAGAAGTTGACTGAGACCAGGACAGAAGCCTCCAGGTAATTCACAAACAGCTTTACATCAACTGTCCAACACAGAGCACTGACATTAAACTGTTTATGTTGAGTATTCAGTATATCAGAAGTGTAAAAATAGATAAAAATAACGTGTAAGCAATCTCTATTAAAATAAGTAATGTAAAAGTAATGAGCAATATTAGAAGATAAAATAGTCAAAGTAATCTGTTACTGCATGTAGTTTCAATAGTAAAAGTTATCTGCACTACACAAATAAAAGTGATTTGAATTTAATTGAATCTGTAAATTTTGAAGTACGTTTTATATAATGCTAAAAGTAATGTAATACTAGAGGTAAAACTAATCAGTAATGTAAAAGCTATGCAGAGATAATAGTAATCCAAAATAGAAGTAAAAATATCTTGTTATATTAAGATGTCAAAAATATCATAGCATAGTAAGGCATCCAAAACTGTCAAAAAATGTCAGTGTAGTAAGGCGTCAAAAAATGACAAATGTCATAGTATAGTAAGGCATCAAAAAACATCATAGTATAGTAAGGCGTCAAAAACTTTTTAAAAAATGACAAAAAAACATCATAGTATATAGTAAGGCATCAAAAAATGTCAGTGTAGTAAGGTGTCAAAAAAAGACCAAAAAAGTCATAGTAAGGTGTCAAAAAATGTCATATTATAGTAAGGCATCAAAAAACATCACAGTATAGCAAGGCATCAAAAACTGTCAAAAATGTCATGCGTCAAAAATGTTATAGTAAGGCATCAAAAAACATAGTATTGTAAGGTGTTAAGAAAAGACAAAAAAAAATGTCATAGTATAGTAAGGCGTCAAAAAATGTCATAGTATAGTAAGGCGTCAAAAATGACAAAAAAATGTCATAGTATATGTATATATAGTAAGGCGTCAAAAAATGACAAAAAATGTCATAGTATAGTAAGGTCAAAAAATGTCAAGTAGTAAGCGCAAAAAATGACAAAAATAGTATAGTAAGGCGTCAAAAAATGACAAAAAATGTCATAGTTATAGTAAAGGCGTCAAAAAATGTCATAAGTATAGTAAGGCGTCAAAAAATGTACAAATAAATGTCATAGTATAGTAAGGCGTCAAAAAATGACAAAAAATGTCATAGTATAGTAAGGCGTCAAAAAATGTCATCAGTATAGTAAGGCGTCAAAAAAATGACAAAAAATCATAGTATAGTAAGGCGTCAAAAAAGCAAAAATGTCATAGTATAGTAAGGCGTCAAAAAATGACAAAAAATGTCATAGTATAGTAAGGCGTCAAAAAATGACAAAAAATGTCACAGTATAGTAAGGCGTCAAAAAATGACAAAAAATGTCACAGTATAGTAAGGCGTCAAAAAATGATCACAGTATACTAAGGCGTCAAAAAATGGCAAAAAATGTCATAGTATAGTAAGGCGTCAAAAAATGTCATAGTATAGTAAGGCGTCAAAAAATGACAAAAAATGTCATAGTATAGTAAGGCGTCAAAAAATGTCATAGTATAGTAAGGCGTCAAAAAATGACAAAAGATGTCATAGTATAGTAAGGCGTCAAAAAATGACAAAAAATGTCATAGTATAGTAAGGCGTCAAAAAATGACAAAAAATGTCACAGTATAGTAAGGCGTCAAAAAATGGCAAAAAATGTCATAGTATAGTAAGGCGTCAAAAAATGTCATAGTATAGTAAGCGTCAAAAAATGTCATAGTATAGTAAGGCGTCAAAAAATGACAAAAAATGTCATAGTATAGTAAGGTATCAAAAAATGTCATAGTATAGTAAGGCGTCAAAAAATGTCATAGTATAGTAAGGCGTCAAAAAATGGCAAAAAATGTCATAGTATAGTAAGGTGTCAAAAAAATGACAAAAAATGTCATAGTATAGTAAGGCGTCAAAAAATGGCACAGTATAGTAAGGCGTCAAAAAATGTCATAGTATAGTAAGGCGTCAAAAAATGACAAAAAATGTCACAGTATAGTAAGGCGTCAAAAAATGTCATAGTATAGTAAGGCGTCAAAAAATGTCAAAAAATGTCATAGTATAGTAAGGCGTCAAAAAATGACAAAAAATGTCATAGTATAGTAAGGCGTCAAAAAATGACAAAAAATGTCATAGTATAGTAAGGCGTCAAAAAATGACAAAAAATGTCATAGTATAGTAAGGCGTCAAAAAATGACAAAAAATGTCATAGTATAGTAAGGCGTCAAAAAATGTCATAGTATAGTAAGGCGTCAAAAAATGACAAAAAATGTCATAGTATAGTAAGGCGTCAAAAAATGACAAAAATGTCACAGTATAGTAAGGCGTCAAAAAATGACAAAAAATGTCATAGTATAGTAAGGCGTCAAAAAATGTCACAGTATAGTAAGGCCGTCAAAAAATGTCATAGTATAGTAAGGCGTCAAAAAATGACAAAAAATGTCGTAGTATAGTAAGGCGTCAAAAAATGACAAAAAATGTCACAGTATAGTAAGGCGTCAAAAAATGTCATAGTATAGTAAGGCGTCAAAAAATGTCATAGTATAGTAAGGCGTCAAAAAATGTCATAGTATAGTAAGGCGTCAAAAAATGACAAAAAATGTCATAGTATAGTAAGGCGTCAAAAAATGTCATAGTATAGTAAGGCGTCAAAAAATGACAAAAAATGTCACAGTATAGTAAGGCGTCAAAAAATGGCAAAAAATGTCATAGTATAGTAAGGCGTCAAAAAATGTCACAGTATAGTAAGGCGTCAAAAAATGTCAAAAAATGTCATAGTATAGTAAGGCGTCAAAAAAATGTCATAGTATAGTAAGGCGTCAAAAAATGTCATAGTATAGTGAGGCGTCAAAAAATTTCATAGGCGTCAAAAATGTTATATTAAAGCATCAAAAAAACGTCGTGTCAAAAAAAGACAAAAAAAAAGTCATAGTAAGGCGTCAAAAACTGTCAAAAATGTCATAGTGAGGCGTCAAAAAATGTCATAGGCGTCAAAAATGTTATTATAGTAAGGCTTCAAAAAAATGTCAAAATCTGTCATAGTAAAAAAAGGCATCGAAAACTGTCAAAAATGTCATAGGTGTTAAAAAAAGACCAAAAAAAGTCATAGGCATCAAAAATGTTATTATAGTAAGGCATCAAAAAAATGACAAAAAATGTCATAGTGAGGCGTCAAAAAATGTCAGGCGTCAAGAAATGTAAAAAATGACAAAAAATGTCAGTGTAGTAAGGCATCAAAAACTGTCAAAAAATGTTATATTAAAGCATCAAAAAAACGTCATGTGTCAAAAAAAGACCAAAAAAAAGTCATAGTAAGGCGTCAAAAACTGTCAAAAATGTCATAGTGAGGCGTCAAAAAATGTCATAGGCGTCAAAAATGTTATTATAGTAAGGCTTCAAAAAAATGACAAAAACTGTCATAGTAAAGCGTCACAATATCATAACTTTTGAGTTGAGTTTCTCTATTTTTGAATCACAAGTGATTTTGTATTTTAGTAATGTCTACTTGCAGCCTGTGATTAAAATGTGTAATTGAGGCTAAAAACACTAATCTCTGGCTAAAAATATTCACTTGCATACAATATCAAACAGATAAAAATAGAAATAATATTCAGTGTTCAGAAGTATTTATTTGAGTAAGATAATCCTTCATCTGGGAAATTCAGTGTTGCAACAGCAAAAATTAAAAGGGCATTTTTTATATATATACACACACACAAAACAAGATAATACATAATATATAAGAATTAAACACAATATGAACAGTATAAACAGGACTATGTACATAGTAATAGATTCAATTTGAGTCACAGTTACTGATATTTCAAACAGAAAAATTGCTAAATGAAAATCTAACCTTACCCACAAACACTGAGTAGAGGTGTGAATGTGTGTCTGTGGAAAACAGACATAAGACAGCTACTTTGTCTTAAGCTGCATGTCATAGTTTAGTAGTCAAAAACATTTTAAAAATTGTCAGAATAGAATGTCCTACAAATATTTTGATTTGCTGATCGGTTTCTGTGATTAACATGTGTTCTTGTCTCTGTAGGAGGAGAAGACGACAGCAGCTGAAGACCTGAAGTGGATGAAAGAAAACGAAAGTGTTACGAAGCTGTTAATTAGATAAAAGACCTCCACCATCTAACTGCTGTAAACAGTGTTGGTTTCCTGTTGTTCAAGTGTAAACACTTTGTTTTTCTCTACCATCTGTAATGAAGTCATGGGCACGTTTTCCAAAGACTAATATGTCTTTATAACACCTTATGATACAACTATTTAATAAATGTATCACAAGTAGTTAAATGATCAGAAAGACACTTGGTAGACATGTTTGTCTTTGGAAAATGTGCTCATAACTAACTCTAACCAGCTCTAACAAGTGTTTCCTTGTGGTCAAGTGTCTGTCATTATATTTGCTGTGATTTGTTAAATGTTGTCTGGAATAAAATAATTGTCTTTAAATAAAGTGTCTTTCTAAACTTTGAGTTTGAGTTGCATTTCTCTATTATTTTATTGCATTTTATTTTAAGAAAAAATATAATGATTCTCATGTTTTAATTTTAAATCTATTTTCAAACATTTTGAAAATATATGTTTTATAGTTTTATACTTTTAAAAAGGTTTTACACTCATTGTTCAAACATATAGTTTTTAGAGTTTGTCATTTTCCAAAAAGTTTCATACTTATGTTTTACTTTTAAATATATTTTTAAAAGGTTTTAACTATATATTTAAAGGTTTTATACTTGGTTTTTTTAGACTTACTGGTTAGGATTTTGTACGTTTTATGGATTTAATACTTATGGTTTAGACATTTTTTTAAGGTTCTAAATTTATTTTGTACAGGTTTCATACCTAATTCTTAAACCTATTGTTAAAGGTTTTAAATACATACTACATACTTAAAAAGTCTGTGTAAAGCAGTTATACTAGTGGCGTTCTGAGTTAGTCACACCACAGAAAAATGTGCTATTAACCACCCAGCTAAATTTGAATGGTTAAAAAAAAATCCAAATATATAAAATTAGGTTTCAGAATCATGAAAAAATAAGGGGGGCTGTGTCCGCTGAAGGCACTGAAACCACACACACTATTCATTTAAGGTTTTAAATGTATTTTTAAAAGTTTTATATTTATTTTTTAGACAAATTTTTAAAGGTTTTCAATTTATCAATTTAAAAGTTTTATACTTTTTAAAACTAAAGGGTTTCTATTCCAAACTAAGGTTTTATATTTTCTATAGTTTTTTCCATATTTTTGCAGCTACATTGTTGAAAAATACTAATTATAACTAATAAGTTACAACAGCTTTAATTTGTTGCTATTTGTTCCAGACAAGAGGTTTTAAAGTGTTAAACTGCAGCTGAGATAATGACAGAGTCAGACTGAAAAGAATAAACTAACACTGACCTTCTGGAAACGTCTTCATGTCTGCCTCTACTCTCTGCGATTTAATGGTTTAAGTTTGAATCCTGTGGAGAAAAACACAACAAACATTAATATAAAGATGTGACTTTTAACACATCAAAATAAAGGAGTGTTTCTGGGTATTTAAACTTCAAACTGTCAAAAGATAGAGAAGTAAAAGACTCAAAATCTACAAAGAAACCAAAGTGTGGACTAACTGGTTCTGGACTAATCAGAACTAGTCCAAGCAGTGGATGGAAATGTTTGTTTCTCCTAAGTCAGTTAAAATTTGAACTAAATTTGGTTGATAGAAATCAAAATGAATGTTTCTAGTGTGAAAGCAAACTGAATAAGTTATTCACATATTTATGATTTACTGTACTAATGACAAAGACACAGAGAGGTAAAGGTTGGGAGAGAGACAGAGAGAAAGTGAGAAAGAGGGGAGACGGAGATAGATAGAAGGCATGAGAGTGAGTGAGAGAGCAACTAAAGAGAAAGAGACAAAGAGAGAGAAGGAGGCAGAAATAAGTAGAAAGAGTAAAGCAGGGTAGACACCAAAAGCTAATTGGTCCGATTATCAGCCCAAATCCCCCCTCCTGATCAACGTCAGCACAAGGTCTGATTATTGGTTGGTTCTAAAGATGATCTTGTCAGATTGTCCTGTGGTGTGAGGTGTGTTCAGAGTGATTTTAGACGAGCTGCCTTGATAAATATTAAACACGTTCAATATTTCTGATCAGAAATCCTGTTGTGTGGGAGGAACACTGAGGAAAGCTGAGAATGCACTCTGTGGATTGTCATGTGGAATGGAATAGCCAAAGAGGAAGCAAACTGAATGAAGATGGAAGCACAACAATAGTTGTCATCCACCGTGTTTGTTTACTCTAAAGTCTTGTTTTGAGATTGGACTGTGAGTTATGGGAGTCCAGACTCTGGTTGTTGGTGGTGCATCTGTTAGTGTGTGGTGTGCTGTGTTGGTCTTCTCATTGCACATAAGCTGTTTGTGAATTACCTGGAGGCCTCTGTTGTGGTCTCAAAGAATTCCTGCATTGTACGAAGACTCTATGTGATCGTGGACAAAGTGAGGTCACTTGGAGCTAATAAAAAGAGAAATATACAAAGGAAAAAGTACAATACATTATTACCTATTCCTCATCAACAGGTTAACCATGAAAACACATAAATATTCAAAATTACAGCTGACCCAGAACATTTTTCAAACATAAGAAGTGTCTCAGAAAATGGGCTGCTTACCGTCACATATGACAAAAAAAGAGCATCACATCTTTAAGAATCAATAACATTAAAAATTTGGGAAAAATTAACTAGAATGTTTATCATAAATCTTAAATTTCTATATTAATTGTGTGTCAATTAATGACTGGAGGAATCATGTATATTACTGTGAACTGCATAATAAAAAAAATTAAAAAGTACATTTTTGAAAGCTGGGTTTAAACTTGTATTTTTAATTATACTTCAGTTCACAGGCAGAAAATTAAATCACAATTATTTAGAATTCTTAAAAACTAGTACTATTTTCTGACAATTCCTAGACATGATTAATCAGTTATTATTATATTCAATACTAAACTCATTAAATACCATGGGTTTAAACAGTAGCATTGTTACTAACATTAATAATTCAGCTCATCAGCACATTTCTTCAGACTAGATAAATCTTAAAGGACCTATTTGGTTTGTCAGGTGAGAACTGGTGTTTCTGCTGCTGCAGCTGAACCAGTAAACCTGGAAAACACAACTACAACTAAGTAAAACACTTGAAAACAGTTCAGAGTGAAACAGTTCACCTCCAAAACCTGAACAGTGTATAAGAATACAACAATGAAAACTAAACACTAGAACCTTGACAATCACACTTGAGTTTTGAGGTGAATAAATTAGGGCTGAAACAATTAGTCGACGCGTCGTATAAAACCATAAAACCAGGGATTTTGTAAGAGGAACCATGTTCACTTGACAATTCAATGCTCTATAGGAGGTGCTGGGGGCAGTATCACTTCTGTTGAATGTAATGACTGCATTACTGGTGCAACGTGACCCGCCCTCCAAAGAAAAGCAAAGAAAAAATGTAAAAAATCAAAAGATCATTTACGTGTCTCTCCCAGCTTCCTGTTTCTCGTGTGTCTCCGTGTGTGTGTCCGCACACAGGGGTAAAAGAGCTGCAGAGGAGACGGGTTCACAAATCGACACGTAAAGAGCAAGAAAAGCTCCTACAAGTGTTGTGGGTTTCTGAAAAAACATGGATGGGCAGACGTGGGAAACGTCAGATCAAAAATATCAGCGCTATCTGCTCACATTGGCTGTGCTGGCAGGAAGAGGCTAGCTCTAGTCCTCTCCTCCGACATCTATATGTAGCAGTACAGTCAACGATGCAATATCACCTCAAAGAGACACAAAAATGATCACATCAACATGCTAATCCGCCATAAATTGACTTAAAACGACCAACCTAGAGTACAAAATTACAAAGCAGTAAAATGTCTGCAAAACAATTGTAATAACTGTAAAGAGATGCAAACGGAGTTGTACTCAGATAAATGGACAACTAAACAGTTATCACCCTGCACAACTCATGTCAGGGACGCTTCAGTCACAGAAGCACAAACACACTCTCACCCACGGAATATAAATGACTGAAAATGGAATTTAAAAAATTAGCGTTAGCATTAGCATTACACGGTAATGCTCTTCGATAACGTTAATGCTAACGTTAGCCGCTAACTGTTTGTCTTACCTTTGTGCCGCAGGTGTGCTCAGCGTCCAGTCTCACTCATGTTCGACAAAAAGCAGCTCCAGAGTTTGTTTTAGCATGCAGCCCTCTTCATTAACGACAGAAAAGCAGCTCCAGAGTTTGTTTTAGTATCCAGACCTCTGCCGTAACGACGTTTTTTCACAGTACTAGCAAAGAGAGGGAGTGACTCAAAAATGTTTTAAATTTGTTTTCCGACTTCGTTTCTCCGCCTCTCTGTGTTCCTCAGAAAGTCATGACCAATGACGAGTCACGACGTCATGACGACATACGTCGGCTAACATTTGCAGAAAAACGCTGATTGGCTGGGCCACTCTGGGTCCGCCTAGCAACCGCTTCTGATTGGTCTTAAAATTCATCACCGTAAAGACGGAGAGAAGCCTTAAATGCATTGTAAGAGCTGGAGTATAGCTCCCTTCACAGTTTTGAACTGAACAGACACTCAGGAGGTTTATTTCTTTGAGCATTTGATGTTAAGTGTTGGACCTCAAAATTATCTAAGGATCCTCAGAACTTCCAGGCAGTCCTCTAACAAGGTTGAAGCAGAGGCAGGTGACAAGCGTCTGGTAAGGGTGAGGATGGTGTGCAAGTCCCCAGATTGTTAGCCCCTCTGTTTTGAGGAGTGATGCTATCTGGCAGGCATGCGTAAAAAAATGATTGGATGCCATATGGGTCAGTCATCAACCTTGCATTCTGGTCAGTTAACAGATAACTTCTCTACATTAAGAAAAGAAGTCATGAGGTTCAAACTCAGATACAAGTCATTTATTACGTTTGCTTTTGCAGGTCATTAGAGGTACTGAGAAGTTTTTCAGCTGGAGTCATATTAATGATTGCCTTCAGGCTCAGCGGAGTCATAGAACAGACAAAGATTGAGACACTGTACAGCAAGGAATCAAGAACAAGCAATATTGTCTTTCCTAAGTGATACAGTTTCTAAATACAATAAAGACAATAATCCAAACAAGTTCACCTTCGTTTTCAACCCAAATCACCTCTCTTCCATGAGCCCTTTTTCTTTTAAGTCTCTTGAGCATGAGGAACATTTTAACAGTCTGGATTGTCCCAAAGTATTGTGTCTCACATGACTTTACATTGATCTCCTCCACCCGCGGCAGGAGCAGCAGGAGATCCAGTTGTGCTTCCCATCAGTCCGTCCAGACTGAGGCCCTGGAAGGCTCCGAAGAAGGAATCATCCTTTGCTGGGGCCGGTTTCCTAGCTGTGGTGGTCTGCTGCAAGTGGGAGAAAAGTGTTAGATTTTGATACTGGTGAGTAAAAATCGTAATATTTTACTTTGATTTTCACTGGTCACCTACCCGTGGGAGACAGTGGTGGCTCCTGAAGTGAGTTTTTCTGACCGTCCTCTCAGTGCTCTTCTTGGCCAGTATGGCTTGCTGTCGTTTCCTTTGGAAAATAGCACAGGGTAACGTTAAGCATGGCACATGGGCGAGCAGCTTATTCATGTGAGGAACAGCCTTATCCTCGTTAAGCCAAGTCTGTCTGGCCAAGTCTCAGCTGGATAACAAGACAGTGACTGAACTTTTAACTTTGTTATCAGATTGTTAAAACACTACAGTAACAATTAAACTAATTATTGCACATCTAATTGGAAAGAAACTAGCACCATAACCGACTAAAATACCTGTTTTATAGCTCATTATATCACTTTTAATTTATGAATTTCATTTCTGTTCATTTTTGAAACAGATCTACTGAGTCACCGTACCTTTCTCTCTTCAGTTCAGCCTGGTACACTCTGAGCCAGGAGTCAGGGACTTTCTGGCTGCTGCAGGGAAGGCTTCTCCTCCTACTGATGCTCTTCCTGCGGGCGAAGCTGCTTCTGCGGACAGATTGGCTCCTATTGGCCCCTCTGTTGTTGGAGGCGCTTTTCCCCGACACACAGCTGGTGAACTGCTTCAGGGGAGCACCCAGTGACATGAGGGAATCCATTTTTCAGAGTTTGTCTCGTGGTGGTGTTTCCCCGGCTTTGTGACAGTGTCAGCACATAGGATTACACACTGGTGTCTTTATTCTTTCTACGTCCTGGACAAATGTCCGACTTCTTTTAATTTACACCAGGAATGAGGCTTTTATCTGCAAATACAAAGAACATCAATTATGCCAACGAAGAATAACATCAACTTTTATTAACAGCATTATTCTCTCATGTTGCTTTCATTTCTTTAAAGTTCCCTACACAGCTGTGTTCTTGTTTTCTAATGTTGGCACATTTTAAAAGTGCAAATTAACACAATATAATATATATATGTCTTAAAGAAATAATTGACTCACCTGCATGCGCTATCTCCTGTAGACACAATCTGCTGCTAGAATCGTTTGTCAAAGCCGTGAAGGGCAGAGTCCATGTGTGGCATTACTTCCTGTACTTCAACTCGTGTACACTTCTGCTCTGTCTGCTCTTATGGGGATTTGACTGATGACCTCCATGGTCCTCAAACAGGATTAACTGAAGACGCAAGAGTTGTTTATCTCATTAACAACAGAGCAACTCCAAGCAAACCTGCTCAGGAAAACAGCAGCTTGTTTACATTTGACCACTGAAAAAGCTCATATCAGGTCATTACGCTTAAAGCACAGGGTTAAAAAGGGTAAAACATAGTTAGTTCACAATTCACATTCTTAATTTCAGTAGCAAGTACCTGTATAATTTCCATTTGAGGAACAGCTGATGAGATAATTTTGGTGATACAGTGTCAGAGGGGGCCAGACAGATGGAGCGTACACAGATGGTGGAAGGTGATGCTTTTATGACGCAAGAAGGATCTCTTCTTTCCCCCCCACTGAGGACAGGAAGGCAGCTTCATTGACGGGAAACATTAAGCACCTGAGTCACAAAGCTGAATGACTCATTTCATTCATTGATTCATTCACTCACTCAGTGAACTCAGAACTGAGTCCAGGTCTTGGGAGAAATAACTTTCAGGCCCTCCACCCAATTAATTTTGATGCTTCAAATATCTGATATTTCTACCTACAACTGTGTTTCAAATTGACAAAGGGCACAGAGAACTAGCTTTAAGTTGTGGCTTTTTCAGTCTAACAGCATCATCCTATTACTTCATATATTTCTCTCACATTTCTTTTACACTTTGATTTCTACTTCTCTGACAGGAAGGGATTAAACCTAAAATTGTTATTTAACAACTCATCTGAGTGGCTAAACTGAACAGTAAACAGTTTTAAACAGTCGAGGCATATATTATTTTTACCCTGGAATCCTGTTGTGTGACAGGGCCCTTTGCCAATTACATTTCTATATATTAACAGTATAGTAGGAGGCTCTACACCTGTTACTATAACCCTTAGCAGAATGATCTATCCATGAATGGCTCAAAGGTGAAGGGAGAAGGAATGCAGACCGTCAGTGAGGTTAATAAAAGAGACCGGCATGTTACCGACAGATGGGGAAGCTTTCATGACAGAGCATCCATACACCTGTTGCAGCAGATCTTCCCCCATGTCCATTGGACAGGGCAACAGCTGAGCTCAGGTTTAGAAGGAGATGAAATAGGGATTAGTTTTGAACAAAAGTTACCTAGGGTCAAGAGTGGTTTTATTTTGGAATGATGATTAGCTTCAGGGTCCCTGCAAGCTTTGCACTAAAAACTGGTGACTGAAAGTTTCTTTGAGCTACTTAAAACAACAGTGGCTTGAAGGTCTAAGTCCTGTGGCCCAACTGTAAAAACAAAATAGCATCTAGTTGTTTCAAAGAAATATGATCTGTAAGAATTATCTAAAGAAAAATAATTTACACATAAATTTTTGAGCTGCAAATACACATAAATGTTCCATTCACATATAACTTCTAGGACCTGCTGAAAACATTTAGACACGGGATTTTCCTTGTGTCCCCATATATATTTCAGCCACCCCTCTGATCTTAAAGTAGTAAATCATCTAACAGTGGTACTAGTCAGTGAGGTAAGAGATGGACTCAGACACAGTGGTGGTATTTAAAGACAGAACACCTCCTTTAAGCTACCAGGGGCCCAAACTGATACTGAGAGCACCATAAGCCTCTGGCAAGGAGGACTTAACTTTAATTCTACACAATCATACATATATACAGTTTTATACGCTTTAATTTCATACAAAAAAACAAGTCATTTACAGGTGTGGGGGTGGGGACTATGACCTACTGGAACTCAAAATAAATACGTCGACAGGAGTTGTGTGTGGCTCATTGGCTACCACCAGGAGCTGTGTGCTTAACCTCAATGGAGAGACTTCAGGTCTGACCATATCACACATGAAAAAAGGCAGTTTGTTTTTTTTGTATATGAGAATGTTCCTATGACTAATGCTGAACTACTAAGAAGTCTCTTAGCAAACATTGATGTGAAAGTGTCACCCGCTCCATCCACACCTCTATACACACCCACACACTCACTCACACACACACACACTCGCATACCCAGAAAGCATTGCATACCGTAACAAACAGACATATCTATCAATAAGACAGGCTACAGAGGCCTGTGTGTGTGGAGTGTCCATCACCATTATTATCTCACTGGCGAATAATAAGAGGCCTAATGACTGGAGATTAAGGGCTATAGTCTCCATGCAGAGGACGACCCTTTTATACATTAAAAAAAAGACACATGAAAAATTATACACAGTGCAAGTGCTCACTTAACAAAAACGTAAACATAAACCTGAGACACTTGCTTCTGCTAGAGATTCTTGCCAGGGAAATTTGATATTCACTTTTGCTGATTTGTTGCTAGCATAATTGAATATCCTGTGTGTCTCTATGTTTAGAATTATGCAGGTGAGGACCTGTGCTGCATACACAGCTCTATCTCCCTTTTACCCTTTCCTTAGACTTCAGAATCAGAAGACATTTCTTCTCCATAACAGTTTTCTTATGACTGAGTGCAGTGGTGCTTATTTCCTAAGTGGGGTGAATTATTTTCTTCACATGCTGATGAAAATTATATGACGGACGGAAGGGAAAAAGGTGGTTCAGAAGTCAAAAGGAAGACAGGAGCTGCATAGAGGGCTACTTTGGGTTCAAATAATCTTCCATTTAAGATTTTTGTCCTCTACTGAGGCTGTGACCCCTACAAAAAATTAATCTTGACTCGTTTCCAGTCTTTGTGGGTTATTTTGGTCTCTCTGCTGCTGAAAAAAAAGAAAACACATGCCTCTTGTGGCTGCAGAGGTGGACATCAGAGGGACGGGATGGAGGAGCGAGACATTAAGGTGTCCATGCTTAAAAGAAAAACGACAGAAAACGTCCGAAGCCCCTATTAATTCAACAGTTCACCTGTTCACATATAAAAGACTTGATCTCCTCTGTCATTCAGTCTTTGGAGGCTTGTGGGTCACCGGCTGATGTCTCTGTTGCCCTCCCAGTTCTTGCTGCCCGCTGCCTCACCAATGCCACCATTCTCAAAGAAAGGGTGTTTGAGGGAGTCAGCCAGTGCCAGCCTCTTAGAGGGCTCATATTCCAACATGCTTTCAATGAGGTCAAACAATTGGTGGTGCTCCTCCGCCTCCGAGAGCAGATACCGCTGATGGAAAGACAGAGAGGACAAAAGAGATGACAGGGAATATTTAGTGACTGTCAGTAGAGGAGCAGTAGTATAAGACAAAGACACTCCTTTAGTGCATTCCTTTCCCTCTGCACATCTCCTCCTCTTACCCGCAGAGGTTTGCAGTTTTCTCTGACATATTTCCCCGCTGAGGAGCTCTCATCCCAGTCCAGACGGCCACGATAGAAGTACTTCTGCTTCCTGAGAGAGTATAGACATCAGTGTGAGCACTGTCCGAATGTATACATGTTGATTTCAACACAGAAGGTGAACCACTTTGGTGGGTTTTTATGTTCTCTCACCTCGTCTTACGAATCATCCTAGAGGGCACTGGTCCCAGGATTCTCTCCATCATGGCCAAATGCTCCCTGTTGTCATGAGTCTGAAAGAAGTGTGAATTAGATAATCTTGATTCAGCAGCAAAGAGAACAAGACAGAAAGGGTGACTGATTCAGAAGATAATCAGGGTTTATCTGCTGCTGATTCTCCTGCTACATACAGTCAGAGCTCACAAGTGGCGGCAAGGGTTAATTCCTACCAGGTTAACAACTGGATCAACTAATTGCTGCTGTGTGTCACATTTGTGTGTTTGGCAAAATACAGGGCCACATTTATCAAGTATTTCAGAGTGGGATGTCAGTCCTTATTTATTGTTTATTAGCTATGGTATTGGTGGCAACCTGCTGGCAGCAGTAGGCTGCTGTTGTACCTGAAACAAGGTGAAGCCCAGGTAGTACTCAAACAGGATACAGCCAATGCTCCACACATCACAGGGGTGGCTCCAGCCCAGCTCTGAAGGACAAAAACACACAATGAATACTTACAAATACTAATAAAAATGTATCACATATGGTGAGAACTCCAGGCTTGGGTTAAGACTTGCTGACACCTTATTTCCTGCAGAATAAAGAACCTTAAAATTCTTTTCATCAGAGTAATTCAAGCAGGAATGCTGAGCTGTGCTTGTGCCAACTATTTGGACAAAACCAGTTTCTACAGGAACTTCCAGGTAAAAACCTGAGCTATAAAGTGTGAACAGTTGAGTTGTGTCAACTGAAACAGGCACATCTGCACATCTCCAAACTGATTTCCCCATTGAATATATGTTCGTTGTTTTGATTGGACTTGTGATTTGTGGAAGTAATCATACAGGACTTTCTGAGAATTGGTGTTTTCAATGAATTCATGGCCAACAGCTTACAGTAACTCTCACCTAGTATAACCTCAGGGGCACGGTAATGCCGTGTGGATACAATGGTGCTGTGGTGCTCATGGTCAAAAGTGGCGCTGCCAAAGTCCACTACACGTACTGCTGTGCTCTTAACCGTCCGTTCTTCACGTTTCTGCAAGACAGGCAACACAAGTATTTCTCAGAACTGAACTTGAACTGACTCTCCTACAAAGTCTTATGCAAACTTTGTTGCAGTAGTAGATGTGGAATAGTTACTAGCCACAGCAGCAGGTATGTCATATTTATTCATGAGCCCTTTTTACTGCCTCTTACCTTCTCTACATTGTAGGACATTGTGAAGTCTGAGTTGACAAACAGAATGTTCTCAGGCTTTAGGTCTGTGTGTGTCAGCTTATTGTCATGGAGAACTGTGGAGAAAAAACATTGCATATTTAGTCTTTCACATTTGACAGGAAGTGAACTTTGAGCTACATTATTCAATACATCTTCTTAACATTCAGTATGCTAATTTTAATTCCTCTCAGATTAGATCAAATATATTAGTACAACATAATAGATGATAATAGTGTTTACTAAAACTAAACCAATAAATAACCTTAGGAACAACATTAAGAATAATAAAAAGAATAGAATCCATCCAGATACTGACATGTGAAACAGTAAACTGAACAACTTAATAGTCATGGCCAGGATTTATGCAGCATTATTATCTCTTAAGAAGCCTAGTAAGAATCACAGTCCACTTTAGAGCCATAATGCCCTCATGTGGTTAAAGACACAAACAACAGCTGCTTTTACTCCAGTCACTCCACATGTATGCGACTGATGTCAAGATGTCAATGGGTGTGTTTGTTGGAAAACAACTTCAAAGTTTAAGTTCTAGGAGTCAGAGTGTATTTGCTGAACATGTTCTGTTGGTTGTTTCAACTCAGCAATAAGTTGATATTTCTGCAGTTTTCATTTTCCTAATAAAATAAGTTTATGTTCTAAAAATCAAACAGAGGACATTAAAAAACTTACACTTTACAGCGAGACAGATTTGGTAGGCCATGTGTCTGACCTGACCAATTGAGTAGGGCAAGTAGTTGTTTTCTTTTAGAAAGTCGAAGGTGCTGAGAGCTAGCAGCTCAAAGGAGATACACATGTGACCGTGGTAGTCGAACCAGTCGTACATCTGTACACACAGACTGCAAAGCAAACAGGATACAAGAGGTTTGATGTAGTGAATCATATATGCCTAATACAACATTTCTAGGCAAATCTTAAAAAGGTTACAGAGAAGGATGAGCCTACTGACATGAGCAAAGTTATATTGGTCAGTGGCATGTGCTGTCAGCGCCGCTCAAATAAGGAAAATGGTGTTGGTGAAAGCAATGTTACTAATAGATTAAGTTCATTTAATTGCAGCACAACAGTACTTATTAAAAACTCACAATTTGTTATCAGGGTCCTTCTCATTGATCTTCTCCAATACGTTGATCTCCAGACGAGCTGCTTCCTTGTACTTCTCCACGTTTTTGATTATTTTCAGGGCAACATGGGCTCCTCCCCTGTAAACACAAGAGGTAATTAAACACAAACCAGACACCACATTTGTTTGTAAACTTCACTCTGAGAAGGAGATGCAGTTCCCCAAAAAGGGCCTGACTGTACACAGTTCATAACACCAAAGTGTTATGATTTGTTTGACTTTACAGTTAAAACGTAGGAGTTAATAGTTTATACTATGCTAGAAAAGTCTCTACTCTACATGTTATTTATTTGAGGACAAAAAGGGGGGTCACTAGCTCCAGCTAGTGAAAAGACATTAGCCTAGAATTTGCCTGTAGTAAACTGTGCCATGAAATCAACAAAGGTAGCAGAAATAAAATGGGGTAAATCTGATGGAGTACCTTTTAAATAAACAGCCAATGGAAACACTAAACAATAGTGGTAAACTTCATTAAATGCAGATGTTAAATATTACTATCTACTACTTCCCCATCTCATTCTGCTAAAGTCTAACTCCTGACAAGCACAACACAAAAACTGTGAGTAAATATTCCCTACTGGGGGTCTTGGAAATAGGACCCCAGAGGCTGACAGCTGTTGTTTTTCAGCTTAAATTGACATACACAAACACACAAACACACACACACACACACACACACACACCTGCGATGGTCAATGCACTGCATCACCCTCCCAAAGGTGCCTTCCCCCAAAGTGCTGACAATCTCATCTGCAACACAACACAGAGAGAAGAGGAGGAGAAAGGGAGAGCAGGGAAAGAAAGAACAGGAGCATTAAACATGTGGACTTAAGCAAGAATACATAATGCAAAAGTGTAGACAGGCGTATCCATGCTAGCGCCCATCCCCTTTTCAAATGGCTGCCTATTCAATCTGGCAGGCTTGAAACACTTTGAGGTAATCTATGATAATCAGATGCATTGCTCTATGATGAGGGGGGCAAATGTAAAGTGCTCCCTTCGTTTGATGACCAATTTGCAGCCGAAAATGAGGGCACATCCTTTCAAGATGTGTCTGTCTTTGTCCAAAAGGACACGGGGCGTGAGTGTAAAACTGGAAAAATGATTAGTATTTTTACTTAACAATGCATGACCTTGAAAGTAACAAAAGTGTTAGTATAAATGTACTGTCTATATGGGCATCAGTTACTATAAGGGATGCTAGGAATAGGTGATGTGCATGTTAGATGTTGACTAAAAACAAATTAACAAAATCCCTAAAACCCTTGTGGTGGAAAATAGCTAGCTGAAGTTACAGATTTAAAAGTGTAACTGAGTTTTAATCTAAAACACAACAGAGACAAACAGCTGCAAATGGGATCTATGTTTAGGAAGTCAAATAACCTGTGAAACATAGAAAATGCTCCACAGCTTAAAATCCTAGAACAAAACAGAGAAAGTATCTAAAGTCCCTCCTAAATTCTTCAACATTCTTGCAATCCACCCTGCTATTTCAGCTAGAGCGAAGAGCATTCTAGCAAGGCATCATCATCATCAGGCACTCCCATGTCATGTAAATGCTCTATGCTTTAATACTCATATGGAGAAGGGTTACGATAGAGTAGTGGCAGTGAGTACATCTCTCTTGCAGGACGTCCCCACTCCGACAGATCAGGTGCCCTTCCTCGTCGTCCCTCACACTCAGTGCCCGCGTCCGGCTGTCGCTCCGCTGTTACCCAAACCGCCATCAGCAGGTCACGACACGACCAAAGGGAACAGGGGGATTTCAGGGGCAGCCGCAGCCACAGCGTCAGGCGGCACAGGTAGACGAGGAGGGAGGAAGAGGGTGGTGTTGGCGGTAGTTGATGTAGTTGTGGTTGTAGGTGGGTTTGGTGGTCATGGGGCGATTCACGCATGACACCACGTGAAGGAAATATATAACGATAGGGATATAGTGCAAGGGAACAAGTCAAAGATCACATGTTGTCCTCTGCTTCTCTCCCCCTCTTTTCCACAGCTGCTTACAAACAAGGAAGCAACTGGCAAATCCATTCATCAACGCAAAAACTAATTAAGACAGTAAAATAACTAATTCAAAACTTATCAGGCTGACTTTTCAGATTAAACAAGATGGAAAATAAAATGAGAGGACCATATGTAATCAAAAGGAGACATATAGAGATAACCTCAACATGTATTCACCCCTTGCTACTTATACTAAACATGTGCCAAATAAAAAAAAGGCATTCTATGACATTTTAAATGCCAGTGAATTCTAACAACCAAACCATGTTCAATTTAAATCTGAATTTAGCATGATGTTTGGTAGAACATTTTCACTTTCTTCAGTCTTTCTGCACTAAAGTTCTCAAGTGGCCGACCAAATGCTACCACGGCATTTAAGCCTTTTCAAACACAAGACAACTTCTACGTACATTTTTATGAAAGGTAAGGCCACAGATACATAATTAAGTGTAATTTAAGTTGCAGTTAAGAAGATAAGAAATCTATGGTGGCTGTGTACCTGAAGAGCAGCAAGAATTAGTGGTGATCATTAATAAACTAATGAAAAAGTGTCTGCATAAAAATGAAAATGCTCTGCCAAAAAGACTGCCAATTTCAACAAAACCCACTTAAACAAAAAAAAGTTAAAACAAAATCCCCCTGACAAAACAAAAACAAATCATAAAGATTGTACTACTTACCAATTCCAGGGGCTGCGAAGAAGAAATGGTTAGGGAAAGACAGAGACAGAAAGAGCTGAGTGAAAGAGACAGAGATGGAAAGAGAGAGGATGAGGAGAGTTAAGACACAGTCTCAGGTATGGCTGTACTCACCGAGGAGGATGGGCTATAGGACCTGGTTCTACGCCGCCTTCGTTTGTGCTTACGCCTGCTGCCTTTCCGCCTGTACGACTCATCCCGTTCACGCTCCCTCTCGCGCCCGCGTCGGTAGTCGTACATATTTGGGGAGAAGTCGCGTGTATAGTAACTTTCAGCCGCTCCATGTGGCTCCCTGTCTCTGTCACGGTCTCGATCTCGGCTCTGATCCAAGCGTCTGTATCCCTCGCAGTATCTTCGGTCAAATGGCCGGTGCTCCGTTGAACGATTGTCATAACTACGACTGAAACATAGGACAGTCAAGCATTAAAACCTACAGAATGACACCTAAACAAACCTAAAACAAACAAACAAAAAAAAAGATCTGAAAAGTTGGTACTATAAAATTAATTTTCAGTGTAACAAACCAAACAAATCTAACTATAGATACAAACATACCTCCTTGAGCGTACATAGCTTCCTTCCTGTCTGTGTCCCCGTCCCTTTCTGTCTCTGTCTCTGTCACTGCTGGATGAGTAGGTGGGCGATCTTCTGTGCGGTGTCTTCGCCCTCTGTCTCTGTCTCTGTAGCGGTCCTGGTAGCTGCTTCGACTGTCTCTGTCCGAAGACGAGTACCGTCTTGTGTGAGGCATCTAATGGATTGTTAGAAGGACATACAAAAAATATAATTCTGTGTTAACAAATACAGAAGACAAGACAGCTAAAATGCCCTTTTAAATTAATGAAATGCTTGTTGAGTTAATAACTACAGGGAGCAGATACAGTCAAATTTAGAAAACCCTTTGTTTTACAGGTGGTTCTGTTCAAATGTTTCCTCTGGCCCCTGCCAGACTCTTACTGGTTTGTGTGAGTTGGTAAGAAAAGCAGCTTAAATAGACAGAAAATTGTGACCACAAATTCAACTGTATAAAAAGGGTTACATGTTAGATCAGACTGCACCTTATAATCAGATCAGATAAAATCAGAGGGCTGACTGACTACAACAGTATGTAAACATAAAGATAAAAACGTGCTTGTGTTGAGGGCCTAACCTACATTTGGATACAGCAAACCACAGAGACACATACTGCCAACTTTAATGTGCAGTGAAGAAGCATGCAGCCTCTAAATCTGTGCAAAAATAGTTGCAGCGACACAGACAACTGTTGAGGCGTGCCCGCGATATGTGAAACGACGGAATAGTGATCAAATGCTTTTTAATAACTGTGGTATATCCTGTTTAACTACTAACAACCTACCACTGTAAATGGCGTAAATGCAGTAGCGCTTCATACGACTGTAAACAACAAACACACTGACTTGGAACTCATTAGTAATTGTAACATTATGCCATCACCGGTTAAGCGTTAATGAAACTAGATTCATATCACAAGATAATCACTGATGTTAATGTTACACTTCTACAAGCGTCGCTTATGCTTTTCTCATACCATGAAAACGGTGCAATACTCACGTTTAGTAACATTGCCGTTAACGTTGTTAATTTCACTAAGCACTTGGACATAAAGTACTATAAATATGTGTTCGTTTTCAAACACCGACATACCAACGGCAGCAATATATCTAAACTCAAACCAGCGAACTAACTGGCCAACAAGCGACGTACTGGGAGTTAGCATGCTCTGATAGCAACATTAGCTAATGTAAATAATTTGACCGCCATCTTAGCTTAGCTACGTTCACCAGCTAAACACCTACCTACGCTAGCCGCCGTGCTAACCGTTTGATCGGAATGTGGCTCGTTTAACGACGCGAAACGGTTCACGTATAATATTTACCGTTTTAGCAGCGAGGCCCGTCCGTTTATCCCACAAGAAATCCGTGGTGGCGATCCAGTTCTTTCTTTTATCTTCTTGCTAGCCTGAGGTTCAGAGCTATGTTGCTAGCAGACGGCCAGCTATTTTTTTCCTGTCTGCCCAATGCAGCTAGTTCTGGTTCAGACTAGAGGTGCTAACGCCTCCCTGCGCCTCAAGTCTAATTCAGTCCTGTGAGTACACGAACAACCACAGATGACTAGT
This sequence comes from Lates calcarifer, assembly GCF_001640805.2. NCBI lineage: Eukaryota > Metazoa > Chordata > Actinopteri > Centropomidae > Lates > Lates calcarifer. The sequence continues at coordinate 14,996,342 of NC_066835.1, read as the reverse complement.
GACCCTACTACGCTCAAGTTATAAGTAACAGTTGTGCACACATTTTAAAGTCAAAATGTCATTTCCTTTCATCAGATGACCAGGAATGTGTTAGTGATAGATAATTATTATGATGGATAAATATTTATGTAATTAAAGAAAATTTACTTACTATCTCAATTTTGATTTATCATTATTTTTGGCTTGTCTCGCTATGTTGTCAAAGTTTAACTTATTTCATTTTTTAAAACGCATTTCACAATTTTGACTCAGTATCAATGACCAGATCAACCTCCTATGGGGCTCCAGATCAAAAATTGACTCCAACTGTGCATGACATTATTTCCCCAATCACACAGAAGCCAGAACCAGTACTCTAGAGCTTAAATTATTTGTTGATTAATTGATCAACTGACTAATAATTTTCATGGTTTATTTCATTTGACAAATATATCCTAGTATCAAATGCTCACGTGAATATTTGCTAGTTTGTCAGTTTTCTATTAAAGTAAACTTAAAATTTGAAGACACAATGAAGTAATTTGGGTATGGGGTTCAGAGAATAACATGAGCACAATTCACTATTTTATCATATTTTATACACTGAACTATGTATTCATAATGAAAATAATTTATGTTAATGTTTGCAACCTTGCAAAAAGTTTGTAGTTTTTTATATTTATGTGCATCTAAAATAGCTGCTGTTTCCATTAACCACATTTGTGAGTTAAAGCTGTATGACAATTGTTTTATTAAAAACACACAAAATATAATACAATTCCACTTAAAAACAATTAAATCAACACTTAAATGACTTCAAGACAGTGTGACAGTTTCAAGCAACTCCAGCCGGGCAGAGTCTTCAGTAGCACCTTTGAGTCGCATCCACCGTACCGCCTGGACATTGCTGAGCTCTGAGGTGAGTTTTGCAGCAGCAGCCACCATCGAGATTTTGACGATTCTGCAGTACACAATACAGAAAAATAAAGAGGAGAAAAATAATTCACTGGGAATAACTTGAATAACTGCATGTTTTGTTTTAGAGTAGTAACTGTGTTTACAGTTGCCTGAGGTAGATTTGTTCTTCTGCTTCTCCTCCTTTTTCAATTCCAGATGCTCCCTCATATTAATCATGTGTTCTAAGCGCATGGAGCCCCGGTAGATCCACTCTTTATGTTGATCCATCTGAGCATGACAACACATCAGGTATATAACTGATGCATATATGTAACAGGATAAAAACGTCAAGAATCCAACTGCAAATGCTTTAAAGAGTCTAAATGTACTGACCTGAAACACAACCTGTATCAAGCTGCAGTCGACCACCAGCACCTCACACTTCTGCTGAACTCCTTCAAATTCTGCATTAATTATTTGTCCAACCCTGTACTGGGTCTGAGGTGGGTAAGGCCAGCTCTTCACATACTCCTTCATGAAATCCTTGTGGGTGTTGTCTGGAATATCGTCCAAAGGCTCCTCCACTGTCACAGAAAAAAAACCCCAAAGTCTGTCATTCTCCCTCCACTGAGGACAGAGTTTACTGCTGAATAACAGGAATTAGTTTCATTCTTCAGCATATGAAGAACAAATTTTCATATTTACAATACGGTAAATGTTATTATTGGATCACTTTGGAGGATTTGAGCAAAGGTCAGAATCATGGGGTTTTTTGATATAATGCAGAGTTATGTTTATATATCATGATGAAACAAAGAAAAGTGCAAGACACAACATCAGCCTGAGATCAATTCAAATGGCTTTTCCCATCCACACCCAAGTTTTCAAAAAGCTGTCACAATTGACCGAACATATCCAACCATCATCACTGAAATAAATCCTCAAAACCAGTTCTTGTATGAAACTTACATGGTTTGCACACCAGGTGAAAAAAAGGTAGGGCAACATAGACAGGTGTGTGATCATCAATAAAGATCAGGAACCTGGAAAATAAGGGGAAAAAATTATCAAACCATAGTTTTGGCTGAAAAATTAAAGTGATTTTTTTTCTTCATAAACGGGATCATCAAAATTTATAATTTAAGTAATTTGTTACAAAAAGAAAATAAACACACACACACCTTTCGGTTTGTTGGGGAGCTCTGCTAGGACACCAGGGCAGAAGTGTGTCTGGTCAGCCTCACGTTTGACCACCACACGAGCACCGACAAACAGCTGCTCCACTTTGGCATGCTGTCCCAGGCGATGTGGTGACCAGACACAAGGCTCTTCCCCTTCTCCAGAAAATGAACCTTGTATTTCACCTACCATCTTCTGTAAAGAAAGCAAACATTTTCATAAACAAAACATGTCTAATCACCATACAAATGGTCCACTTTTGCTCCAACATTCAATATTTGCTTGTACTCTCTCTAGATAATGTTATACTGCTGTATCAGGAATCTGTGGATGTAAGTATGTTAAACTCTTCCACCCCACTTTCTTTCTTTCCACTTCTTCTCTGACATTGTTCAAGCTCTTGAACCTCTTCTTTGAATTATTACTATTAAACTGTTTTCTTAAGGTTTATAGTCAACAGTGGAAAGTCAGGACAATTCAAAATATACAGGCATGGACAGGCAGCTTGAGGCAAGGAGGGGCAGTAGTTCCCTTCAATCATTCCAGCAGCATACATGTTCTGAGGTGGGTTGACTGACTCGGGACAAAGGCAAAGCATGCCCGCTCAATGACACTGTGCTGCTGCCCACAGTCAGGTTTCGGTGGCAG